>NC_089221.1:130431698-130731698 GCF_963924675.1 Phocoena phocoena | reverse complement strand
GTTCCCACCACCACCATCCCCTGGGCCTGTTTCCCCATTTGTAACATGAGGGGGTTAAACCAGACCATCTCAGAGGTCCCTCCCCTGCTCCAAAATTCTAGGTCATTCATGATAGCAGATCACTTACTACTCCAGACTTCAAAAGTGTCCAGGGACTTTTGGGGAACCCACATGATGGGTATGAAGCTTAGCATGACAGTTAATAGCATAGGGGTTTGTGTGTGTATAGATATATGCTGATTTGCAAGACATATTATGCGAAAAAAAACAAGTTGCAGAGTGGTTTCTATAGTATGATACCACATAGGTATATTACACACATGCTTGTACAAGCACACACATGCATAGAATATTCTAATATCTCTGGAAGGATACATAAGAGCCATGTGAGCTTGGAGGAAGGGAACAGGGTGTCTAGGGAGAAGATTTAAATTTCACTTTTTGTATTTCTTGATTTTTTTAAACCATGTGCATTGCTGCTTCGAAAATTAATAAACGGTTTTAAAAATAGAGCACGGACTTTGCCGTCAATTCACTTATTCACTTAACAAATATTTACTGAATATCAGTTAGGTGGCAGAGACTGATACAGAAGGTGGTGAGTAAGACACTCCCTGCCCCAATGAAGCCCACATTCTAGATTGATAATAGCCCAATCAAGTGTGTAATATAATGCCAGGTAGCAATAAGGAGCATGAAATATACAAGACAGACTTGAATATGAAGCCTGGCTTTTCACCACAAATTGTTTGACCTTGAGTAGGTTGCTTCACCCTGTTGATCCTCAGTTTCCTCATCTATAAAATGGCAGCAATAGTGCTCCATGGTTTTTTGTGTGTGAAAATGAAATGGAGTGAATAGCACTACCTGGGACATAATAGGTGTTTGGTAAATGTTGGTTATCATTTTGGTTACTATTACTGGGGGAAGGGTTTGGAGGGGAGTGGACATGGCCAAGAGCTGTGTAGGGTGGGGATGGGCAGACACCTGGGAGACAGAGCAGGTGGGCGAGATAGGAAGAAGTGCACAAACTGGGCTCACTGCGGGTGGGACGATACAGAAGGAGAGGAGGGTGTGAGGGACCCAGCCCACAAGACAGAAGTGGGCTTGCAGCCTTAACCAGCAGGGAGCCCCACGTAGCTCCCCCAAGGTGCCTGGTCTAGCCAGGAAATGACATGCAGGTTGGTGGGGGGAGTCCATTCATTTCATTCTCAGTGCCCAGGGACAGAGCCATTTGGGTTTCTTGGCAGGGCTGGGTCTCTGAGTGGCAGGTATCTCCATGTTAGGCTTACAGGCTGTTGGGAGGGTCCACTGAGAGCTTCCACCCCATCCCGTGGTGATGCCTGACTCCTTACTATTAGAGTAGCTCACCATGCACAGGGTAGATGAGAAGGTCTGGGTGACATTGTGTCTGAAGATCTTTGCCAGGAATATAGATGCAACCTAGGAACAGAAAGAGAGGGTTTCCTCAGGGGTTCCCAAGCTGGCCAGCCTTCAGACTCTCCTGAGGTTCCAGTACAGATTCCTGAGCCTTAGTCTCCGAGGGCTGACTCAGTGACACAGGGTGGGGTCTCCCTAATGTCTCCTTGGAAGCCACACTGCCATACCCAAACCAATGACAGGTGCTTCTCAGGTAATGGGCTGGAAGCTTCTTCTTTGCACCCCAGCCTGACATTAGGCCAGAGTCAAACTCCAGGATCGTCTATGATAGAAAAAACACAGTCACTTGTTCAGTGACTTAAAGCTTGTTGGGTGCCTGTGCATGAGCACTTATGTGTGTGCGTGCATGCGTACACACGTGTTTGTATACGTGTGTGCATGCCATGCATGTGCATCTGTGTCTATGAGTGTGTGGTACATCGAAATAAGGGAACAGGAAGGGACTGCAGGTCCAGTGGAGGGAGAAAGCCAGAGAAGTGAAGCGTGTGCTTCTCAAGAGAAAATGAAATTCAAAGAGAAAATCACTGCCCTGGGGGACTCTGTGCATCTCACCTGCTTTTAGTGAATCTCTTTCAGTGAAGCTTTTTATGCAAATCCACACAAACAAATTCTGGGCCCTGCTTGGAGTCCTGGGAGGGCGGGTTCCATTTCAGGAGCCATGGCAGGGAGGTGAATCTAGCAGGAGGCCCCTCCTGAAAGCTGAAGATAAGAGGCTGGCCATGGCCCATGGGGCTCATTTGACAGTTCCCAGTGATAGCTTCTTAGCCACACATGAAATATGTTATCTATGGCTTTTGGACACAAACTCAAAATGTCAAATTTTTTCAAATTATTTTTGAGCAGCAAAATCCCCCTTTGCCTAAAGGAGGTTTTAAATAGAGTCCTGACACAGAAAAGAGAAAACGGCAAGCTGCTCTAGTTCAAGTATGGAAATGGGGATGGGGACACAGTGCCCCTCCCATTCAGGTTATGCCCACCCCCCCTCACTCAGGCCACACCTCAGGCAACAGAGGTCTCAACCCAGATTAAAAACCCTTTGACTCCCTCACTTTCCCCGATTCACAGGTAGAAAACCCTCCTGACTCCCTGCTGCTGTGCCCACAACGCTTTGTACTCAAAAAGGGACCTGCTGCCTACCACCCGGGGCTCACCGTGTCCTAAGCTGGAGGACCAGTTCTTTCTGGAAAGAGGAACCTTAAAGAGACTCTGGCCAGCAACTTGGGAGATGACTCACTGGCTCCTCGTTTCCTCGTTCTGTGACTTTGCTTCACTGCCGAGGGTATAGGCTCTGAGGTCAGGTTTGAATCCTTGCTCTGCTACTGAAAGCTGTGTGATCTTGACCAAGTCACGTAACCTCTTTGAGCCTGTTTCCGCTTCCATAAAATGCACATAGTTCCTCCATCACAGGTTTGTGAAAGGGGTAAAGGAGCTATTATAAATATCAGGGGTAGCAAAGGCACAGGCCTACATGGCCCAGGAAAGTAATTGAGATGAGAGGTCACTGAGCAGTGCATAGTCCTGAAGGGGAAGCTGCCACCCGGCTCCACCTGATTGTTCCCCTGTGGGAAGGAGAGCCCAGGGAATGGATTTTCCTAATTTTCCAGGAAAAAACCAGAAATTCAGCTCTTCATGTAAAAAATCCCAATTTTTAGAGCTTGGCAACTAATTCAAAGTTTTTAAACACTGTGGGTCAAATAAAACACATCTGGAGGGCCAGGAGCTTGTAATCATAGATACCAAGGGACAAAAAGTAGCACGTAGGAGTCGCTCACTAAGCTCCACGAACCAGCACACCTGCTCTACCTTCTCCCCTTTCCTTTCTGTCCTGACCATCCCATCACCTGGTAAGCTCTGAGTTTTCCTTCTGAGGATAAAGAGAGATTTGCAAGCTCATCCCGCTGAGCCTGCATCTCCAGACAGCAGGTCCTGCCCATCCCATGCTCTGGTTTATTTCTACTCAGACACTTCCCTCCCGCCCCTGTGAGACAGGCCTGGGACCTGGGACCTTTGCTGGGACCTGAGACCCTTTGCTGCAGTGCTGCAGTGCTTGCACATGGACACACCTCTCCTCAAGCAACAAAATACAAGGAAACTATATGGGACTAAAAATAACTGTGTGCATTGCAGTTGGGCAAATTCTGCACCCAAAAGATACAAAGAGACCAAAAAACCCAACTGCCACTTTTGAAGAGCCTGGAGCAAAAACAGGGTGTCAGGAGCAAAAGCACGGAAGCATGCCCCTGCACACAACACCACCTAAGGGGTGAGCAAAACACCTAAGCTATCCCTCTGGCCCTACCCCTTGACGCACCCCTATCCTCACCCTATATAAGAAACAAGCTTGCCCCCCCCCCCACTCAGGGAGCGAGCAAGCAAGAGAACCTGTTGTTTGTTATTGCTCCCCGCCGCTGCTGCAGCAGGGGCCCCAACAAAGCCTTGCCTGAATTTTTTGTCTGGCCTCTAGTCAATTTCTATTGATTGGGGAAAGCCAAGAACTGTGGTCGGTAACACCTGGATGAACTGGCAACTCTCTACAGGTGGCTAAAGACAGCTTGTCAGCTTCCAACTGTTATGTGGTGCGTGCGTGTGTCCAGAGGGAGCCTTCAAAGGTGCCATCTCTGCTTCCTGCCTCTGAAATTCAAAGCTGGCTTCTCAAGGAGTGAAGGATCTTTGCTCTGGGCACCTAGCCCTGTTGTAGCAGGATTAATCATGCTCTCCAAGAGGAACTCTCCAAGGCTATGGTGATGTCCTTGGACAGTCACATCTGGAGTTGTTCTGGCTGCCTTTCACATCCCGTGTGTGTGTGTGTGTGTGTGTGTGTGTGTGTGTGTGTGTGTGTGTGTGTGTGTATGTGTGGCAGGGTTAGGGGCACAGAGAGATTGTACTTTCTTTTATTTTCTTAATTTCCTTCCTTCTCTTGTTCCACCCTCTCTCCTTCCTTCTCCTGTTTTGTTTCTTTTTTTTTTTTTTACAAAAGTTACTAGACTTTTGTACAAATGATGCATACTCACTGAAAAAAATTTAACTCAGAAAAGTTCAAAGAATGTAATAAAAAAGCAAAAACAAAACACTTTGCTTCTCAGAAAAATCTGGTAACAATTCCGTGAGTATCTTCCCAGAGGTCTCTTTATACGTAGATAAACTGGTATAAAAATGAGTGTTTAATTTTATGTAGTTGGGCTCATAACATATCTGTGCAGTTGTGCAATATGCTTTTTTCTCTCAAACAGCATGTCCAGGGATGTCTTTTCCTGGCAGTGTATTCAGATCTGCACCATGGCTGTGGCTGCAGAAGATACCATGGATGCTCCATAAATTACTTATCAGATCCCCTCTTGGGAAGACACACAAATTCCCCGTCAAGGTCCCCAGAGCTTCTCTGGACCCAGAACGCACGATCCCACACCTGGACACTGGGGCAGCCTCCTCTTTAGTATTCTGTTTCCAGGCCTTCCGGTGACAATGTGTCCCCACACAGCAGCCGGGGCTGGCTTGTAATCATGCCCAACAGATTATGTCACTCCTCCGCTTACGACCCTTGAATCTCTTCCCTTCACTCTTAGAATAAATTCCAACCCCCTTACCATAGCCTAAGAAGAATGGTATTTCCATGATGGGGCCCTACCTCTGTCTTTCTCTGGCTTCCTCTGCTGCCAGTCCAAGATCATTCACTCTTACTTACTTCAGAACCTCTGCACTCACAGTTCTCCCAGATCTTTGCTAACTAGCTTTTCCACCACTTAGGTTTCAGCTCAGAGATCTCCTTCCTAATCCCCGCCCCCACCCCCAATAAATGCTTATCCCTTTGCCCCTGCCAGTTGTTGTCCTAGTACTCTGCTTTTTATTTTCTTTGCAAAAGTTATCACTATGTGAAATTGTCTCACTGACTTGTTTCCATGGTTATTTGCCCACAAGGGCAGGGACCTAGACTGGGGACCCAGTGATGCTGAGTCATCCTTTGTTGAATAAACAAGCCTACCACCCAACCTGTGCAAAACACCAACACTCTTTTTATTATTACTTTTTATTGGAGTATAGTTGCTTTACAATGTTGTGTTAGTTTCTACTGTACAGCAAAGTCAATCAGCTATACGTATACATATATCCCCTCTTTTTAGGATTTCCTTTCCATTTAGGTCACCACAGAGCACTGAGTAGAGTTCCCTGTGCTATAGAGTAGGTTTTCATTAATTATCTATTTTATACACAGTGTCAATTGTGTATACAAGTCAATCCCAATCCCCCAATTCATCCCACCCCAGCCCCCAACACCAACACTCTTAAAATCCCTATGCCCCAGTTCCAGGGGTTTTCCTGCATCTCTCCCTTAAAATATCTCTGGTTTTCAAAGCGAGCTTGAGTGTGTCTCTCTGCTCCTTGGCCCCAAAAGAGCCCAACCCAGAGTTCCAGCCCCTTCCCATCTTTAGCTCCCCCACGTCTCATCACGAAACTTACTCTTCAGCCAAATGGGGTTCTTGACATCTTCATACACACCTCCCTCTGCCAGGCCTCCTCCGGCTCCTGGTCTCGCTCTCCTGCTCTTGCCATCTGGCCTCTGCTGCCCAAATTTTATCCACCCTTAGTCCAGCTAAGATATATCACTACCCCCGGGGGAACGTGTCCTGTCTTTGGCCACAAGAATGATTGCTTCTCTCTTCTGTATTCACGTTGACACTTTATCTTTCCCACCCTCGAGACATTAGCACTTTATGCCTCCAATGTTGCCATTTCTATCCCTAGCTTGATCTTTCCTAGGAGATTATGAATTCCTTGCCAGCAGAGACTATGGCTTGTTTACCTTTTCATAACAGTTAACATCACGAAAGTGTTTTATGTAGGTTAGCTCTTTTAAGCTTCACTCAGAGTTGGGAACTGTAAGTAACCTTGTTTAACAGATAAGGAGGTGCTGAAACTTGCTAAAGGTTACACATTGAGGGCTTCCCTGGTGGCGCAGTGGTTGAGAGTCCGCCTGCTGATGCAGGTGACACGGGTTCGTGCCCCGGTCCGGGAAGATCCCACATGCCACGGAGCGGCTGGGCCCGTGAGCCATGGCCACTGAGCCTGCACGTCTGGAGCCTGTGCTCCGCAACTGGAGAGGCCACAACAGTGAAAGGCCCGCGTACCGCAAAAAAAAAAAGCCTTGGCCGTGGAGCCAAAGTTCACCTTGGCACCTGGGGGCAAAAACCCCTTTCAGCTGTTTTCCTTCTGTGTAGTAGCTGCCACCGGCACTCAGCTGCCAAACCCTCAGGTCTTTGAAGTGGAGGATCTGCAGAGATACTGTTAGTCTTGACAAAAACAAATCACAGGGCTGATTGCTCAAATCGAAATCTGAGTGTCAGCCTGCAGGGCTCCACATCATTACTCACTGATGATTCAAGAGTCAGGCTCCGGGAGCCAGGAGGGGCTGGGGTGATTTCTATTACATTGTTGCACTGAAGTGTTTCTCTAAATTATGCCCATGCCTCCATCTCTCCCTCCTTAACCAGCTGGGAACACACTGGGCAACTTCTCTGTTTGTTTTTGTGAACCCCTGCACTGCTTCCCTCCCTATTCCTTTTCTCTCCCATAAGCTCTCTCCTCTTTCCCAAAGCTTACTGATCTCTCAATGAAAAACATTCCTGATAAAATGTGTGACCCGAGCAAGCCCTTCGCCCTGCACCCTGAGTAGCTATTTCTGCAAGCTTCTATAAATGAGCTTAGAACACTAATAAGGAGGTGGTGGCCCAGAGAGGGCATGGAATCTGCCTAAAGTCACACAGCAAGTGGTTGGCTGGTATTGAACCTATACAAAAGGACAGAGTATCAGTGAACCCTGAGTACCCAACACCCAGCCTCAATAAGTAGCAACTCATGGCCAATCGCATTTCATTACTCTGACCTACTTCTCCACTCCCAGATTACTTAGAAGGAATAGTTTCCTATGGTGCCCTTGCCTGGGTTTGTGGTTGAACAGAATAATGAAAGAAAAGTTGGTTTTGGTGTGTGTGTGGGGGGGTGGTCTTTCACCTTCCTGGGCCTCCTTCCTTTCCTTCACCCCTCTGGCTACCTAAATCCCACATCCTATTTGGTCCTCTGCTTGTTGCTACCCTTTTCATTCTCTCCTGGTGGCCAGATGAATCCCTGCTGAGGGACTAGGGGCTCAAAATGCTCTTTTAGATCACTGAAATTTAGGAGAGGTCTCCAGAAAAGCAACTCTTTCAAGCCCCAGAAGAAAACCAAGCCTCTTGGGAAGGATTTTCAGACCTAGATTGTGTTGAGAGAGAGACATATGTTCCTTCTTTCCTGGGTCACAAAAAACCATGGAGTATTTAACCTTCTATCGAGAAAATTTCAAACCTATACAAACGTATAGTGAATATTAATGAACCCTCATGCGCTCATCACCCAGCCTCAACAATTAGCAACTCATAGCCAGTCTTCTTTCATTACTCTTAGCCACTAGCCCTCTCCCAGATTACTTTGAAGGAAAACTCAGAAATCATACATTTTTTGTTTGTTTGTTTTTGCGGTACGCAGACCTCTCCCTGTTGTAGCCTCTCCCGCTGCGGAGCACAGGCGCCGGATGCTCAGGCTCAGCGGCCATGGCTCACGGGCCCAGCCGCTCCGCGGCATATGGGATCTTCCCAGACCGGGGCACGAACCTGTGTCCCCTGCATCGGCAGGCGGACTCTCAACCACTGCGCCACCAGGGAAGCCCCAGAAATCATACCTTTTAATATATTGTTATAAATGAGCCAAAGATGGCCTCTGTGTACTGATTCCTAGGTTTATTTCTTCACTGACGGTTCAGACCCATTAACTTAAAAGCCAAACCCTGGAGGGGTGGGATAGGGAGGGTGGGAGGGAGGGAGACGCAAGAGGGAAGAGATATGGGAACGTATGTGTATATATAACTGATTCATTTTGTTGTAAAGCAGAAACTAACACACCATTGTAAGGCAATTATACTCCAATAAAAATGTTAAAAAATAATAAAATAAAACTGTTAAAAAAAAAAAGCCAAACCCAAATTTTTACACATCCAATTGTTTTCAAAACATCGCAAACAAGCAGATTTTTAGGCACTTAGAGACTGCTTTGCACACCCTGGAAACCTCACCCAGCACCTCCTGACCATTGATAAGATGGGGCCTTGTAGTTATGAGACCCCAAGCTGCCCTCCAAGTTCCCTGACCCAGAGACTCCCCACCACACCGAAGAGCGACAAACAGACATCATCTAGACACCTACACCCTCTCTCTGATCCCCGTCTCCCCTGAGTGTACACTTGCCCCCTCCCTGCCCTAAGCTCTGGATGGTCTCATGTTATGATGGACTTCCCCTCTCATGCAACTGTCCAAGCATCATGCAGTAAAGCCTGTTGCACATTAATGCTTCATATGGTCCTATGTTTTTCCTTGATCATTACCCCAATCCCTCGAACTCCCTACAATTATTTCATCTGTAAAAATTTCAGTATGTATTTCTAAAAATAAGAACTCTGAAAAAGTACAAGTGCCCATCAATACATGATTGGATTAAGAAGATGTGATATGGGAGCTATATATCTATATACACATACAAATGGAATATTACTCAGCCATAAAAAAGAATGAAATACTGCCATTTGCAGCAACGTGGATGAACATAGAGAATATTATGCTTAATAGAAATAAGTCAGACAGAGAAAGACAAATACTATATCACTTAAATGTGGAATCTAAAAAATAATACAAATGAACGTATACACAAAACAGAAACAGATTCACCTATATAGAAAACAAGCCTGTGGTTACCAAAGGGGAGAGGGAAGAGGGGAGGGACAAATTTAGGGTATGGGATTAACAGATATAAAGTACTGTATATAAAACAGATAAACAACAAAGATATACCACATAGCACAGGGAATTATACCCATTATCTTATAAAATTATAATGGAATATAGTTTGCAAAAATACTGAATCACTATGCTGTACACCTGAAACTAACACAATATTGTAAATCAACTATACTTCAATAAAAAGTAAAATAAAATTACAATATCTTACCATGTCTAAAATTTAATAACATTTCCTTAATATTATTAAATTTTCAGTCAGTGTTCCTGTTTCCAATTGCCTCATAATGTTTTTTTTTCTCTTTGTTTATTTGGATTTGGATCCAAATACACTCTACATATTTGGTTTGGTTGAAATATCACTTAGGCCTCTTTAATCTATTGCTACTCACTCTCTCTCTGCCTTGAAATTTGTTTGAGGAAGAAACCAAATTGTCTTGTAGAGTAGCTCACAGAGAAGTGAACTTTAAGATTGCATCCTCATTGTGTTGTTTAACATGCTCTCCTATTCTCTGTAGTTAGATCTAGAGGCTTGATCTGATTCAGTTTCAATTTTTTTCAGCAAAACTGTTTCCTAGGTGGTGCTGTGTTCTTCCACTGGGAGGTTCATAATGTCTGATTGACTTGCTTGTGATGTTAGCTGTTGCTGCCCATTGCCAGATTCATTAGTTCATTAGGGATTTCGAAGCAGTAATATTCTTCTTCATTTATTAGGTAGAACATTTCTAGAGAGAGAAATGTCTCCCCATTTATTATTAGGTTTCCAGTGATATATTTTGAAAAGAGAATGCAGAATAAATGCTTGATTCTTTCCATTTCTTCACCAATTTTCAATTTGCAAAAGTTGATTATCTTGCATTTTCTGTGCCATTCAATTAGTCTTATTTTGTTTTAATATCATAATGAATTCATGAATTTAAACATACTGAATGTTTCAATCCTTTGCAGTTATTGTCCTTACTGATGCTCAAATTATCCCATATTTGACTAGTGGGAACATCTTCTTCAAGTTGATTATGGAGTTCTTTTGACATGTCCTTGTAGTTGTCAATAGTCTCCTTGTTATCGAGAATAAGATGTTCTAGGCTCATCTTGTACATTTTCTTTTTATTACACCTGACCTGAATCAGCCACTTCTCCAAGAACCCCTAGTTCCTATTGGTGGGAAATGATATTTCAAGACAGTAATATAGTTATTAAGGGAGCTCACTGACACTGGTTATTATTTTTAGGTCTTTTTAGTAGACAGGGCTTGATAATTATTTTAAGGGTAAAGTATGTCATGTGTTCAATAGCAACTCTTTCTATTTAAGTTCAGTACTTTAGGAATTTTTTATTTAACTTTTAAAAATCTTCTATCTGTATCTCCTTTCTCCTAAGATGAGAATCCAGGTTCTCAATGACAATGACAATGATAGCATCAGAGTATCATTGAATTATTTTCTTTAACACACAATACAGTCTGAAAATAACAACACCACAGTACCATCACCAATGTGATGTGATTACTGAAAAGACTTATGATCTTTTCTTGCAAATATTTTTGTCCTTAGAGTACATACTTTTTAGGATGTACAGTCAAATTATTGTGTTTTGAAGTCACTTGGAATATTTCTGTATGTGTGGTTATGCCAACAAATACATACATAATTAAGTCCATTTAATTGTTTTGTTTCTGTTTTTTGAGGTATAATTTTCACAGTGACATTCTCAGATCTTAAAGTTTTTACATTATAAATGATTTTACAGTTTGATGACCTTTGACAAATGCATATACCCATGTAACTCACAGCCCAATCAGGATATAGATTGTCCACAGCCTGAAAGCTCCTTGTGAAATAATAAATATATATATTTGTCTCTGCCTCCAAGTTCTGATTAAGAACTCCTAAATCTCTTCTGAAAAGGGATGTTAGGAACATCTTTTGTTCTAATATTTGGTCTTTGACCCCAGTTCCTGACACAAAGATTCTAAATCCCTTGGAATTTTCTGGACAATAGGAGCATTCTTTGTTCTAATGAGGTGACTCTTGGTGGGATCCTGGATGGCGGCTGGTCACCAGAAAGAAATAGTAATGATTAGAAGCTTGGTAATTTCAGCCCCAGGCCCCATTCTCCAGAGAGGGGAGAGGGGCTGGAAATTCAGTCAGTAATTGATTACACCTACGTCATGAAGCCTCCATAAAAATTCCAAAAGTATGGGATTCAGAAAGCTTCCAGGTTGATGAACACATCCTGCGCCAGGGGGGTGGCACACCCCAACTCCACAGGGACAGAAGCTCCTGTGCTTCTGAATCTCACACTTTGTGTCTCTTCATTTGGCTATTCATCTTGTATTACATCCTTTATAATAAACTGGTAAACATAAGTGAGTGTTTCCCTGAGTTCTGTGAGCCACTCTAACAAATTATTAAACCCAAGGAGGGGTCATGGGAACTCCATTTATAGCCATTCTGTCAGAAGTACAGGTGACAACATAGGACTTGAAATTGGCATCTGAAATGGAGGCAGCCTTGTGGGGTTGGGCCCTTAACTTGTGGGATCATCTGATACTAACTCTAGGTAGATAGTATCAGAAATGAATGGAATTGTAGGACATCCCGCTCATGTTGGAGAATGGGTCCCTGTGGGGAAAACCCCACACATCTTGTTTCAGAAGTACTGTGAGTGGGAGAATAAAAGAAAACACAGTGCATTTTTCCTAGTCACTATCAGCCTTTACCCCACCTGATACCCCACCCCAAAGTAGCCACCCCTGATATCTTTCACCATAGATCAGTTTGCCTGTGGAATTGTATATAAATGGATTTATAGTATGAACTCTTTTGTGTTTGACTCCTTTCACTCAGCATAATGTTTTTGAGATTCATTCATGTTGTGTGTATCAGTAGTTTGTTCTGTTGTATTGCTGAATAGTATTCCATTGACGAATACTCATCATTTGTTTATCCAAGCTCCTATTGATGGACAGTTAAACTGCTTCCCATTTTGGTTATTATAAATAAAGCTGCATCCAGGACATTCTTGTACATAGTCTTTTTCTGAGCAGTCTTATGTAAATTCCCAAGAGTGGAATTGCTGGGAGGTATATATTTACCCTTATAAGAAGCTGCCAGACCATTTTCCCAAGTGGTTGACCAGTTTTACAGTGTTGTCAGCAATACACATCCTTGCCAACATTTGAAGTTGTCCATCTTTTCAATTTTACCTTTTTGAAGGATTTGTACTTGTATCTCATTATGGTTTTAATTTGCATTTCCCTAACGACTAATAACATAAAGCACTTTTTCAGTTGTTTATTTGTCATTTGTATATCTTCTTTTGGAAAGTGTCTGTCCAATTGTTTTGCCATTAAAAAAATGGAATTGTCTTGGTTATTGTTATATGAGTTCTTTATATATTCTAGATGAAAGTCCTTTGTCAGACTTATGTAATTGTGAATAGTTTTTCCTAGTTGTGGCTTACATTTTCATTCTCTTAATTGATGTCTTTTGATAGGCAACGTTTTTGATTTTGGGGAAGATAAATTTATCAATATTTTATGGTTAGTACTTTCTGTGTCCTAGCCAAGGAATCTTTGCCTACCCCAGCCTTCTTATGCTTAATAATGCATGACATATCCTTTCACATTTATTTACTTTCAATCTTACCTGTGCTTTATATTGAAAGAGCATTTCTTGATGACAGCCTGTACTTGGGTCTTGCCTTTTTATACAGTCTGAAAATGTCTGCCTTTGAACTGGAGTGTTCAGTCTATTTAATGTGAAGTCATATAATTATTGATATGGTGAGCTTTATGTCTACAATCTTGCTATTTGCTTTATATTTGTTCATATGTTCTTTCTTCCTTTTTGCCTTCTTTCCTGCATTCTTTTTTGTATTCCATTTTATCTCCTCTGTTGGCTTTTTAGTTAGACTTCCCTGTTTTATATCTAATGGCTGATTTATGGAAACAGTATGCATCCTTAACCTATCATAGTCTACTTAGAGTTAATATTGTATTAACTCACATGTAATATAAAACATTTACAACAGTACATTTCCATTTACTCCCTACCCATCCTTTCTGTTACTATGATACATTTTACTTCCACATGTTATAAACGCCACAATACATTACTGCTTTTGCTTTAAAACACCCATTATATTTTCAAAAATTAAGAAACAAGGAGGGAAAAACCTTTTATATCTCCCTACATATTTACTATTTTCATCTCTCCATTTCTTCAGCTAGATTCATGTTTCACCTGAAGAACTTTACTATATCTTGCAGTGCAGATCTTCTGATGACAAATCCTTCCAGCTTCTGTTCTGAAAATGTCTTTATTTTGCTTTTATTTTTGAAGGTTATTTCCCTGGATATAAAATTCTAGTTTGTCAGGGTGGTTTTTCCCCCTTTATCTCAGCACTTTGAATATGTCTTTATATTTTTTCCTGCCTCACATTATTTGTAATAAAAAGTGGGTGGTTTTCCATTTTTCTCCACCATATACTTGTCTTTTGGCCTTAGCTACTTTTAAGGTGTTCTTTGTATCTTTGGTTTAAGCAATTTGTCTATAACGTAGCTTATCTATTCCCTGTGTTTATCCCGCTTGAGGTTCATTGAGTTCTTTGAAGGAAACTGGAATTTTTCAACAAATTTGGGGAAAATAAATTGACCAGTATATCTTCAAATATATTTTCTTTTCCATTCTCAATCTCCTCTACTTCTGGAATCCCAATTACACATGTGGTAGACTGCTAGATATTATGCCAACAGTCAGTGAGACTCTGTTCATTTTTTTTAAAACCTTTTCCTCTCTGTGCTTCATTTTGAATTGATTCTCTTGTCATATATATTCAAGTGCATTGATCTTTTCTCCTGCAGTGCTAAATCTTCTGTTTTGTCCCACTGAAATTTTCATTTCCTATATTATACTTTTCAGTTCTAGAATTTCCAGTTTTATAGTTGCCATTTGTCTACTGATATTCCTCTATAGGTTCACCCATTATATTTATATTTTCCTTGCAATCTTTAAAATGTATTTATAATAGACATTTTAAAGATTTTGTCTACTAATTACAATATCTGTGTCACCTATGGATCTGTTTCTCTTGATTACTATTAATTATTTTTCCTGGTTATGGTCTCCTTTTCTTTTCTTGTTTCTTCACAGGTTTCATAATTTTTTTTTTTTTTTTTTTTCTGCGGTACACGGGCCTCCCACTGCTGTGGCCTCTCCCGTCGCGGAGCACAGGCTCCGGACGTGCAGGCTCAGCGGCCACGGCTCACGGGCGCAGCCGCTCCGCGGCATGTGGGATCTTCCCGGACCGGGGCACGAACCCGTGTCCCCTGCATCGGCAGGCGGACTCTCAACCACTGCGCCACCAGGGAAGCCCCATAATTTTTGATTGTATGATAGGTATTGTGGATGATATGTTGTTGAGTCTGGGATTTGGTGGTGTCTTCTTTAAAGAGTTTTGAATTTTTTTTCTGGCAGGCACTTAATTTACTAGCGGGCCAGCTCGATCATTTCAAGTCTTGTTTTTAAGCTTCATTAAGGTATGTCTAGAGTAGTCTTTACCCTGGAGCTATAACAGCCGTACACTGTAAGGCGTGGTTTTTCCAGTATCACGGCTGAATGTTTAGAGTGTTCAGCAGGTCCCTCTGCTCTGGATGATCAGATCTCATATGTATCCCAGAGCTGTGACTTTTGGAATCTGCATTCAGCTCACAGTTCCTCTGTAGCTGTTCTCTGCCAGGCTTTCCAGAATCTAGTCTTGTGTGTCTAGTCTTTACATTTGGCTAAAGACTTAAGGTGACTTAAGGGCACCCTATGCAGATTTCACAGCTCTTTCTATACACAAGTCCCTCCTATCTGGTAGCCAGTCTTGCAGTTCCAACTGCCTCAGTAGCCTTGAACTCTAATATCTGCCCCCTAATCTCAAGCAAAACTTCTGTGCTCTGCTTGCAATCCACCTCCCTGTGTTGCATGGTCTGGAGCAGGACCTCCAAGGAGAGAGCCAGGGCAATTTCTCTTATGGATTACAGTCCTCTACTGCCTGCTGTGAAACATCTAAAAACAGTAGTTACTGTATATGCTTTCCCATGGTGGAAGGGCTGGTCCAGTCCCAGTTACTCTGTCGTCTGAAACAGAGGTCATATATTTTTATTTTTTGGAGTTTCTTTTTATAATTTTATTTTATAATTATATAGAATATTTGCAAGATTCCAAATCGAATCTACAAAATAAGATTTATTCATAGAAGTCTAGCTGGTATTCCTATACCTTCCACATTACTCACTCCATTTCTTTATATATAACAATTAAAAATAATATTCATGGTTTATTTTCTATTCTTTCTTTTGTTAACATAAGCAGTGTGTGTGTGTGTGTGTGTGTGTGTGTGTGTGTTGTATTCACCCCTTATTTAAATAAGTAGTAGCAGTATACTCTACATTTCGATACTTTCCTCCATTTTGCTTTTTTTCATGTAACTATGTATCCTGATGATCACTCCATACTGGTATAAAGAGATACTGCTCATTCCTTCATTACAGTTGCATAGTTCTCAATTGTAAGAGTGACTAACGTGTCCTGGTTTGCCTAGGACTCTCCTGGTGTTAGCACTGAAAGTTCCATGTGTCCCAAACCAGGTTGGTTGGTTGCCCTGTCATTGTATGTGTATTGTAATTTATGTAATCAGTTTTCCTTGGATGGATATTTGGGTTGTTTCCAATCTTTCACTGCTACAAGCAGTTCTCAGTGAATAGCCTCGTGTATATATCTTTTCATGTTTTGCCAGTGTATATTTGAGTTATATTTTTAGAAATGGGATTGCTGGTTCAAAGGTAAATGTGTGAGTTTTCCAGATATTGTCAAATTCTCCTCCATAGGGATTGTACAATATGCATTTCCACCAGCAAAGCTTGAGATCCTGTTTCTCCAGAGATGCACCCACAGAGAATGTCAAACTTTTATTTTTTCCAGTTGAATATCAGGTGAGAAATTATACCTCAGTATAGTTTTAATTTACATTTCTCTTATGAGCAAATTTGAGCATCTTTCAAAATAAGAGCCACTTGCACTTCTTTCTCTGTGGACTGTTGGTACAATTCTCTAGCCTATTTTTCTATAGGCTTATAGGTTTTTTCTTCTCTAATTTTAGAAGTTCTTTTATATATTAGATACATGAACTCTTTGCAATGTAAGTTGCAAATATTATTCCCAGTTTGTTGTTTATCTTTTCACTTTGCATATAACAACTTTTGCCGTGCCCCAAATTTTTTGGAATGTAATCAATTTAGCTATATTTTCCCTGTTAAGTCATAGGAATGATTTCCCCATTCCCAGACTACAGAAGAATTCAACAATGTTTTTTCTTCTTTAGTGCTTGTATGGTTTGCTTTATTACCTTTACATTTCTGATCCATTTGGGATTTATCCTGATGTGTGACAGGAACGGATGCAATTTTATCTTTTTCTATATGGCTCTCCAATGATCTGAATATAATTTAAAAGTCTATCATTTTTCCTCTGATTTGAGCTGTTGTCTTTATCGCATGTTAAATTTGCATATGAATGGGTCTTTCTCTGACTTTCCTGTTCTGTTTCATTTTAATTATAGAGGCTTCATAGCATGTTTTAGTATTTAGTAGGGTTAAGCCCCCGCTCTTTGTTCTTCTTTTTCAGGATTTTTCTCACTATTATTTGTTGTTCTTCCAAATGAACTTTATAATCAACTTGTTTAGCTGCAGGAATAATCTGAAGATATTTTTATTGGGACTACCAAGTTTTTATACATTAACTTTAGGGAGAATTGTCATCTTTATGACACTGAGTCTTCCCAGTCAAAAACACAGTATCAAGTGACATTTCTGATTACATTTCAGATTAAGGAGTTGATGAAATTCTCTGTATGATCATGTGGCTGGGGACCACTGGGTTTCACAAGTCTTCCTGAGCCCAGCCCGTGCCACCTCTTCCAAGAAGCCTGTCTTCTTTTCTAGGGAAATGATCTCTCCATTCTCTACAGATATCTTGTGATTCACATGAACATTTTCGACTATAGCTCCTACCTTTACATATGTATACCCCATTTCCCCTTCTGGGCTAAGAGCTCTCTGGGAACTGGGTATGTATTATATATTTATTTGTTTTTTTGGCTGTCTTGGGTCTTCGTTTCTGTGCGAGGGCTTTCTCTAGTTGCCGCAAGCGGGGGCCACTCTTCATCACGCTGTGCGGGCCTCTCACTATCGCGGCCTCTCTTGTTGCAGAGCACAGGCTCCAGACGTGCACAGGCTCAGTAGTTGTGGCTCACGGGCCTAGCTGCCCCGCGGCATGTGGGATCTTCCCAGACCAGGGCTTGAACCCATGTCCCCTGCATTGGCAGGCAGATTCTCAACCACTGCGCCACCAGGGAAGCCCTGGGTATGTATTATAAATCACAGGTGTACTGATAAAAGCTAAGCTAAGGCAAGAGACTCTGAGCTGGGTGTATCACATCAGTTACTTCATAGCCTTTCCCGGGGGTCACCAGCTAGCATCTAGCAAGACAAACCTAGCCCATGTGTTTGACCTGCATGGAAATTTTTTAAATTTTGAATTAGTTGCCAACATTGAAAAATTGTAAGATTTTCACATAAAAACACAGGTTTTCAGATTTTCTAAAAGTAATGGAAGTTCCTGGCAACAACCAGCTGGAGCTGAGTATCTGCTGTCCCTTTAGACCAGGCAGGCACACCACAGTTTTCCCCCTACCTCTTCATTTCCATTATCTGTCTAGGCCCTGGAAGCATCTGAGTCAGTAGTTCGTCTCCTTAAAACCACTGGAAAATGGAAAGAGTGAAATCTCTGTCTGGCCCTGGCACACAGTGGGTGCTCAGCAGATATTTGTGGAATGAATGAATCCCTGTTTGCTGATCAGGTTCTGAGAGCTTCCCTGACTTAGCAAAGGTCACATGACCAGAGGGTGGCCAAGGAAGAGATTTAAAAGGAGGATCTACTTTGCTGCAAGGCCCAGCAGTGTCTGACAGCCATCCAAGTACTGGCCCATGCATTCTTTCTCACCTATTAGCTGGTTAATGGCCGCAGACTTGGTCCCAAGCCCTTAACCAACTTGGTTGTTCTCAGATGGAACGTTAGTTAGTAACTGCCTCATTAACACAGACAGGAGGGAGGGAGGCCTGAAACCTTAGGGGAGAAATGGGCCCTGGTGACCTTTTAGCTTCATAGAGTTAGGTTTGAGACTTTCTTTTTCTTTCTCTTTCCACATAGCTCCCCTAGGCCTCATCAAATCTGCTGACAGCGAGCACCCTGGGGGAGAGTCGCAGAAAGGCAGGGCGAGGGGGAGCCTATGTCCTCTGCTCAGGGGTTTCCTTGCCTCTTTAAAGGGAAGAGCAGAGGGCTTCAGGTTGTCCAGGCCTTAGGTCTCCCAACCCTCCAGGACATGGGAGCTTTACCAGTAAATTGCCTTAAAAAAGAACAGCTAATTATTTTTTTTTTCCATTCAACAAACAGGTATTGAGCAGTTTTCTGTACCAGCCACTGTGCTAGCAGTAAAGGCCTTGGAGAACTCAGTAGACATGTTCCTTTTTCTAGTAGCAGAAACTGAAAAATAAGCCTGTGAGAAAAATGCATTTTTTTTAACTTTTTATCTTATACTGGAGTATAGTTGATTAACAATGTTGTGATAGTTTCAGGTGTACCACAAAGTATTTCAGTTACACATATACATGTGTCTATTCTTTTTCAGATTCTTTTCCCATTTAGGTTGTCACATAATATTGAGCAGAGCTCCCTGTGCTATACGGTAGGTCCTTGTTGGTTATCCATTTTAAATAGAGCAGTGTGTACATGTCAATCCCACACTCTCTAACTATCCCTTCTCCCCATCCTTCCCCCTGCGCCCTGCCTCCCAACCATAAATTTGTTCTCCAAGTCTGTGAGTCTGTAGTCTGTTTCTGTTTTGTAAATAAGTTCATTTGTACCATTTCTTTTTAGATTCCTCATATAAGCTCTCTTTCTCTGGAAAAATGCATTCTAACAGGACAGGACGGGTATGGGAATACCTAGTAGGAGTGCCTCATGCAGGGATGGTCAGGAAGGGCTTCCCTGAGGGTGCCACCCTCCAGCTGAGTCCTAAATGACAAGAAGGAGTGAGCTAGAGGAGGAGGGAGAGGGGATGGAATGTGGGAGGACCCAGAGGCAGGTCTGAAGAGTGGGAGGAAGCTCGGTAGACTGGGGCATGTGGACAAGGGGCCCAGGAGAAGGCAGTCAGAGGAGGGTCGAGCAGCTAACACTGGAATTGAGGTGAGCACTTGCTATTTGCTGCAGTAAACACTTCTCCGCATAACAGGATGTTGAGGGAACTTGTCCTTTCCCCCTTGAACTGACGCCTAGAGTTCAGAGTAGAGAATCCAGAAGTGCTGCTTTCTCCCTGTTCTGATGAGGACTGCCAGCAGCAGTGTCCAGACTCCCACC
Source organism: Phocoena phocoena (assembly GCF_963924675.1). Lineage (NCBI taxonomy): Eukaryota > Metazoa > Chordata > Mammalia > Artiodactyla > Phocoenidae > Phocoena > Phocoena phocoena. Next base: position 130,711,978 of record NC_089221.1, on the reverse strand, counting down.
CCCCAGGGCCCACTGGAAGGCAGCAGATTAGTCCAGCCACCCCCCACCAGCCCCGCATTCCCCTTCTGGTTTGTAATCGAAAACCAAGGAGAGGGGCAGAATTGCGGCCTCGGCCTCGTGGGGAGCAGCGCTCCCCTGAGAGCTCCTCCGGCTCCCCTCCCTCGTACCACACACCCCAGAGGCCAGTCAAAGGGTGGAGGGTGGGAGGACTCCCAGGGAATCCCTCCTGCAGTATGGGGGTGGTCCGGCAAGAAGGCGAGACTGACAGGTCACTCTGGTGGACAGAGTTTCACAGGTGGACATTTGCTGAGTGGCAGAGTCTACGCCACCGTGAACGTGGTGAGCCAGTGTGGGTGCACTCAGCCTGGGTCCCCGGATTCTGGGGGCGGTTGTGAATGAGGAGACTGGTGCTGAGGAAGGCAGGGAGGACAGCTGGAGCAGCCTGGCCCAACTAAGTGATGAGGGGGGTTCAGGACACCTACCCCCATAGAGAGCACCTTGGCATGCTGAACATTTTAGGCCGAAGGAGTTTGAGAAGACAGCAGAAGCAGGAAGGTCACTCTGACCCCATCCTCCCTCCCCTGAGATGGGTCACAAGGCACTCATATGAGAGCCCTTCTCCTCTCAGGGCGCCCCGAGTCCCTCACCTGCTGGCTGCAGCCCCTCGTGGAAGCGCTGCTACAGTTTACAACGGACAAGGTGCTGAGTGCTTGTGGCAATTTAGCTGTTTGCCACTGACCCGGCCTCTGCCTGCCTGCACCCTGAGGAAAGGGGCATCCTCATCTCTGAAGACAAAGGATCATGGAGAAGAATCCAAATGCACTGGCCTTGCTAAGTTTCCTCCAGTTCCCTGCACTGGCTTCATACTCCTCGACCTGCCATATTCCTCCACGATGTCCACTCTTTATGAAACCTAGCATGAAAAGATGCAGGTTTAGGGCTTCCCTGGTGGCGCAGTGGTCGAGAGTCTGCCTGCCAATGCAGGGGACACAGGTTTGTGCCCCGGTCCAGGAAGATCCCACATGCCGCAGAGCGGCTGGGCCCGTGAGCCATGGCAGCTGGGTCTGTGCGTCCGGAGCCTGTGCTCCGCAATGGGAGAGGCCACAACAATGAGAGGCCTGCGTACCGTAATAAATAAATAAATATATAAAATTTTAAAAATTTTAAAAAGATGCGGGTTTAATCATTTCCTCAGGTCTTCATTTCCTTTGGAAGGCTTGCGTGTAAAACTTACTTAAATATATATGTATGCTTTTCTCCTGTTAATTTGGCTGTCAGTTTAATTTTCAGACCCAGTCAGGGACCTTAAAAGGGTTGAGGAAAAATCTTCCCTCCCCTACAGTGAGTAGGGAGCTGGTGTGTAGTAGGTGCTTAAGGACCCAAAGGCCTGGGTCCTGCAGCTCCATGTGAAGGAGCCTGGAGGCTTCCTTCACACGGCAGGGCCTGAAGCTGGCAAGAGAGGAGAAGGGCCATCATGGACTCCTGGCAGGGCTGAGGAAGAGTAGGCTGCTGCTCTCTGGGGGGTCTGCAGAGCTGCCGTTAAGTGAAGTTAAATACCACCCTAAGAAAAGAAGACGCACCACCAAAACAAGGACCACCACATCCGCAGAGACCACCAGCACCTCGTGGAAAGTCGCTGACCCTCTGGGAGGCCAGGGACACTTCCCCCCACCCCCAGGAGGTCAGATGGGTGACACATCAGCTACCCACCTTGGACACTAGATGTCAGAGGAGGAAGGAAAGACCCAGACTCAGAGAGGGAGGGAGGTGCCAGGAGGAGGGGGCATGAATGAGCAGACCAAGCCCCTGCCCACTTCTGGTCCTGTTTCTTGAGCCATCGGTCCAACCCACACTAGGAGGAGGGAAGAAATGGGCTTTAAATGACCAGAATGTTTGGCATCTGCTGAAGTGATCATCATCAAGTGGGTAAGATGATGGATCTAACTGGGTACAACTAGAGGCAGAAATAGAAGGAAAAAAAGCCATTTCGTGTTAATGGCCCAATATGTCAGTTACTTGTCCGTTGTATCAAGGAATTTTCCAAACAATCATATAAGGCAGTTACTGTTATTATTGCCGTTTTTGAGGAGAGGGAACCAAGGATCCGGGAGAGGAAGGAACTTAAAACCACACAGCTAACAGGTAGCTGGGCTGGGAGTTGAACTCTCACTGTTGGGCTCTAAAGCCAATTCTCTAAATAGCACTGTCCCCAGAGGGGAGCCCCAGCCGGCACTCCATGCCAACGTCTCCCCTCCCAGCTGCTCTCGGAGTGAACCCAGTGAGGGGACCTCAGCACCTGCCCAGACATCTTATCGTATTTTCAGATGGCTGTTGAAATAACAACTTAGGTTTTTAAAGGTTTTTACGGTTAACACGCACTGTAGTCATTCCATAAGCATTTATGAGGCTGCTACCACTCACTGTACTGAGCACCCCCTAGCTTTTCTGAGAGGAGGGCCCAGCAGGCAATTCTTTTCAACTGTCTTCTGCATATGAGGGAAGGGGAACACAGAAAGGCTATGACTTGCCTAAGGTCACAGAGACCTGGGACCACCACCGCCACCAAGCATTTCCTGAGTGCTCAGTACGTGTCAGGCACTGTGCTAAGCGCTCGACATGGTCCTATGGGGCTTGAGGATTCCTCCTGTCCAGTACTCTTTTCACTGCCCCAGCTGGCTTCCCCCATTCCCACTCCTGATCCCCGCTTTCCTGCATGGAGCCAATGCTTCTCTGGCCAAAGGACTGATTTCCTGGCTTGGGGAAGGCCCTGTAACAGGGAGTCTGCGAGTCGCAGAGAAAAGCAGAGAATTTGGCTTCCTTCCCCGGTGCCAGCTAATCATACCAACTGACCTGCTGCAGGAGAAGAGAAGGCGCTGGTAGTTCAAAGCATGGGCCCTTGATTAATTTCTCATCCTCTATAAATAAGTGAATAAAGGCACATTCTGCACGCACTGCTTCGACGCCTCCTATGGGCCTTTTATTGCTCTCTACACCTTGTTACTCACTGGCCTTGGGACGTCAAACTTACTTCCAGCCAGACAGTCAAACTCCTTAGCTTGGCAGGTGTGCCCCTTATTCACCCCCTACACCCAACCTAGGCTCCTGCTCACCTGACTTCTCTCTGGACTCACCAGTTGCCTACACTGCCCTGCTTTTCTGGCAGTCCATCATGACAGAGCAGCTAAGCATGTCGGCTTGTATGGGTTCAAATCCCAGCTCTGTCACTTCTTGGCTTTGTGACCATATGGGTAAATTATTTAACTTCTGCAGTCCTCGGTTTCTTGATATATAGAATAGGGATGATGAAAATAGTGTGTATCCTGGAATTAACGTCCTAGTTGGGAATCAGACACTAAATAGGCAGACAGTCACACATACAAGAATTTCAGTCAGTGATGAGTAGCGTGATGGAGAGTGAGAGAGTGAGGCCAAGGAGGGCTTCTCTGAAGAGGTGACCTTTGAGCTAAGACATTAAGGATGAGAAAGAGCTGATTCAAAGAGGATCTGAGGGCAGTTGGTTCCAGGCAGAGAAGGAACAGGGAGTGTGACTCTGGGCAGTTCTCTGAGGGCTGGGGAGGGGTTGGCTGGAGGGGTCCCTGGTGCTAGGGGATGGGTGGGAAGGTGGGCCAGGCCTCTCACAAGGCACATATTAAGGGGAGATGGGGTCTGAAAAGCTGGGTTAAGTGGCTAAAGCCCAGGGGTGAGAGAAGAGAAAAGAGACATTGGTGGGGGACTCTGATGCCATCACGAGGCCCATACTCAAGTCTCTAGAGGCTGGCTCTTTGAGCGCCTTCCAGCCTCCTGGGCCAGTGAGGAGTGGAGAGGAGGTGGCAGGTCCTGCTTTCGTCACCACAGGTCCCCCATCTTCTCTTCCCCTTTCCTAAAGTGAAACACTGTCCAGAGAGGGTCTGGTGTCAGCCATGTACACAGCGGTATGTGGGCTCTCCAAACAAGGCAACACAAAAGGCACTGACTTGCCGCTTTGGCCAGTAGTGGGGGTGTAAATACTCCCACCACGGCTGATTTTTTTTGTGCTTCCAGCATAATGTGTGATTGTGGAGTTGGGAGGTGAGGCACAAGATCGGCTCCCATGTGCAGGTGGGCACTGGCTCCAGCTCACCCCTGCATTCACACCCAAGGAACAATGAGCAGGGTTTAGGAAGCACTTACCATGTGTCAGGCTCAGTGGTAACCACTTTATATATACTAACCCACAGCAACTCTATGAGGCAGGAGCTGTTAATATTCCCATTACACAGATGAGAAATGCAGTCACAGATGAGCTTGGTAACCTGCCCAAAGTCACATAGGCAATGCTGGAGCTGAGATTAAACTGCAGTATAACTTATAGGGAAGTGAGCGAATCCCAAGCACACTGCACAGTGGAGTTTTAGGTATGTATACCATATGTAAGCAGATCATGATAGGGAACATTTCCAGTCCCAACTGGCTCTTTTTATCACTCTTGTCTTTGATACTCTCCCTCCAGGATAACCACCATTTTTTATTTTTATCACCATAGATTTGCTTTGTCTGTGCTTGAATTTTGTTTTCTTTTTTTTTTTCTGGCTGCGCCATGCAGCAGATGGGATCTCAGTACCCCAACCAGGGATCGAACTTGTGTCCCCTGCAGTGGAAGAGCAGAATCCTAACCACTGGACCGCCAGGGAAGTCCCCAGTCTGTGCTTGAATTTTATGCAACTGGAATCATTCATTACATAATCTTTTTGTGTCTTGGCTTCTTTCTCTCCAATGTCATTGCTTCATCCATGTCGTTGCGTGTTTCAGAAGTTTGTTCTTTTGAACCGTCGTATGCTTTTCTGCAGTGTGTGAGTATGTACGATGTATCTATCCATTCTCCTGTGGATGGTCTTTGGGCTTGTTTCTGCAGTGTGTGCTCATAATCACTATGACATAGTGCCACTCAAGTATGGATGCACTCCCTGACTCTTCCTGTCTCTGGGGGATTTGCAGGATTAGCATGTGGGTTGAGTGGTATCACAGGATGTATTACTTTCTGATTGCAGCTATAATAAATCACCACAAACTTAGTGTCTTAATGCAACACAGAGTTATTACTTTACAGTTCTGGAGGTCAGGAGTCTAAAATAGGCTGGCAGCTATGGTTCTTCTGGAGACTGTAGGGGGACAATCCCTTGCTTTGCCTTTTCCAACCTCTGGAGGCTGCCTGGGTCCATCTCTGCTTCTGTCATCACATCTCCTCTTACTCTGACCCTCCTGCCTCCCTCTCATAAGGACCCTTGTGATTACATTGGACCTATCCAGATAACCCAGGATAATCTCCCCATCTCAAGATCCTAACTTAATCACATCTGCAAAGTCTTGCCATGTCAGGTAGCATATTCACAGGTTCTGGGGTTAGGACATGGACATATTTGGGGGGCCATTATTGTGCCTCACACATTGGACTCTCCTGATGTAATGGTAAGACCCTGGTGTGGGAATCAGGAACCCAGGGTCCTGGTCTGCCCCCTGGGTTGACTTACTGCGGGTAGTAAGTCTGACTTACTGGGCTTTTGGCAGACATATTGAATAAAACGAAGGGCTAGGATGTGATCCATTTCACAGGTGCCTCCCAGCCTCCACGTTCTAGGACTCAATACATAAGCTTTAGGCTTGGGGCTCTATCCAGCCACCCCTTTCATCTGTGTGTGCCGATTCCTTCCCACCCCCAGGGCAAAGGGAGCACACCTTCTGAGAAGACCTGGGAGGCCTCCAGCAGATTCCCCACTGTCCCTCCCTTCCCCTTCCTTTCTATCATGTGACCCCTGGGCCTTTTATCCAGAATGACTCTGAAAGCCTGCTATTGATTTTCCTGTCACTTCAGGTCATACACTCCCACCCGTCATCTTCCTTTAAGTGAAAGTTTGAAAACACAATTTGGAAAAGAAAAAAAAAAGATCACCCACGTGATTTCAGGGGCTGGGCTGATGGAGCAGCCCTTCCAGGAGGCTGGGTGTGAAGTGCTTGGAGGAAGTAATAGAGACGCCCTTAAAGACTCCGTTCTGACATGAGCTGAGCTGTTCCTTCATTTGCAGTTGACGGCTGTTCTAGTCGTGGGCTCCCAGCAGTTACTGAAAAGAGAAAGTGGGAGAGCAAATCATTTTCATGATTGCCATACAGGAAGCCTACTTTGCTGAAAGCGAACCAGCCGCCTGTTGGGTCTTCATATTTTCTACTAGCCGAGTATTTGGTCTTTCCTAGCTGGCACCTTGTGGCTGATCATCTCCTCCATCTCTTCTCTCATTGATACAGTCATTAGTGACCACCTACTTTTTCTGCTTTGCATGGTAACTAGGGCATATGCTTTAAAGTCAGATGGTCATTCCTTCAATAAATGTTTACTGGGTGCCTACTTTATGCCGGGCACTTGACCAGGCACTGGGGACAAAATGACAAGCAAAACGGATATGGGGTCTGTCCCCAAGGAGCTTATACTGATGGAGGAGACAGAAGGGAACTGCATAATCCCACGATATATTGAATTACAAAATGTGGCAAATGCCATGAACCAAAAGTCAGGGAAGCTATGAGAGCAAATTCCAAGAGGGCACGAACTAGTTTAAGGGTTAGGAGAGGCTGCACTGGGTGGAAAATGGGGGCATAATGGAGACAAAGGAATCTGTTCAGATGAAGCCCTGAGGCAGAAGGAAGCTGGGTAGGTTTGAGGACTTTGGAGGAGTGTAGACGGTGAAGGGTGAGGGAAGGAGAGCAACACATAATGGGGAGTTTTGAATTTATTAATGCTGTAATAAAGTCCGTAAACTGGTTGACTTTCAGTGTCCTAATCCATAAAATGTGTATAGAAATACCTTCCTTGCAGAGTGGCTTTGAGGATTCACTGAGATAAAATATGCCATTTTAAGACAAAGTGCTTAGCCCAGAACTTGGTCTATTGCAATCCTGGAATAAATGGGAGCAACTAGTTTTATGACTGGGCAAGGTGCACCGCTGCTGGGAGCTGGGGACAGAAATGAATCAGCTTTGGTCCTTGCCTTCAAGCAGCTTCTAACATCGCTGAGGGGATCAGCAATATCTAGTCTGCAAGTGTGCCATAGCTTCTCCGCCGACAGGGCTCAGAGGAGGGAAGGCTGACTCCAGTGGGGAGTAAGGGAAGGCTGCTTGAGGGGGAGGCATCTAGATGCCCAACACATAATTCTGGTCAGGCGGGAAAGCAAAGGAAAGCGAGGACCATCTTCACCTCCCTGGGAGCATCTGGGTTGTGGAGAGGGAAACAGCTGCATTTCCTTCCCTCCTGCCGAAGTGAAGGAACTCAGAGGTGCTGCTTCTCTTATTAATCCAGCTGTGAGCATTTTTTAGACCATCGTGAGCCCCTGAGGAATGAGGTGCAGAGCCTCTGAACAACATCATTAAAATGCTTCCCAAGATGAAACTCAAGCCGAGCAGGTGAGAATCTAACGGCAGAACCAGCACCAAGCGATGTAGCTCGGAATGCGAGGCAGGGAATGGTTCCTGTCTAGCTCTGTGCCAACAGTCTTGGACAAGTCCCCTCACCTATGGGTCTTGGTTTTCTCACCTGTAAAATGAAATGATTGTTGTAGATGATGACATTTGTTCTTCTGACATTCTATGTCTCCAAAAGGCTACATTATTGCTTTGGTAAGATTCTGGGGACGATTTCTATCAAGAACAAAGGGGAAAATGGAGGCAACTCCCCAGTAATTCTCACTGCCTCTCAACACATTTGTACTGGAAAATCCACACATTTGCAACCTAAGTGAGTTTGGGAGCCTAAAATATATCTGGCAAGCTAAATAATTTCCTCACTTCAGTTTCCTAATCTAGTCCTAGCGTTGATATTTCTAAGCAATATGTGACCACAAGCAAGTCACTTAACCTTTGTAAGTGTCTGTTTCCCCTTCTTAAAATGCAGACCTCCGACTGAATCATCTCCTTGGGCCCCTTCAGCTCTCATTTTCTCTGTCTTTTTCATTCATGGCTTTGATCCTTGGGCAGGTCAGTTATCTCTAGCAACAAGTGAGATGTGGAAAAAGAAACTCAGGTGGTCTACCATCTCCCTGAACCTCAGTGCTGTGATCTGAATAAAGTTAACATGTTTAAGGGTGTCTTTTCTAGACCAGCAGGGTAGCAAAGTAGTTATAAGCAGGGACTTTCAGGCAGGCAGTCTGGAATCAAATCTGGTCTCTATCACTTACTACCTGTGTGGCCTTGAGCAAGTGCCAATCAACATGAAGCACAGATAGTTCTATTTAGGCAGAAAAGCAAGAAGTCTCAGTTTCCTTATCTGTAAAACGGGAGTGAAGATAATGCCTGCTGCTTACAGTCATTGTGGGGAATAAATACACAGTGCTTTCCAAATTTCTATCATACAGTAAGATAAAACATAGTTTCTCTGATAAATGGGCAAATGACGCTTGGTCCTGAGATTAGGGACACGTGGAGCAGTGGGGACTGAGGCCAAATGGGTCAGTTTGCTGCAGCTGACTGTAACACTGTAGGTCTCAGTGTTGCCAGATCTGATTTTTTTCTTTTTCAAGAGAAACCAGAAATCTGGATTTTTATGTGAGATTGCCTAATCTTAAAATACTGGCTCACATTTATTTTTTTAAACATGCAAATAAGACATGGCTGCTGCCAGGATGTGGCCCACAGTTTTTCAGTTGGTAACCTCAGTTTGTAACCATTAAGTGCTCAATGAATGATGGGGAAAACCCCGGTCATCTTAGTTAGCACTCTCAAGCACTCTCAACCACCCAATTTTACAGATATGGAAACTGAGGCCAAGGCTAAGAAAAGTGAAATGACTTGCCCAATGTTGCATGACTTTATTATGTTAAAGATGGGACTCTAACTCAGGTCTTTTGACACTTAGTTTGGTGCCCTTTTGCCAAGTCACAGGAATCCTTCTAGAAACTCACAGCCTGGATGGTGAGCTGCCCTGGAGCCACAATCCTTGCTTTCCCCCCATGTCTTTTCCTGCAGTGCTTACAGATAACTGTGTTTTGAGATGATGCACAGAACCTCTACCTATGTGCTTGCATAACACCCACAGTCCAACAGTGGCTCAGATCGGGGCAGGGGTGATTCCGAGTGTTCCCAGCTGTTCCCCTCACTCCATGCCTCCCGTCTCTGCCCACTTTCCCTGAGATCAGCTACAAAATGAGTTTTAGTTGGAATGTATCTTTTTATTTTTTTTTTATTTTTTTATTTTTTTGGAATGTATCTTTTTAAAAGGTTACAGGACAAAATAATCCTTGATGCAATATAATTATAAAATATAATCTCATTTGTGGTTAAATCCTCGAGCTTCAGCACATTTTAGCTAAAAATGGATAGTTTTATTTTTAATAAAAACAAGATTAGCTAATGAAAATCTACTATAATTCCTATTAGAAAGCTCTAAAGCATTGCTGCCTCTGATTGAGCTTCCAGACGCCCTCCCCACTATCCACATCCCCTGATGCATCCTCCTCTCTGGGGAGCCTGATAGATGTACCCACATTGCCTTCTGAAACCTCCCTCTTGGGCCCCAGTTCTCAACCTTCATTTCCTTCACTTTAAATTCTAGTGCAAACCAGCTCAGCCATCCATCAGCACCCCTCGGCTCTGACAGGCTCTCTGCCCATCGGGAAGTCCCCTCTGCTCCATTCTAAGAGTCTTGTTAGGGGTGACTGGGATGTGTACCATTGGCAAATCGCTTCTGGAAACGAGTTTCCCACTTTGACGGGAGATGGAGCAGGGACAATCCCGCTGGGGGACTGGCATGGTTTATCAGCCTTCGTCCCAACTCTGTGTTCTTAACAGGGGTTTTCATAATCTCCTTTCCCTCAGTTGCTTCCTCTCAAAGGTATTTGCATTTAAACAAGAGTTTGCTCCCCTGCTGATTATTTTCCCCCTCTTTGATTCCATTGCAAAAGCAGCCAGAGTTGCCCGGGCGTGCTGGTGTCTGGATGGGCTGCATGGTAACAGCTGGGTGTAAACTTCGCCTCTTCCTTTTGCAGGTACGGTTGGCAGAGTAAGCACATTTAGGAGAAATTTCCAGGAAGTGAAAAGGGAACTATTTGTCACCTCTGAGTCTCCTGGGCCTGCTTCAAAAGCCTCTGGTAACATTTCTCAGAGAGAAATATTACCCTCTAGGTAATATTTTAAAATATTACCCACTAGGTAACATTTTAAAGCCAAGAGCACATGATTCTACCCAGGGAGAATTGTGCAAAGAGCAGGAAAAAAGCGTTCCAGTGTCTCCTTGACACTGACCCATGGCATGACCTTGAGCAGACAGGTGATCTCTGGTTAACTTGGGTGCTCTTACACTGTGCTGGATGGAGGAGAAGCCTCTGAGGCTGAACTCCAAGACCCTCTTCCCTGTGGGGCTTAGCTCACCTTGCATTTAGCAGAGTTCAGCATAGTAAACACACAAGCTTTGGTGTCAGACACAGCTGGGTCCAAAACCCAGATGCATTCCACACACACTTGTGACTTTAGACAAATAGCTTAACTGTTTGAAGCCTCGGCTTCACCATGGGGTAAAGTTGGGCTGTAGTAGATGGGATTGTTGTTCTTGATTCTTCACACCCTCGGTCTTCCATGTGACCTTGCAGGGCACACATGTGCACAGGAATATATTTTCTTACCTTATGGATGTTGGGCTTTGCCATATAACTTGCTTGGGCCAATGGAACGATAAGGACTTGGTGTGAGCAGAGGCCATAAATGTGCTTCCAAGGTTTGGCTTGGTTCTTGCATCTATGACCTACCATGGAAAGAACACGAACATTGTAGTGTCTTGTCTAAGGAAAATGAGGACACAGGTAGAACAGACTAGAGACCATCAACAGCCTGGAGACTACCTATGGCTTGAAGCTGAGCCCCTCCCAAACTGGCCTGTAGACTCAGAAACTAGAACATGAAATGCTCTTTAATATAAACCATTGGGTTTTGAGGGGTAGTTTGTTATGCACAAACTACCATGGTTGTGGCCATAGCTGACTGATACAGAGAAGTTACAACACTGAGGATTAACTGAGAATATGCATGTGTTACCTGGCTGCCGTATACCACTGCTTTGTTCAGTCTGCACTACTCCCAAAGAACTCAACTTCAAACACATGTGTAAGTGCGTACAAACGTACAGATGATCTAAAGAGCAAGTCAATATTTTTTCTTACCATCATAGTTTTTCCTCCTCTTAATGCAGTGCCAAGTAGACAGCGAGCTTTCAATAAATGGTGACCATGATGAAAATGATGATAACTCTGGCGAGGGCAATCTCTGTGCACTTTAGTTGGGGTGCACTTGGCATTGTACCCCAGGAATCTTCTTGGTAGACTCTTCTAGCTTGTTTCTTAAACACCCGAACTCATGGATATCTGTTTCATTTGCAGCTCTTGGTCTGACCTTAAGAGTAATAATAATCCATAACTTCTAAGGAGCATTTTAGAGCTTATGAAATGAGTTACAATTCATTCATTCAGCATTCATTTATTGAAATTTTATTTTTAAAATGCCCACTAGATGCAGGCATTGCCTAAAGTGCTGGGAAAACAGCAGTGACCAAGACTGGGGAAGCCTGTGCCCTCATGGGACTTGTGTTCCAGGCAGGAAGGACCACACAACTGAACAATTAATTAACTTAATATTCTAAACAAATATTTAAAAGTACATACTTTACAAGCAAATAATTAAATAAGAGCTTAATTAAACAGACTGTGGTAAGTGCAACAGAGAAAGTAGAACAGGATTGAGTGACAGGGAAGGATTGAGGGCACTTTTTAGATGGGTTATCAGGGCCAGTGACTGCAAAGAGAATAGGTACCCAGGAGTCCAGGTGTTTAGCTAGAGTATGGAGGTGACATATTTTATCTTGGAATCTTATAACAACCTTGCCAGGTACCTATTCTTATTTCTCTCACCCCTCCTCTCCTTTTTTCCAGTGAGGAACCCATGGCTCAGAGAAATCAGATACCATGCCTCACGTAGCAGAGGAAGGAACTGGGACTTAAAATCAGTTGTTTGGAGGTTACCCAGAAGGCACCGGGCAGCAGAAGACCTCAGATGAGGATGTCAGGAATCCAGGTGATTGCCTCGCCCACCCTAACCCCCAGCTCCCATGTTGGGGATATGACCATCTTTAAGGCAGTGTCATTGATGACCCCCGACCCACCTGCCCAGTGTTACCAGCCAATACACCCAGCAGGAGGAAGGCAATCCTCACCAGTCCTTCCCTAAGAGAGACAGCTGGGTGCCTGGAGCAGCACACACTGCCTGGTCCACTGTGAGCCAAAGATGCCAGCTGTCACCTGGCAGCCTTTGGATGATGCAGTGATTCAGGGGAGCGCCATTGCGAACTCAATCACACCTCCCTGCCGCAGGTGGCAGCCACAGACCCACAGCATGAGCACTGAGGGAGGGCCTTCACTTCCAGACGCAGAACCAGTGATGCGCGGGGGCGCCAGGCAGTCTGGTTCCCACATGCAGCCTAGCACACATGCTCTTCTCAGTCTTTGGCTTCTGAGCTCAGGATTCCATAGATATAATGTCTCTGAGTTTACCACCACTCGAAATTAATCAGTAGTACCTGCCGTCTAAAATTTTCCTTATGGAAAAATGGAGGCACAGGCCAGGCAATGACTTACTCATAGTCATTTGCAATTATGAGTTCTGGCTAGACTAGGGACCCTTCTAAGTCTTGGTCTTCAACCAAGTGTTGAGAATCTGCTATGTGCCGGGTGCTGTACTAAATGCTGATGAGCTCACGTCTTCTGAGAAAGAAAGAAACATGAACAGTTATGAGTGTTATTTACCTTAGAAGTGATGTGATAGGAATAGGTGTGGGTGACCTCTGGGGGTCCCCAAAGTAGGGAATCTACACTTCTGCAGTGGTAGAGAGGGGAGGCCGGTGGGTGGGGTCTTGAAGGTCTAATGCAAAGGTCATGCTTGAGCTTTCCCCTGCTCTTTCCAGTAAAAGATATTCAAATTTTCCATTTGCATAAACTCATTTTATTAAAAGTAAAAAAATTCACTTATTTATTTTTAGCTTCAGTTTTGTTTAAGTTTGAATATGTAGTTATGAAGAAAGCGTTATCATCAAAGCTGTGTGAATTTTAGCAGATCCTCAAGCCTCTCTGTGCCTCAGTTTCTTCAAAGGGGGCTTGGGAAGACTGAATGAGTTAAAATATACACAGAGTGGTTAGAACGAGGCCTTACACTATATGCTGTGATTCTTGCCTTCCTTCCCAGAGGACACCATTAGGGGGAAATTGGGTATGAATGAGCCACAGCAGCAATCCAGACGCCTGCAGTCTCCGAATCCTGCCCCTGAAAGCTGCAGGAGCCACGTCCAGCCTCAGTGAGCTGGGGTCTGTGGACGAAGCCCATGCCATGGTTAACCTGCAGCGCTGCTGTGAGGATTGCTGTGGGATATCGTTTGGGTATAGGAACGTGAGGCTTATTATTTCTCAAAAGACAACCACGTGGCCTGTGGGTTTGTTTTTGTTAGCCACAGGCCAACATTTATTTCGTTTGCTAAAACACGCAAACAAATAAAAGGTCCACACTGCAAAGCACTGAGAGGCGAGACGCATGTTTAGGCAAATCAGGAGACAGTAACAATCCATCACAGCCAGTTTCAAAGCCTGCTGCGCTTGTGACTGGGCTTGGGGAGGCTCTGCACAGAAACTCCATGCTTAATTGGGTCTCAGGTCTTTGGTATTTGCCGGCATCACATGGGAGGGGCTGGCAAAGCCAGGAACAAGTTAGCTGTGATTGGAAGTTTGGATTTCAGGACGGAGCAGTAGCTGGGAACTTAGAGCTGAAATCTCACTCCCAAGGAGGCTCTAGTGCACTAAAAACCCACTAAGAAACATCTGGGGTGGGAGGATCAACAGCCAGTTGATCCCAGGTATTGGGGGTGGCTGCATACAAGGTGATATGGGAAGCAAGCAGCGTTTGTCTGGCACTCAGGATACAGAGCGTCTCCAAGTTCTCACAGCCTGAGGGAGGCAGGAGGAAGCTCACTATCTGGGATATGCCAAGGCAAAATGAGCTCGAAACTCAGTTGTGGTGCCCACTGGAGCACAGTGGACGCTGCAGCTGCTCTGTCTCTGTGCCTTCAAGGATGTCACTGTTCCTCCCCCTTCCCCAGGATTTTGTCTGCCAGAGGAGTCCCCCACCTACAGCTACCCTTCAAAACCCTGCTTTGGACTTGCTAGATGAATCATGTCACTGCTCAAACACCTTCAACAACTGCCCCAAACATACAGAATAGAGTCCAAACCCTAAACTCAGCACCCAAGGCGGCTTACCCTGATATGGCCCATAAGCGCCACTGCTTCTTCTATTCCATGTTTTAACCACAGCATACATGCTCACTGCAAATGAACCCCTATTTACTATCTCTGGGCCTTTGCTGATGCTATTTCCTCTGCCTGAAGGCCTTCCTTGCTCTTTCCTCATCCTAATCACGTCACTTATTAGACAAGAGTTTATTTGCTTGGTGTGTCTATTATGTGGCAGAGACTATTCTGATGCTGTTTGAAATGGCCATAGTGGAAGACTGCAAAAAAGGCCACAAATTCTTCCCCTCCTTGAATCCACGTCCCCTCACCTATAACTCTGCGTGCCCTCCCATTCTGACTCTGGGTTCAGCCATGTGATTTGTTTTGGCCAATGGGATATTACCAAATGGGATGCAAGCAAAGGCCTGAAAAGTGCTTGTACTCTTTTTGTTTCTCTTGGAAACCTTTTCTGCTTCTGTGTGAATGAGCCGGGGCTAGCCTGCTGGAAGCTGAGAGACCTTGTGAATCAGAAATGATGGCTCAACCAAGGGCCCTAGACCAGTCAGTCCCAAGCAGACCGTGTGTCTGTTCACAGATGCATGAGTGAGCCCAAACTGCCAACCACAAAATCCTGTACTAAATAAATAGTCGTTGTTTTAAGTAACACTTTTCAGGTGGTTTCTTAAACACAATAGATACCTAATGCAGCCATCGATGGGTCTTATCAGTCTAATCTCTTACCCCTTCTGTTGGTGCTAACAACCTGCTTTTATAGTGATAAACATCCTCCTTCATTCTAAGTTAGATGCTTCTGGTGAAGTTAGTCTACCTGCTCCTCTGACTGCAGGACTGTCAATCAGTGTATCTCTGGCCACCACGATGGGCACATGGCTCAAATGGTCTAATAAGCCTCAGATCTGGGATTTCTGTTGAAATTCCTGAAACAATAATGCTCTTTTTCCAGCAGGGTGGCTAAGCTAGGAGAAGGTCAGCCTCGAGTGCTCACACAGCTCCCACAGAAAAGAGAAGGACCAAGAGACGGAGAGTGAGTCCTGCCGACACGGGTCCCTGGATCAGCCTGTGCCTACAGTTCCATCTCTCCCTGGGTTTTTTTTTGGTTACATAAGACAGAAAAAAAAAAATCCTCTACTTCTGTTTAAGCCAGTATGAGTGGGATCTCTGTCATTTACAGCCCCAAATTTCTGACTGATGCATTCCTCAAATGCTACCTTCTCCAAAAAAACTTTCCTTCATCTCCTGGCAAGAACGGAGGTTCCTAAAGATTTTTGCACATAGTCAAGAACACTAACTTCAAGTCGGACAGACTTGACCTACAGTGACCACAGGGCTTGCATTAGAGACGGGCACGTGACCCATGACAGACCAGTGGGTGTCATTTCTGGGACTTTTACTAGAACTGTTAAGGAAGAGAAGTTCTTTCTCTATTGACATTGCCAGACTAGAAGAATGAAGCCAGGAGTTTGTAGCCTCCATCTTGAAACCAAGAGGAAAATCCTGTCTGGGGTGACGGCAACACAGAGGGAAAGGAAAAGCCAAGGCAGGAGATGGACAGTGTCATCTTTGAGCCCCTCTATCCAGCTGAACTTGAAGACCAACTTACCCCTAGACCTTTTAGTTACTTGAGCCAATATCTTCCCTTTTTTATTTAAGCTGGTCATAGTTGGGTTTCTGTCACCGAAAGAGTCCTAAAGAACCTCTCTCAGCCTCAGGTTTGTCCTCTGCTAAATAAGGTTTAACAGTACCTCTCCCACACATGTAAGATGTCTAGCACAGCGCTGGCCCAGAGTGGGAGCTCCACACTGGTAATGGTCCTCCTTCCTCTGAGCTCTGGGAGTGAGGGTAGTATCCCCCTCTCTCTGCAAGCAGCAGCTTCTCCTCTGTTGGCCAGCTGACTGGAAATTGCCCAGAAGGCCAACAGCCTTCTTTCTTTGTTGCAAATGGTATCATTTCATCTGGGTGGATGCAGGAGCTCAGTGGAGTGTATATTTGTCCCTGATCTCTGGTTTTTGATTGCCACCCGGCATGTGCCCAGCAGGCAGCCTGCTGTGTTCTACGTACCACAGCCAGATGATAAATCTTTGATTTTTGCTCTTCTCTGCTTCTTGGGAATAATGGGTCCATAATGAATTGCATCCACAAGAATAGCTGTAATTGTAACAGTGCCATAGAGATGGAGCTGGCAGATCAGCCTGTCCCACGAAATGTGCCTACTTTGTTCCAATCACTTTCTTTGAAATGGCTACCAACTTTGTTTTTCCATCTCAAACTTTTAATAAGCAGTGGGTTTTCTGTGGAAAGAGGAGAATGAAAGCTATATATCTGGGAGGTTTTATTCTTGGTTTGTTTATTTTATTCCCTTGTCTGCACAATTTCCCTTAGAATTTGGTCTCGGGGGTAGGGGGGAAATCTTTGGCTCCCAAATATCTTAGCCACGCTGGCATTGTGTCAAAGAATTGACACCTCCCTGATATCTAGAGATGCGGAATCACTTGTACACTATCCGAGGTGTTGATACCTGGTATTCTTATGGAAATTTCAGAGGAGATCTCAAAGATTGCAATGTGCACAGATCTCAATCTCAAAGAGATGAGTGGTTGGGGGGTGGGGTGCAGGATTGCAAAGATTGGTAAAGAGGGGACGCCCCTGTCTATCCTGGGCTGTTTCCTGACAGCATGTCTTCTTGGAAGTTCACAGCCATCTTGACTCTCTGAGACGCTGGGGTCCAAACGGAACCAAATGATGAGCAGTAAAGAGTCAGGATGGTAAATATGACTTTCTAACGTTCAACTGGAATTGTAGGTAAACATAAGAAGAATCAGTATTAATTATATTTAGCAGCTATTAGTACTGTATACTTGCTATATGCCAGGCCAAGTACTCAGTATCAATTTTATCATTTAATCCTTACAACAACCCAGTAAGTTAGGTACTATTAGTGCCCTGATATTTTAGTCAAGGAAACTGGAAGTTGAAAAGAAAAATGGCTTGACCCAGGGCAGAGGCTGAGTTTTGACCTCATAACCCACCTTTTAGCTACTATGTTAGGCCTAGTGAACGTGCTCAAGACTGCATTCTAGGGGACTTCCCTGGTGGTCCAGCGGTTAAGACGCGGCATTTCCACTGTAGGGGGCACGGGTTCGATCCCTGGTCGGGGGCGGGGGGGGGGGGAGAAAAAAAGACTGCATTCTAGAAGACCCAGGAAGGTCAGCCTCCAGCTCACTGGGTGACTTAGGGCAAGCAAAATTTCTCATCTGGGTTTTGAATTCTCCAGTTAAATTAGTGGATCGGCTCTAAATCCTCCAATGGGCCAGGTAGACTTGGTTCAGGGGTCGGCCCCCTATCATTGGATGTAAGCTTGAGTCATAGCCAGGGAAGTCCACGGCAACAAAGTCACAGAGGGGATTCAATCACAGGACGGCGAGATGGGGCGCCATGACATTTACGGTTCTCTCTCCTATGAGAGTCTGATGCCAATATGTTTTTTCATCTATTTTTAAATCTAAGAGGCCAGCATTTGTGTTCCCTGAAGCTCGGCCGTGCCGATTGCAAGGCAATTCTATTTGCCTGCTGCATTTTGCTCTGGTGGCTCAGCAGGAGGCGGGGAGGAGGCGCCCATCCACTCAGCCCTCCTTCTGAAGCCTTTGCTTGGCTGAGCATGGGAGACTGGGTGGGAGGGCACCAAGATAATTGCTCAGAATTGGTTTGCTGCTGGTGCGCCCGTTGTCTCTGCAGGCACCACATTTCCCCATCCCTAGCAGGGTTCTCACTGGGTTGAACGCTGAATGCCCATTAGGGAAGCTTGTCACTTTCTCATTTGCGGGAAATGTCCGACACAGAAGGGCAGGTACCACTTAAAATGTCAAGGCAGCAGTGCAACTGGCAGGTAAATTTCTGCGTAAAAATCCTCTTTCTGCTTTAGAGCGAGGAGATTATGTAAGATTGTTTGACAGCCGTCAGACAGGAGGACTGCCTTCAGCCAGAGAGGAAGAGGTAAACAATCTCAGGAATCCAGCCAGTTCTTTCACCAGTTGAAGATTCCAGTGCGGGCTGCCTCCACACTCACACTTCCAGTCTTCATACAAGGCACCCTGTTCCCCTCCCAAAGCCCCTTTCCATGTCCACCGTTGATCAACACCTCCACTATCACTACCTCTCTTCCACCTCCACTGCCACGTCCTTTTGGAATAATGTCCTAACTTATCTTCCTTCCTCTAACTTCTCTGTATGACAATCCATTCTGTAGGGAGCTGCCATTTGAAGACTACTGAAGGGGAATTCTGAACAGCAGCTTCCCAGCATATGAAATTTCCAAGGCTTCTCGAGTGTTTACAGAAAACAAACAACACCTCTACTGCCCAGTCTCCAAGCCTAACACTTTTTGTGTGCTTACTACATGATGCCAGGAACTATGCTAGGCACTTCATGCATTGATTTGTCTTTCACAACAGCCCTGTGAGCTGGGTATTAACAGCCTCATATTACAGCTGAGTAAACTGAGGCTGAGAATTAAACAACCTGCCTAAGATCTCCCAGTTTTTAAGTGCCTAACCCAGATCTAAACTGAAGTGGTCTGCATTTCCCCCCTCTTTCATTACTACTTTTAATAGACTTTACTTTTTCGCGTAGTTTTAGGCTTATAGAAAAATGGGAGTGCCAAGTATAGAGAGTTCCCATATGCCCCATTATCTTTGTCCCTCTCCCAACAGTTTCGCCTATTATTAGCATCTTGCATTGGTGTGGTACATTTGATGAGCCAATATTGATACATGGTTACTAACTATAGTCCATAGTTTACCTCAGGGTTCACTCTTGGTGTTGTACATTCTATGGGTTTTGACAAACATATAATGACATGTATCCACTATTACAGTATCAAAAGGAGAGTTTCACTGCCCTAAGAATCCCCTGCACTCCACCCATTTATTCTCCCCCACCCAACTCTTGGCAATTACTGATATTTTTACTGTCTCCAACTGCAGACCCAGCTGCCCAGAGGCCCTCGGTAGTTTCTAGCTTCTTTCACTCCCTGGAACAATCATGCAGGGCAGGATTCAACAAAGCCAGACCCCACCATCGCCAGCATTGGTGGGAAGGGCTTCTTCCCCTGATTAGGCCTGGTTCTCATTGGGCTTGTGGGTAAAAACTCAGGATCTGTCTGCCTGTCTCCACAGACTCGGCAGGTGGCTCGGGGTGGAGAGATGGGACTGAGAGTTTCATCAGCAGAGTCAGAGAATTCAGCACATGGGGCAGGTGATGGAATGTGGCAGCAAAGGGCTGTTGGCTCATGGGCTCGCTCATGCTGTGATGGGGTAGCTAATGCTTATTGTACTTGCCTGTGGCAAACATACCTGTAGCCTGTCCTTCAGAAAAGTGCCCCCCCCAACCAATTACGCAGTGCAGCTTTTCGAATCTTTAGTATGCATGTGGATTTCCTGGGCATCTTGTTAAAATGCAGATTCTAATTCAGTAGGTCTCAGGCGAGGCCTGATAGTCTGCATTTCTAGCAAGTTCCCAGGTGATGCTGAGAGTAGCAAGGATGTAGGAAACAGAAAATGAATTTATATTGGGCTCATTGCCTGTTTTGTCATTGGGCTTGCTACCTAATTTCCTTAAAACTCTGATTATTTCTTATGCTTCAGAGAAACACTTGTACCTGGCTGAGTTCGATCCTAAGTTCCACCATTAAATAGGGACATTTACAATCTCAGTGTGCTCAGATGAAGGCACCTGGGATGGATAATGAGGCCAATTATTCAATAACCAATGTAGTCTTTCAGTAAATATCTGTCAAGCTCCTAGAATGTGCTAGACACTGTCCTCTTGGGACTTTGGGCTAGCAGCCAAAGGCACCAAAACTAAGCAAACAATCAAAGTAATTTCAAGTTGTGATAAATTCATGGAAGGACATTAACAAAGGCCTAAGCTGGAGACTAATGAAGGGGAAGGGAGTATCTTAGAATAAGTGGTTGTACAGGTTTCCTGTTGCTGATATAACAAATCAATGCAAACAGTGGCTGAAAACAACACAAATGTACTCTCTTACGGTTATGGATGTGAAGTTCTAAATCAGTCTCACAGAGCTAAGGTCAAGGTGTCTGGGGGCTGCTTTCCTTCTGGAGGTGCTAGGGGAGAATGTTTCCTTGCTTTACCAGCTTCTAGAGGTTACCCACCTTCCTTGGCTCAGGACCCTTTCCTGGAAACAGGCCAATCTCTGTGTGCGCCCACCAAAATAATCCAGGATAATCTCCCCATCTCAAGATCCTTAATCAGGGAATTCCCTGGTGGTCCAATGGTTAGGACCCTGCGCTTTCACTGCCGAGGACCCAGGTTCAATCCCTGGTTGGGGAACTAAGACCCTGCAAGCCACTCAGCGTGGCCAAAAAAAAAAAAAAGATCCTTAATCACACCTGCAAAGTCCCTTTTGTCGTGTCAGGTAACGTGTTGACGGGTTCCAGGGATTGGGATGTGGACATCTTGTGTGGGGTGGGGGGAGCAGGCATTATTCTGCCTACCACGGGGTCAAGAAAGCCTCCCTGGGGAAATAACATTCAAGCTAAAGACTGAGCACAAGTCAGAAATGAGAAGAGTAGAAGGAACAGCTTTCTGGATGGAGCCAACAGCGAGGGCAAAGACCCTGAGGAGAGAGCTTTTAAAGTCCAAGCACTGGAGAGAGCCCTGGAGTGTGGGAGCACAGGGAGTAGACAGGATGAGGGCGTAGCAGATGGCAGGGGTTGGGCCCGTGGGCCCCGCGGGCTATTATGAGGACTTTGGATTTTACTCCAAGTGTGGTCAGGAGCCACTGGAAAGTCGAAGCCTGCTGCTAACGTGATCTGATTCGTGTCCGAAGGAGTGATGGTTTCTCAGCGGCAGCCCACGCTTGCCTTGTAGAAATGTGCCACACAGCCCAGTGTGCCCAGCTCTTCTGACTTCTCAGGCAAAGTTGGAAATCTGGATACTTTTAATGTCAAACTCCCTATTTTATATTACTGACAATATACTGGAAAATTAAAAAAACACACCTACAAGTAAGGTTTGGCTGAGACCTGCCAGGCCACCATCTCTGAAGAAGTTCTGCTACCTACTCACTGCATGACCTGGAGTGAAATATGGACACTTCGGGGCTTCAGGTTCCCAGTCTGTACAGTGGAGAGAATACTGGTGGCTATTACAGAGGGTTGAATGGATTCAAAGTCTATTAATGAGAGAATCCATATAAAATACTTGGTACCGTGCCTGGAAGCTTTCAGTATATCTGTACCCATGTATGTATGTTTTTTAATTTGAGGGGATCAGATGAAGGTTTGAAAGAGATGACCTTTAAAATTGCTTCTGGCTCTGAGATTCTAGGATGATAAAAGAGTCCTGAGTTGCCTTCCTTCACCTGGATTTAATTTCCTTACCCAGTATGCTTCACACAGAATGCATGGTTGATAAGATGACAGCAGGCTCCAAGACAACTATGCTTGACAGCAAAAACCACTGTGGTCAGGAAAAAGGCCCCTGTTGCTGATTACACACAATACCAAGGAGTAAGAGCCCCAGCAATCAAGCCCCAGTATCTGCTCAATTTTCTCAAGAGTTTTGGAATTAACACTTCCTGAGCTTCTGAAACTCCAAATATGGTTCCTTTTTTCTTTTTTATTAAATTGAAGTATAGTTGATTTACACCATTGTGTTAGTTTTAGGTGTACAGCATAGTGATTCAGTATTTTTCAAATGATATTCCATTAAAATTTATTACAAGATAATGGGTATAATTCCCTGTGCTATATAGTATATATCTCTGATGCTTATCTATTTTATATATAGTAGTTTGTACCTGTTAATCCCATACCCTTAATTTGTCCCTTCCTCCTTCTCTCTCCCCTTTGGTAACCACAAGTTTGTTTTCTATATAGTTGAGTCTGTTTCGGTTTTGCATATACATTCATTTGTATTATTTTTTAGATTCCACATGGAAGTGATATCGTACAGTATTTGTCTTTCTCTGTCTGACTTATTTCACTAAGCATATTCTCTAGGTCCATCCATGTGGCTGTTAATGGCAGTATTTCCTTTTCTATGGCTGAGTAACATTCTATTTTATATATATATATACATGCCATATCGTCTTAATCCAATTGTCTGTTGATGGGCACCTGGGATTCTGGGTGCCCTTCTTTCTACTCAGGGGAGTAAAATCTGAGGAGGGTATAGGCGAGTACAGGTCACTGTCTCTAGACAGGTGAACCTGAAGATTGAAGGCTTTTGCTCAGGAGGGCCTCCTCCTAGGACCACATCAAATATCTCCCCACCCTCAGGACTGTACCCAGAAAGGCACAGAGCAGAGTCAGGGCAAGCCTGATGCCAGGCAGAGCTCCAGGAGAGGATGTGGCAGGTTTGAATTTTATCAGTAAGATCAATGTTTGTAAATGGCAATGACAAACAAATTGCACAGCTTCTTGGAATACTATCCAAGGACACTTCCGCGTACATTTACACACTCACACAGAACTTTAATTTCTTTACCAAGTTTCACCAGCAGCTTGGAGTTGGGAAGATAGAGAGCCATGCCTGATCACCAACACATCTCTCGCTAATTGAACTTCCCCAACAGGAGGCTGCAGTCACAGTGGTAGGCTGGGAGGTCTACCTGAATCTCTGAATCACAACCTTTAGTGTCTCTAGGGTGGGTAAAATGCTCCAACTGTGCCACTTTAGGGGGACCATGTGAGGGAACTGCCCAGCACTGTACAGATGGAGGGCACGGATTCTGACACTACTCGGGTCCTGGGCTGCAGTTCTTTTGCCTCAGCCTGGTGTTCAAGGCTGTTTGTTAAGGCTCTTTGTTTGCAAGCCCAGACTGACTCAGGCTAACGGCTAACTCAGGCCCAAAGCGGGCCTAATGGAAGACTGTGGGGCTGACAGAGTAAAAAACAAAACAAAACAAAACAAAAAAGGGCTGAGACCTTGGACAGGGCCGGCAAAGGCAGCTCTGAGATCCAGGGCAGAAATGAACATGAACTCACTCCCTGGGGACACCATCTGGTGAGTTGGTGCAATGGTTTTCAGTCTCTGTGTCATTCTGCTCATGGATTGAAATCCCTGAGAGACTCTTATGGTGTAGGTCATCTCTCTCCTGCCCAGTGTGTGTCGGGACTGACAGGCTCGCCAGTCTGCATGCTATGGGGAAGCAGGTTTCCCCAAAGAAATATTGATGTACTGCTACCAGAAAAAAAAGGACGAAGGCAGGCAGAGACAGCAGCTGTCTGCACAAAGGCCCTGCATGAAGAGGTTCCAGCCACCCTACTGGCCTACTTCCCAAGACTCCCAGCACATGCTGTCCCCTCTTTTTTACCATATTCCCCATTTCTTCTGGTTTGTGTCCTGCTCACTCTGGGATGCCCTTCCTGCCTACCTCTGTATGTTCCCCAAGCCCATATCATGGAAAGGGAACCTCTTCCTGGTCTCTGCCTATTGTGCATCAGGGTTTGGGTTCAACTGGCTGTGGGTTAAGAAATAGGCTTTACTGGGGAAATGGAAAACTTACATAGCTAGTGCTTCCATACCCCACAGAGAGAAGCCACTGAGGGGCCCACAGCTAAGGTGTGATTTCCAGCAGGGAAAAATTGCCCCCTGCTCTTCTCCCATTTATAGGGCAAAAGTGAGAAAACAGCCTTGGTAGAGGAACACACAGGCTACTTTGTGCCATTAGTCCAAACGTGGGGTGCCAACCACTTATAGGAATAGTCTGGGATACTAGCTACCCTGCACTTGAACTTGGGGTCCATAGAAAGTTAGAGTTCTCCTTACCAGATGAAGGAAACCATCAGTTCTGTGGGGAGCTGAGTTTGGGTGCAGCCCCTTTGGTTGTGCAAATGGGGAGTGATCCTGGTCCTAATTAGCTTGTTTCTAGGCAACACACATACCCAACTCCAAAGCCACTCCTTTTATAGTTCTTTCACAGGTCCACACTCTTAACTTCCAAACCCCACAAATCAGACAGCTCTCATTTCTCTAAACCCTTTGATGAGGTTGCCTTGAGGATTTGTCCTCTTTTTCCTGTTTCCATCTTTACTCATCCCTGCCCAGGCTCACTCCCTTGATTTTAAATGTCCATATCCCTGTCTCCTCTACCAAACTGTCATCTCTTCAAGGGCCTCTGCCATATGTCTCTTATCTTTGCATTCCTGTCACTAATTGGAAGCTTGACCCAAAGAATCCCTCCATACAAATATAGGGTTGACAAACAAATGGTTTCAACTGCAAGATAGAAAACTACTCAGATATGAGATGAAGATGGATCATTCAGAGCAGCTCCCTAGAAACACAAGGCAGTGGCATGAATGACAACACCACCAGGAATGGACTAATGGGGAGAAAGCCCGTATGGCATTGTGGAGGGCGGGTGGTAGAGCTGGTGTTGGTAAAAACGTTGATTCCTTCGACAAATATTTTTTGAGCATCTACCACACCTCAGGCACCAGGAAAATCTGTGGAATACACCAGTGAATAAGGCATTTAGGGTCCCCACCATGATAGAGGTAAACGTACATTCTTCAACTTCCTCTAAACCCTGAGAGTGAATTTTCTTTGCTTTGCTAAATTCTTAATACTCCAAGATAAACTGGGCTCTACTTAGATCCATATTTACTGGTGCATGGCATTGAATCAGAGGGGAAACTGGACCAAAAATTCCCTGTATTTGTTAAGAATTTTAAAAAGAAAGAAAAGAAAAGAAAAAAGAACTCCCTCCCCTTCTCTCCCTCTCTCTCTCTCCTTTTATCCCCAAACGTTCAAATGGTCACAGGCAAGCTGAGTCAAGATTTGGCCTGCTCAGCTCTATTATCGTGCCAGAGACACAGCAGGGGGTGGCATTGTTTTGACAAACTTAAATGGCTTCAAAACCCAAATAGCTTAAATGTAAAATGCTGTCTCTGTGAGCTGTCACTCAGAAATCGCTCCAAGCATTGATCTGGGGAGAGTGAGGATGAATCAATGGTTGGATAGGGAGAGGTCTGCCTTTCAAGTCCATGCTTCTCTTTCTTGCTATCTCTGGCCTTGGAGAGGGATGGGGGGAGAGAAGGCATTGGGTTATTTTGAAAACCTTGCCTTAATCACAAGGAATAAACCTTAGAGATTTAAAAGTACAGGACCCTCATTCTACAGATACTATGAATGAGGAGCCTTATTACTGACTTTCCTGGTCAGTTCCCCACTCACCTCACCTTTTATGCTCACTGGGATTAAGGAGCCCAGAAGGAGAGGAAGCTCCTTTTCCTCCTGGGTCACTGACATATATAGAGGGAAAAACTGAGGGTTATACAAATGTCTGAAACAACTCAATTGGTTAGTTTAGGAATATGGTTCCTGTGTGACAGACAAATGCACATCTAAGTCACAGCTGTTTGAATGAAGACCAAGAACTGCAGTTGATTGAATGATTATACTGTTTAAAAGCCTAGACTTAGGGACTTCCCTGGCGGTCCAGTGGTTAAGACTTTGCCGGGGCGGGGGGGTGGGGGGGGTGGGGGGGGTGGGGGGGGGTTCGATCCCGGGTTGGGGAGCTAAGGTTCCACATGGTTCGGGGCCAAAACACCAAAACATAAAACAGAAGCAATGTTGTAACAAATTCAATAAAGACTTTAAAAATGGACCACATCAAAAAATCTTAAAAAAAAAAAAGCCTAGACTTAGTCTTTATGTCTCAGGCTCAGGACCGGCTCCTCTAGAATAGCTTTCTGTGCCCCACTCAGCCAGAATTTGGCACTTCGTCTATACACCCACCCCACTTATACTTCTGAAAAAGCACTTGCTGAAGCAACTGAGGTTGTTTGCAAGCACTGTCCATTGTTTGTTAGTCTATCTCCTTGTGGACAAAGAGACCATCTTATTCTTTTCTATATCCTTAGCACTTAGTAAGTATTCAGTAAATGTCTCAAGAATGAAGGAACAAACACCTGATTACACGCACCCCATATTATGGTAGTTATGAGAGAAAGAGATGGAAGGGGATTGCCTAGTTCTGAGAGTTAGAAGGGAACAGGAAGATTGAAAACGGGAAAAAGAAAAAGGAGAAGATAATAAAAGAGAGGGACAGGGGCTTCCCTGGTGGCACAGCGGTTGAGAGTCCACCTGCTGATGCAGGGGACACGGGTTCGTGCCCCGGTCCAGGAAGATCCCACATGCTGCGGAGCGGCTGGGCCCGTGAGCCATGGCCGCTGAACCTGCGCGTCCGGAGCCTGTGCTCCGCAACGGGAGAGGCGAGGCCACAACAGTGAGAGGCCCGCGTACCGGAAAAAAAAAAAAAAAAAAAAAAGAGAGGGACAGAAGGTAAGGTTCCAGGAGGGAGACACAAACTTAGAAGGCAGGAGCTCAGTGGCTTTGAGTCAGATTCCAGGAAAACATGGATCAGATCCTGCCGTTCCCTGGGGTTTATGGCTGAGAGTGGATTCCTGTTATCACTTCTCTCTGAAGTGCTAATTAGAAGATTAGCCATTGTTCAGAGCTCTTTGGCCACTCTTTATCTTCCCCAGTTGCACTCTGAAGGGGACAGCTTCAGGAGAACTAATTTTCTGTACTGCAGCCTAAAAGCCAGAATACTATGGGAGCTGGATGAAACCAGATTTGAGCTGGCTCACGGGGGTCTTCTTTGTCTCTCTGGTTGAAAGCAATGTTTTTTGCATCTACTCTGATCATCCACAGAACTGGATTTCATAATCCCTACCCAACCAAATCTGTCACAAAAAAAACCCCCAAAAAACAAAAAAGAACTGCAGAGAAAGGCAGAGGATGAGAAAGGGAGTTTTGCGGTCCCTATCTCCCATTTATTGAACTCTGACTGTGTGCCAGGCACCAGCCTCAGCAAGTTACATGAATCGTCTCACTTAATCCTCACCTGTGGGGTAGGGAATTTTATTATTCCCATTTACAGATGAGGGAACCGAAGCTGAGAATAAATAACTTGTCCAAGAGCAGATATCTGGTCCCCATTACAGCCCAGATTTGAGACTAGGATGGTCTGACTCCAGAACCCACTCCCTTCACCATGATGTTGCTGAACTCCACCCACCAGGAGGCACGCAATCACTGGTGGGTATGGCATGATGGTGGTGGTGGTGATGGTGATGACACATGGAAGCTAAGCTGTTATTACTGAGGGTTTATTTTCTGCCCATCATTGTTACTAAGTGATTGTACATACATGGTCCTATTGAAACCTCCTGACAACCCAGTGAGGTAGGTTTTATGATTTATCTGTAGATGAGAAACTTGAAGCCCATAGAGATTTAGACTCACCCACGGTTGCCCAGTGAACTGTGCAGCGGCAGAGCTCAGAATTGAGACCAGGGCTTCCATGGTGGCGCAGTGGTTGGGAGTCCGCCTGCCGATGCAGGGGGCGCGGGTTCATGCCCCGGTCCGGGAGGATCCCGCGTGTCGCTGGGCCTGCGTGTCCGGAGCCTGTGCTCCGCGGCAGGGGAGGCCACAGCGGTGAGAGGCCCGCGTACTGCAAAAAAAAAACCACAAAAAAAACACACAAAAGTCTACCTGGCTCTAACAATGATGCTAAGGCTTGGAAGGATTAAACCAGAGGATTTCTTCACTGACTGGACTTCACTCTGACTCACAGAATCTTCCTGGAGAAAGGGATCTTTTAATTCGCCCCTCTGCCTTTGGGTAGATAAACCACTATTTTCTGCTTCTGATAGTTGCAATGGGGTCAGAGAGTTTTAAGGGGCTCGTTCAAGGTCACAGCTTGTTTGACATCATCTCAAGTCCCCCCCCCCCGCCCCGCCCGCCTCCACCCCACCAAGACCATTAGGTGATTAAGGATTGTCTGCACCATCTCCCTACGTTCTCTTGGCCTCTCCATTTCATTCCCCCACCTGGTGGGGGAACAACAACAGTTTATTTCTTGCATATGCTACAGGCTCATTTTGGGTTTGCAAAACCCAAAATGAGCCTGTAGCATATGCAAGAAATAAACTGTTGGCTCTCTGCTATCAGAGAGCCTGTAATCTTGCAGGTACCCAGAATGATGGAGGAGTCACCATCTCAACTTGAAGCTTCAGGGTTCACCTTAGTGACAGAAGAGGGCACACAAGCTCTTAAATACACTGGTCACATTTCATTGACCCAATGTCCATTTGATGTTCCTGGGGTCCTGGGCACCTTACTACTCCTCTTGCCTTTGCTGCCTTTTTTGAATCCTTTTATCTCACTAGAATTTATCTCGCTGTGTCCCTCCTGACCCTGCCAGGTGGCTAAAGTCAATTTGATCAAACTCATTTGCACTAAAGCATTAATGGCTTATTATAGCAATCCTTCCGGGTAAGTGCTGCGTTTTAAAACACCTCATTTAAATCTTGGACCAATGCTGTACACTGCAGCATAGTGGCAGGCATCTGAGAGATGTTTTGGTAAGGTTTTCTTTCTGGTTAGGCAAATCACTTGACCTGCACACGAAGGCAAGCCTCCCCAGCATTTACCACTTCAGACAGATCTTTCCTGGCAGAGCTTCAGTTGCCAAAATGGGGATGGGGATTTTTTTGCCTGCAAGGAGGCAGTTGGGCCTGTCGCAGCATGAAGATCAGCCTAATTTCAGAAATCTAATCCGGGGAGGCAGAGGCTGTCAGGCAGCCAGCAAAATTAATGAGAAAATTGGAGTAAACACGATGTGTGTCTCATTGACTTGGGTTAGGAGAAGGTGACTTGGTGCCAGTCTTCAGAGTCAGGCTCTCCGAGGTGTGTATATGTGGTCTACGTGCCTCTTTGGAAGTGCTATGTTCTCCGAGCTAATGAATTCAAAGGCACGGATAAGGGCTTAGAAGAGAATGCCTATACCTGGATAGCTTCTGGAGAACCTTTCATTTACTTGAATCACATCTTAGATCTGCCCTCTGTGATCAAATTAATGAGGAGTAGCACACACACGAAGCCTCTCAGTGTCAGATAAAAAAGACATCATGCTCAATAGGAATGGCAAGAGGGAAAAAGCAATAAGAGATTGAAGAGCTTCTGTGATTCCCTGCCTGAGTATAAGCTTCACAAAGTGGGGTTTCTTCTTTTCTCTTCACTGGGAGATGCGAACATCAGGAATGAGAAAAAGTTGCCATTTGATTGAGTCCCTTGTAATGGGGTGATTCTTTTATAAAGGACGTACACAGGAGGAGCTGCCATTACCTGACAACCTGTTTGCTTTAATCGATCAAATATTTTTATTCCTGGCTCATTCCTTTGAGGGGAAATTTGCTTGGCAGAAAACAGGTACAAGAAGGGTAATGGGGACCTAGTCCATGGGTTTGTGCTCATGGGAGGAGAGAGTCAGGGACAAGGGGAGCTTAGGGTGAGAGTGGTTCAGATTGTCTTAATGACTCTAGGGTTTCTGGTGACCTGGAAGGTCATGTGTTATACTTTTAATATTTATTTTAGAGGAACTATAGCATAGTGCAAGGTTGCAAAAGCAATGCCCACAGGGAGAAAACAAGTAACATAAACAAATAAATTGATTCATGTAGGAAACTCAACAGGCCAAGCCCAAGACAAACAGTACTGACCCTCAATGTCTGGGATATAACAGGTACTGTGTTGAGTGGCAAAGCACTTGGACTGTCAGGGATCAACCTCTGGAGACTAGTTGAAAGTACACTCTATTGAATCAGAAAAACCTGTATTAGAATTCCAGTTTTCCCTCTTATTGGTTTTGTGACCTTGGGAAAATTATTTAGCCTCATAAATTGAAAACAGGAAGTTAAAAAGCAGCATGAGGGCCTTCCCTGGTGGCACAGAGGTTAAGGATCCACCTGCCAATGCAGGGGACGCTGGTTCAATCCCTGGTCCAGGAAGATCCCACATGCCACGGAGCAACTAAGCCCGTGCACCACAGCTACTGAAGCCCGTGCTCTGCAACAAGAGAAGCCACCGCAATGAGAAGCCTGCGCACCGCAACGAAGAGTAGCCTCCGCAACTAGAGAAAGCCCGCATGCAGCAACGAAGACCCAACGTAGCCAAAAAAAAAAAAGCACAAGAAGGATGAGCTCTATATTGGTCAGTTTAGGCTAAGATACACTGTTGTAACAAACATCCACCGTTATGGGTTGAATTGTGTCTCCCTAAAAATCATATGTTAAAGTCCTACTCCCTAGTACTCAGAATGTAACCTTATAAGAAAGTAGGGTCATTACATATATAATTAGTTAAGATGAGGTCATTATGGTGGGCCCTAATCAAATATGACTGGTGTCCTTATTAAAAGGAAGAAATTTGGACACAGATATGTACACTTGCAGGATGCCAGGTGAAGATGAAGGCAGTAATCAGGAAGATGCTTCTATAAGCCAAGGAATGCCCAAGATCAGTAGTAAACCACCAGAATCTAGCAGCGAGGCATGAAACAGATTCTCCTTCACAGGCCTCAGAAGGGACCAGGCCACATCAACAACTTGAACTTGAACCTCTAACCTCCAGAACTATGAGACAGTAAATTCTGGTGTTAAGCCACCCAGTTTGTGGTACTTTGTTACAGCAGTACTAGCAAACTAATATATCCACTGAGTTCCAATGGCTTGAAACAACCGTTTATTTCTTGCATATGCTACATGCCCATTTTGGGTTGGTAGGGGGCTCTGCTATCAGAGAGCCTGTAATCTTGCAGGTACCCAGAATGATGGAGGAGCCACCATCTCAACTTGAAGGTTCAGGGTTCACCTTAGTGATGGAAGAGGGCATGGAGAACGGCACACAAGCTCTTAAATACACTGCTCACATTTCATGGACCAAACCAAGTCATATGACCATGCCTAATACCAAGGGGGGAAGGAAGTATAATTGCCCCATGTATTTAGAAGGAGAAGAGAACCAGGTGATGGGCGTGAGTAATGTCTATCACAATTATTTAAGAATATCTGCATAGAAAAAAAACAATTGGGTAGAAATTTACCAAAAAGCGCTGATTGATGTTAGCACGCTTGAATTATAATATTTTTCTAAATTTAAAATAATTTTTCACAAAGTATATATGTATATTACCTTAAGAATCAGGAGAAAAAAACCTTTTACTTTTAAAAATAAAATAAAGGTCATACCACTTACCAATGGTTAATAAATGAATGGACAAGTTAATAAGTGGATGGATCAAAAACAAAAACTCAACTCTAAATTTCTCACTTTTACACCTGAAACTAACACAACATTGTAAATCAACTATACTCCAATAAAATTTTTTTAAAAATATTCAACTTTTAAAAAAAAGGTAAATTTCTCACTTTTCTTTTCTATAAAAGGAATGGGATGAGGTCACCATTATGTGTAGTGAAATTTCCTTATTGAAAAGGCTTTATATATAAGATGGACATGAACACTACCAAGTTGAGTTTATTGTTGTCTAGAAATCTGCTGATAGAGTAGATAACTTTAACAGTGACATTCCCATTTACCATGTTTACATTCATGAGACACATTTCCATAAGGAAGACTGATGCAGATGATCATGGGGAGGGAATATTTATTCAAGGGAATATAGTCTGTGGGCCTGGAGGAAAGGAAGGTAGATGAAGGATGAGAGATGGTGTCTTAGGGCAGATGGTGTCTCAGGGCAGGTGATAGTGTGCTTGCATGTGATTTATTAAGGGAGCGCTCCAAGGAGAAACTGGTGAGGGAGTGTGGGCAGTAAAACATGATGAGGAAGAGGCCAGGCAAAGGTGTGATTTCAGGCTCAATCCGAGCCTGATCCAGGGGGATCTCTGGAATGTAATTGACACCTTAGAGTTGGCCCTGACTTGCGGCAAGAGAGCTGGGTTTTTAGGCTCCTGCCCTAGTTGGTCACTGGCTCTCAGGCACTTCTGGCTCCCTGAAAGTGAGGGCAGAGCAAATCCGACAGCCTGAGGCAGGCCTCTGCAGAAAGTAGCAGGTGTGATTCATCAGAAACAGAGCACACAGAAGCTGGCCGAGGGACCACAGAAATGGTGAAGGGGATCTGAGGACTCTGGGTGGAACACTGACATTGCCCACTATGGATGGAGACTCCCTGCAGACAGAGGTCCTGGCACTTCAGATAACCTGGGCTTCACAGACTGTGTATGGATGGGGCTTAAGTAATAGCCCGTGGGAAAGAACTTTAGTCAAGACAGACAACATGGCTCTTAACCTGCTCCTTGCTGGCAGTTGGAGGAGGGACTCATGTGGCTTTTGGCCACAGATACCTCCATCAGCTATCATTGGGAAGGATCGATAGATGGTTTCAAATCTGCATGAGTGGCTGGGGGGAAGCGTGCATTGTACTGACCGTGTAGGAATTTTTGACATACATGAGGAATGAAAAATGACAGTGTTGTTGGGTGGGGTCGGTGCCCTTATGAAGATGTGACGGAGGGGGAAACCCCCTTGCCCTTTCTTACTATCATCTCCACTGGAATCCAGCCTGCCTGCTTCTCCCTCTCCCTCCCTCTCTCCTGCTAAGGGCTAGAAGGCCATAATTCAAAGTTTCCCGAGGCCTGCATGAGAGGAAGCGCAGGGAAAAGACTTGAAGAGAATTGACCCAGGTTCAAAACCTGACTCTGTCACTTACCCTCAATCTCAAGTTCCTTAAATATAAAATAGGGAGTGATAACACCTATACCGGTGAGGACTATACTGAAGTTAGAGGGGATTGCAACCTTTCTGAGTCTTAATTTCTTCATCTATACAATATAATGTAATAAAATGAATGATAAACGATGATGATGATGATGACACTGGTGATCGCTCTTACCTCTCAGAACTGATGTTGCGGGAGGGAGGAGGGGTGTGTTAAAGTACTAAATATTGCAGTGTGCTGTAAATAGGTTATTGTCCCCGGCCCATCCCGGGTGCCCCTCCACCCCTAAGTCTACTTAAAGGGAAGAAGAATGGGTCTTGCCACTACTGACCAGGATATTTTTCATATAGACTTGGAGCCCATTTGAAGTGCTGCATCTTGTATTTTCTAATAGAAATCCTACTCTTTTCCTTCCAGCCATTGTGAGCTTTGTGACATGGCTGTCTCTGGGTAAGGAGACACAGAGCCCTCCAGAGGGTGAGAAAGCCCATCAGGCCAGGCCTGCTGGGCCCAGGTGGAATAACTATGAACGAGGTAATGTCGAGGGCTTTCTCTTTCTCCTGGTAAATGCCCTGGACGAACCTGGACCTGTTTAATTTCTAGGCCAGAAGCACAAATTGAATTCTGTACCATATGCATTTGTTGTCTCTCCCTTTTCTGCAAGAATCTAGATGGGGATTAACGGGCTCACTCTAACAGGGAGAGACGTAAGGAGTGCCATCGAGTCCTCTGTGTTTACAGCGCTTGAAAGGATGGAGCTCTAACAAGTCTAATTTAATCTTGGCTCAAGTGAAGGTATGGTGAATTCCAGGCCAGGAAGAATAAACTGGCATGCCATAGAACATTAGAGATAATTTAATTCAACTCCTTCTCTCAGAAGATAAGGAACCTGTGGCTCAGGGGGTGGAGAAGGAGCATTGGTGTGTCCACAGCCACAAACCAAACTACTGCTGGCTGGGACAGGGGTCAGCGCTCTGGGCGCTGTCATTCATTTCTGTGCTGTTGTCATGATTTTTGTCATATCTACACGCCATCTGTACATTTATTAACATTGTTTCTTTAATAATTGAATTGACTTTACTTTTTACTCCTAAATAAATTAATTTTGAAAGGAAACTGGTACAAAGGGAAAGCAAGCATCGTTTGCCACAAATAAAAGGCAACCATAAAAATAAATGCTATGAAACAAAGCAATACAAATTTTAGTAAGTTACCGCTATATGTGAAGAGACCACTCATTCTTTCTTTTAAAAGGGAGAGTCACAATGTTAAAGAGAATTTAAAAGGGAATACATTTTAAATAGGAGAGGACTCTTTTTTTTTTTTAGTTGTGCCACACCATGGCTTGCAGGATCTTAGTTCCCTGACCAGGGATTAAACCCGGGGCCTTGGCAGTGAAAGCGCAGGGTCCTAACCACTGGACCGCCAGGGAATTCGCAGGACAGGATGTTTTTTAATGTGTTGTGGACCACTTAAAATCCTCTCTCATATGATGAGTGACTAAGTGTATCAGGAAAGAAAATGGGTGTGAAAGTTTCTAAGGAAGTCTAATACTTTACCTAGGTTAGAATTCCAATTGTCATTTGCCTTGAGCAAGTTACTTAATCTCTTTCTGCCTCAGTTTCCTCACTCATAAAATGGGAATAAAAGTATGTGTGTGCCATGGGATTGTTGCAAGTATTAAATTAGACAGTATATATAAAGCCTTAGAACAGTACTTGGCACAGAGCAAGCACGTGATAGCAGCAGGTATTACTGTAATTATCATTATTAAAACTTAAGTGGTATTTACTGTCTAGCAGGATTACAAACTTTATTTGTAAAGGTTTACATAGTAAATACTTTGCCTCTACAGTCTGTGTGGTCTCTGTTGCAACCACTCATCTCTGGCACAGCAGAGAAAAAGCAGCCATAGGTAGTACATAAACAAATGGGCATGGCTGTGCTCCAATAGAACTCTATTTACAAAAATAGTCAGCAGGCTATACAGGTTCTGCTAGAGGCTCATAGGTATGGAAAACAAAAACAGGTCAACTTATTCCATGCAAATGGAAATCAAAAGAAAGCTGGAGTAGCAATTCTCATATCAGACAAAATAGACTTTAAAATAAAGACTATTACAAGAGACAAAGAAGGACACTACATAATGATCAAGGGATCAATCCAAGAAGAAGATATAACAATTGTAAATATTTATGCACCCAACATAGGAGCACCTCAATACATAAGGCAAATGCTAAGAGCCATAAAAGGGAAATTGACAGTAACACAATCATAGTAGGGGACTTCAACACCCCACTTTCACCAATGGACAGATCATCCAAAATGAAAATAAATAAGGAAACACAAGCTTTAAATGATACATTAAACAAGAAGAACTTGATTGATATTTATAGGACATTCCATCCCAAAACCAACAGAATACACTTTCTTCTCAAGTGCTCATGAAACATTCTCCAGGATAGATCGTATCTTGGGTCACAAATCTAGCCTTAGTAAATTTAAGAAAATTGAAATCGTATCAAGTATCTTTTCCGACCACAATGCTATGAGACTAGATATCAATTACAGGAAAAATCTGTAAAAAATACAAACACATGGAGGCTAAACAATACACTACTAAATAACCAAGAGATCACTGAAGAAATCAAAAAATACCTAGAAGCAAATGACAATGAAAACACGACAACCCAAAACTTATGGGATGCAGCAAAAGCAGTTCTAAGAGGGAAGTTTATAGAAATACAGTCCTACCTCAAGAAACAAGAAACATCTTTAAAAATAAACAACCTAACCTTACACCTAAAGCAATTAGAGAAAGAAGAACACAAAAACCCCAAAGTTAGCAGAAGGAAAGAAATCATAAAGATCAGATGAGAAATAAATGAAAAATAAATGAAGGAAACAATAGCAAAGATCAATAAAACTAAAAGCTGGTTCTTTGAGAAGATAAACAAAATTGATAAACCATTAGCCAGATTCTTCAAGAAAAAAAGGGAGAGGACTCATATCAATAGAATTAGAAACGAAAACGGAGAAGTAACAACTGATGCTGCAGAAATACAAAGGATCATGAGAGATTACTACAAGCAACTCTATGCCAATAAAATGGACAACCTGGAAGAAATGGACAAATTCTTACAAATGCACAACCTTCCGAGACTGAAGCAGGAAGAAATAGAAAATATGAACAGTCCTATCACAAGCACTGAAATTGAAACTGTGATTAAAAATCTTTCAACAAACAAAAGCCCAGGACCAGATGGATTCACAGGTGAATTCTATCAAACATTCAGAGAAGAGCTAACACCTATCCTTCTCAAACTCTCCCAAAATATAGCAGAGGGAGGAACGCTCCCAAACTCCTTCTACGAGGCCACCATCACCCTGATACCAAAACCAGACAAAGATGTCACAAAGAAAACCACAGGCCAATATCATTGATGAACATAGATGCAAAAATCCTCAACAAAATACTAGCAAACAGAATCCAACAGCACATTAAAAGGATCATACACCATGATCAAGTGGGGTTTATCCCAGGAATGCAAGGATTCTTCAATATACACAAATCAATCAATGTGATAAACCATATTAACAAGTCGAAGTAGAAAATCTATATGATCATCTCAATAGATGCAGAATAACATTCGACAAAATTCAACACCCATTTATGATAAAAAAAAACCCTCCAGAAAGAAGGCATAGAGGGAACTTACCTCAACATAATAAAGGCCATATATGATAAACCCAGAGCCAACATCACTCTCAATGGTGAAAAACTGAAAGCATTTCCTCTAAGATCAGGAACAAGACAAGGTTGTCCACTCTCACCATTATTATTCAACATAGTTTTGGAATTTTTAACCACAGCAATCAGAGAAGAAAAAGAAATAAAAGGAATCCAAATTAGAAAAGAAGAAGGAAAGCTGTCACTGTTTGCAGATGACATGATATTGTACATAGAGAATCCTAAAGATGCTACCAGAAAGCTACTAGATCTAATCAATGAATTTGGTAAAGTAGCAGGATACAAAATTAATGCACAGAAATCTCTTGCATTCCTATACACTAAAGATGAAAAATCTGAAAGAGAAATCAAGGAAACACTCCCATTTACCACTGCAACAAAAAGAATAAAATACCTAGGAATGAACCTACCTAAGGAGACAAAAAGACCTGTATGCAGAAAACTATAAGACAATGATGAAAGAAATTAAAGATGATACAAACGGATGGAGTGATATACCATGTTCTTGGATTGGAAGAATCAACACTGTGAAAATGACTATACTACCCAAAGCAATCTACAGATGCAATGCAATCCCTATCAAACTATCACTGGCGTTTTTCACAGAACTAGAACAAAAAATTTCACAATTCGTATGCAAACACAAAAGACCCCGAAGAGCCAAAGCAATCTTGAGAAAGAAAAACAGAGCTGGAGGAATCAGGCTCCTCGACTTCAGACTATACTACAAAGCTACAGTAATCAAGACAGTATGGTACTGGCACAAAAACAGAAATATAGATCAACGGAACAGGATAGAAAGCCCAAAGATAAACCCATGCACATATGGTCACCTTATCTTTGATAAAGGAGGCAAGAATACACAATAGAGAAAAGACAGCCTCTTCAATAAGTGGTGCTGGGAAAACTGGACAGCTACATGTAAAAGAATGAAATTAGAACATTCCCTAACACCATACACAAAAATAAACTCAAAATGGATTAAAGACCTAAATGTAAGGCCAGAAACTATAATACTCTTAGAGGAAAACACAGGCAGAATGCTGTATGACATAAATCACAGCAATATCCTTTTTGACCCACCTGCTAGAGAAATGGAAATAAAAACAAAAAAAAACAAATGGGACCTAATGAAACTTAAAATCTTTTGCACAGCAAAGGAAACCATAAACAAGACAAAAAGACAACCCTCAGAATGGGAGAAAGTATTTGCAAATGAAGCAACTGACAAAGGATTAATCTCCAAAACATACAAGCAGCTCATGCAGCTCAATATTAATAAAACAAACAAAGCAATCCAAAAATGGGCAGAAGACCTAAACAGACATTTCTCCAAAGAAGATATACAGATTGCCAACAAACACATGAAAGGATGCTCAACATCACTAATCATTAGAGAAATGCAAATCAAAACTACAATGACGTATTACCTCACACCAGTCAGAATGGCCATCATCAAAACATCCACAAACAAAAAATGCTGGAGAGGGTGTGGAGAAAAGGGAACCCTCTTGCACTGTTGGTGGGAATGTACATTGGTATAGCCACTATGGAGAACAGTATGGAGGTTCCTTACAAAACTAAAAATAGAACTACCATACGACCCAGCAATCCCACTACTGGGCATATACCTGGAGAAAACCATAATTCAAAGAGTCATGTACCACAATGTTCATTGCAGCACTATTTACAATAGCCAGGACAATGGAAGCAACCTAAGTGTCCATCGACAGATGAATGGGTAAAGAAGATGTGGCACATATATACAATGGAATATTACTCAGCTGTAAAAAACAGAATTGAGTTATTTATAGTGAGGTGGATGGACCTAGAGTCTGTCATACAGAGTGAAGTAAGTCAGAAAGAGAAAAACAAATACCATATGCTAACACATATATACGGAATCTAAAAAAAAAATGGTTCTGAAGAATCTAGGGACAGGACAGGAATAAAGACGCAGATGTAGAGAATGGACTTGAGGACACGGGGTGGGAGAAGGGTAAGCTGGGACGAAGTGAGAGAGAGGCAAGGACACATATACACTACCAAACGTAAAATATATAGCTAGTGGGAAGCAGCCGCATAGCACAGGGAGACCAGCTCGGTGCTTTGTGACCACCTAGAGGGGTGGGATAGGGAGGGTGGAAGGGAGACACAAGAGGGAGGAGATATGGGGATATATGTATATGTATAGCTGATTCACTTTGTTATAAAGCAGGAACTAACACAGCATTGTAAAGCAATTATACTCCAATAAAGATGTTAAAAACAAAAACCAAAAAACAGGCCAACTGCTTTTGGACGATTTTGAATAAAATATCTACCCACACGAGGTAGCATTCTATCTCATATCATAGCCCAAATCTCAATTTTTGAAGTCATCCTCATACACCTGAAATGTAGGTTTTTTCTTACTACCTGCCATCATCTTAACTGCTCCCCAAACGGCCAGGGGACTGGACAGCCACTGAACTTGAGCTAGGATCAAAGTTAAAAGCAGAGGCTTGGGAGTCAGAATGACTTTAGTTTGTCACCTACCCTGCAAGGGGTGTCATTTTTTTTTTTTTACACAGGAGGAAATTGCAGCTCAGCGTGGTATAGTTATTTGCCCAATGTCACACAGCCAGCAGACTGACATCTATTCCACAAACATGAAATTTGGTTCTAATTCAGAAATCCCAGGGCCAGCTGCATGCCATCATGAGGCTTCCACTTCCTGTTTCGAACCTCCATGATAAGGGAGGGGAGAGCTTGTGAAGGATTGATACAGCATTGGAAATGATGCTGATGGCTTAGGGCATGATTGTAACCTGGGGAGGAGGGAGAATATAGTCCTCAGAGACCATAAGATAGAGTGGAAAGTGCACGGAGCCGGACATGCCCCCTCTCTCACAACCCTAGTTGTGTACGTGGGCAGTTCTTCCTACCTCTCTGTGCCTCACTTCCCCCAAATGTAATAATAAGCAGCAGCATTTACTAGTACACAGGGCACAGTGCTTTCCAATACCTTTATCTCATTTTCTCCTTTCAACAACCCTGAGATTTTTATCCCCATTGCACAGATGAGTAAGGTGAGGCTCAAAAAGTTTGTTTCAATTGCCCAGGGTCACAGAACTAGAAATAGTGCAGCTGGGATTTGAATGCTAGTCTGTCTGGTTGCAAGTTTTTCCAGTGCAAAATATTCCTCACTGGAGTCTACATCCTCTCTGCGGTGAGTCTGCAAATGAGGAGGATGTACATGGATGTTCTATAATTCTAGAATCAGAGCTAACTCAGGTTGCACTCTTATCATGTGCTCGGCACTGTGCAAAGCCAGTCCTGCCAAATGACCTTATGAACAGGGGGTGTGGTGGTGGTGGGGGGGGTGGCTAATAACATCCTCTTTCTGCAGATTTGGAAACTGAGGTTCATAGACTTTACGAAACTTGTCCAAGGTCACTCATCTACTAAGAGGCAAGGGTAGGCTTTGAATTCAGGTCAAACTCACTCCCAAGCCCATGATCTTAATAGAGTTTATCGTTCAACCCAGGACACTTTGGCCCGATTAATAATTACGCCAGGATAGCAGGCAGAAACAGGGATGTGTGGTCATCCCAGCTCCTGGCCACTGTGTTCTCCGCATCCCTCAGGACCACCATGAATCATGATGACATGGAGAGGAAATCTACTACAGCTGGCAGCACCGCCATTCTAACCATTACAATGAGCACTTACATTGATCTTAGGAAGCATTTTGGGAAAGAGGTCAAGTCCTGTGGAAATAAGGCATTTGGGGTTTGGTGCTTGAGATTTTTGGAAGGGGAGGCCTCTAGAGCTGCTACAAGAAGTAGTCAAAGACCAGCTGGCACCCTCCCCTGACAGACCCCCGTTTCCCTTAACTCTCTGACTGTAGGCACTGGGTGAAAAAGAGAGGTTAAAAGAGTGCTCCAAGGAAATGGAGATGATAAACGACTTTAGATTTGCTATGGTAAGAAGACCAAGGAACTTCTTAGATTCAGAAAAGAGACCAGACCATCATCAGGCTAACGCTGGAAACCACACATACCTCTAACTCAAGGCTAGTATCACATGGGGTCAGTGCTTGGAGCTGTCTCCACTGGACACTTGGAGGCATGCTGGGGAGAATTTTCTGCATCAGAATTCCCAGAATTCTACCCTGAAGGCCTTACCTCTGTGGGTAAACATTTCATTCCTCTAGGAGCCCAGTTTTAAAAATAAACAACCTTGGAACCATTTGAGTTCATTATCAGTCGTAAACATGGTGGAACTTATTACATACCAGATTTCCTTTTGAATTTGACTGTTGGCTGGGACATAAGAAAGGTAAGTTGTGATAGAGAAATGGGCACAGGGGAAGCTTTAGGACATGGGATTTTGCCAAAGGAGTTTACCTTAGTGTGGGGTCCTGGGCAGCCAGGAGGCAGCAAAAAAGGTTTTGACTAAGTGGTGCTCAGCAGAGCAAGAGTGCTGGGGGAGAAGATGGCACTAGAGGGGTAAAGTCTATCACTGCAGCCTTGACCACGCAAAGCTCCAGGGCAATGAATCCACAGAGAATGGCGAGGTCATGGGAGTCGAAGTGGTAAAAGGCAAAGAGGCCAGGGAACTCGGACCCTGGGTGGCTGGGGAGACTGCTAATGTGGGACGCCAGGAAAGTTAGTCACCCTGTGATGGCTCATCTACCAGGCATGAAGCTTGGCTGAAAATGAAATAATCTCTGCGGTCTTTCAGCTTTAATACTAAATGCGATTCTAGATGGCGTGACTAAGTGAATCTTGCTGTGCCTAAGTGGGTGGCTTAGAGCTAAGAGGCTCTTGACTGGAGTGCGGGCATGACCCAAACCACGAATCTCTCCCCTCCACGTTATCCCTTCTCCTCACCTTAATTCTCTTGATGACCAAGGGAGCTTTTAACTTCTCCTTGTCCTAGTCTTCTTTTCAACCTATGGGGAGAGGGCAGAAAAGAAGGGCCAGTAAGAGGGAAGGGTGGCTGGGCAAAGGCTTCTGATGGGCCCTATCTGCCAGGGTCCCACCTTGGCTAAGAGGGAACTGAGAAAAGTCAAGATCCTTGACTACCAACTGCAGCAAAGAGAAAACCTTACCTGGAGATGGCCCAGGGACTGACCACAAAGTCTGGGAAAACACACTGGAAAATGTCAGCTAAGACATTTAGCTTCTCAGTGCTTTGCTTTTTCATCTTTAATGAGGAGTCAGGGGCGGAGTAATGTTTAATGGACATCTACTCTCACAGGGACTGGCTGGGTGCTTTACGTGTTATCCCATTTAATCCTCACAACGACCCTTCAAGGGAAATATTATCTTCATTTTACAGAGGAAGAAACAGCAGCTTAGGGCAGATAAATCATTTGCCCAAGTTTATACAGCTGAGAAGTAGCAGAGCTGGGATGCACACCAGGTCTAAGGTCCAAGGCTGGTCCACCAGGATGATTTCACTGTCCCTTCAGGTCACCGAACAGGCTCTGGTGTAGGAGGGGGAGGGGGCAGACTGCCTGAGTCCAAATCTCATTTACAAGCCTGTCATTTAGGGCAAGTTACTTAACCTCTCTGAGCCTTAGTTTCCTCATCTATATACTGGAGGATTAGGACAGTTCATACCTCTTAGATTTGTTGTAAGGATTAAATGAGATGAAGTGTGTAATGGGTTTACTGGCCTGAGGCAAATGCTACATAATTTTTAGCCATTATTATTATTAATATTGTCCTTAAATTGTACGCAAAGCAACACACAAATAAATCTGTGGTTCACTTGGATTCTACGCTGGGTGGGATCTTCTGATAAATCCCTGCTGGATTCAAGTGCCATATGTGAAAGCAGCCCCACCCACACGCAAAAAAAACACAAACATTTTGATGTTTAGATGGTTCACAAGGAGCTTTCACAATATTTCAACTAATATTTCAGCACAACTAATCCATGAGGTAGGGAACACAGATAAGGTAAGACTTGAGTCACACAGCTGGAGGTGAAACTAAAGCTTTTTTTTTTTTAACTCCTAAGCCCAGAGCTTTTATATGCTATGTCACGGAGAATGCAAACGAATTCTCTTAGAGCCTTCAGGTATATGCATGCATGTACATCTGGACAGATAGATGGCTATATTGATGAGGAAGGAGGAAAGAGTGAGCCCTGGAACATCCCAGATCCAGGGAGGGATACATTCAAGCTAGGTTCACCTCTCCCCTCTGAGAATTTGGCTTCTGGATTTAAACTTGGAGTGACTACCCCACTCTGTGTAATTCTGCCTCTTGGCTGTGTCTACCTGGACCAGGCCAGGTTCACTCCTTCCCCTCAGCCTTTCCCCAGGACCTGGTATCCATCAAACCCCACTGGGGACTTGTTCAAATGCTTTCACCCTGATATGCCGCCTTCCAAAAGCTTACTGGATATGGGCTGCGGCGGATCTCCAGGAGCAGCTTGGCTTGGTGTTGGGCACGAGGCTTTAGGAGGCAATAA
Organism: Phocoena phocoena; assembly: GCF_963924675.1. NCBI lineage: Eukaryota > Metazoa > Chordata > Mammalia > Artiodactyla > Phocoenidae > Phocoena > Phocoena phocoena. Next base: position 130,668,903 of record NC_089221.1, on the reverse strand, counting down.
CAAACATGTTTCCATGTCCCAGCTGGGCCTGCTTGGCCACCCAGGTATTTCCCTCCCAGGGTCTGTGTTAAGCCCTTGGCTGTGGGAGGCAGAGCAGCAGCGAGCCTTCCTGTCCGTTCTGCGGCGCCACAGCGGCCCCTCGTGGCTATCAACAGAACTAAGGCACTCCTGTCTGGTCGGGTTTTCTGCCTTTTTTTCCGTTTAGATGTATTGAGACCTACGGCGTGTCAGCCACGGTTCTAGACACCCTGGACATATCAGTGAACAAAACAAAATCCTCTCCCTCGTAAGGTTTAAGCTTTCTTGTGTGAGTTGGGGGTGGGAGACAGAAAATATACGTGCATATATGTGTAAATGTATGTTGGATGTTCAGAACTATACGAAAAATAAAGCAGGGAGGAGGGTTAGGGAGGGGGAGGAGGATAGCCCTTTTCAACAAGGTACAAAGCCTCACTGATATGGTGACATCTAAGAGGGACTTGAGAGAGATGAGGGAGGGAATCCAGGTACATGCAACATCAAGGATTAAAGGCCTTGAAGTGAGAAAGCACCTGGCCGTTTTAGGAATAACAAGGTGGCCAGTTTGGCTGGCACAGACCGAGTGGGGGAAGAGCAGCAGGAGATGCTGTCTGAGAGGTGTGGGACCAGATCCCACAAGGTACTGGGCCTCCAAGTGTGGCCCCTCCCCATCCCCCCTCCCCCTCCCAGCATCAGCGTCACCTGGGAACTTGCAAGAAATGCAAATCATAGGGCCCCGCCCCAGACCTACTGAGTCAGAAACTCTGGGCATGGGTTCCAGCAGGCTGTGTTTGAACAAGCCTTCCAGCTGAGTCAGATGCTGTCGCAGTGTGAGAACCACTGATGCGAGGCCTCCTGGGCCATCTCAGGAACTCTTTTACTCTGAGATGAGAAGCCATTAGAAGTTTTGGGGCAGAGGAGTGACATGATCTGACATAAAAGGACAAAACCACACTTGTGCCCTCTGGTCCTGCCCCCAGAGGTTCTAATTTGATTAGAGTGATATGGGCCGGGCATTGACAGTTCTGAACCTCTTCCAGGTGATTCTAATGTGCAGCCAAGAGTGAGGTCCCTCCGGCTTCTGGGTCGAGAATAGGCTGCAGGGGGTCAAGGGAAGACGCAGGAAGCTAAGCTGGGAGGCTACTGATGGGATACGGCTGAGTTGGGAGGGTATTGCTGTAATACAGGCGAGGAATGAAGGGGGCTTAGACCAGAGCAGCAGCAGTGGAGGAAATAGATCCAGATTCTGGATCTATTCTGAAGGTAGAACTATCAAGACTTTCTCATAGATTTGATACAGGGTGTAAGAGAAAGTGAAAAGTCTGGATGACTCTCAGGTTTTTACCCTGAGCAACTGGAAAGACGCGGTTTCCATTTGCTGGAAGGACACGGTTTCCATTTGCTAAGGTGGGGCAGACGAAGTGAGGAAGAGGTTTCCCCGTGGAGGGGGATCAGGAATCTGATTTTGAACATGCTGACTTGGAAATGTCTTTGTGAGATTCAAATGGAGATGCTGACTCGGTTCAGGCGAGATGTCCGGGCTGGACATCTAAGTGTGTGAGCTGTCGGTGATGGTGTTTAAGGTACAAAGGCTGGCTGAGATTACTTAGGGAGGGAGCGTAGATGGAAAAGAGAAGTTCAGAGGAGACCTAGGGGCGCTCCAATGTCAGAAGGAAGTAGGAAGAGAACCAAGAGCCGGTGGTGTCCCAAGAACCCAAGTGGTAAAGTGTTTCAAGAGAAAGGTGCTGCTCAACTGTCACAAACGGCTGACCAGGCAAGTAATGTGAGGACTGAGAATGACCTCCGGGTTTAGCAGCACTGAGGTCACGGGGGACCACGCCGACCGAGAACAGTGTCAGTGGAGGGGTTGGGAGAAGGGCAGAGGCCTGTTTGTGGAATGGGAGGAGAGGAACTGGAGACACAGGACCAACAATTCCTTTATGAAATTTTGCTGTAAAGGGAAAGTGTTGGAGGAAGATACAGTCTAGAAAAGTCTTTTTTTTTAATATGAGAGAAGTAACAACATGTTTCTCTCTTTGTTGGGAAAGCTCCTCCAGCTCAGGGAAAGATTAGTAGATATTTTAATAGCAACAACATACATTAAGCACATTTTTATGCTCCTGGCACTGTTTAGCGTTGCACATGAATTATTCTCCTCACAACATAACATTTTCTCCTCACCACAACCCTATGAGACGTTTCTATTATTATCCCCAATTTACAGCCAAGGAGTCTGAGCACTGAGAATCGAACTAATGGTCCCAGAGACACACAGCCAGTAAGAGGGAAGAGCAGAGGTTCCATCCTGGAATTGCCTCCGGAGCTAGAGCCCTTGACCCCTGCTCTGCAAGGCCCAGCTGTTGACCTTCCTGCATGTGGGCCACCCTTTAAAATCCCTGCATTTTGGGTGCTCAACTAGAAGGGAAGAAATGACTCAAAACGGTACCAAAGAAACCAACAATTAATTAGAAGTAATCATGCCTACAGCGCTGTTATAAAGTCTCCCAGGTATAACTGGGAGGAAAGCTTTCAGTTATCATTCCCTTTACACTGTCACGCCCAACACGATGTTGCTGTTTACTGCCTGGAACGTCCTGGGCGCGCAAGCTGGCTTTGCCCGTCCTGTTGTACCTGTCTGCAAGGCACAGTCTCACAGGTTCCATTAAACACGTTTCCGTTCTTTGTGCCAGCCTTGATGCTCAGATGTACTGCCTACCTCTTCCTCATAGAGCACCCCTCTGCACTAGGCTGGGTGACCTCCTCAACTCAGTGTCCACTGGTGGACACTGCTGTAACAGTCCATACCCTTGGTAGAAGCAAAAGGAAATAGTATCTGTACTGGGTTGAACAGTGTCCCCCCGCCCCCAAAGTTTATGTCTACTTGGAACCTTAGGAACGTGAGTTTATTTGGAAATAGTCTTTGAAGGTGTAACTAGTTGAGTTCATGCTAGATTAGGCTGAGCCCTACTCCACTGACTGTTGTCCTTATAAGAAGAAAAAACAGAGACACAGACCCTCAGGGAGAAGGCCATGTGATGACTGAGGCAGAGATTGCAGTGATGCAGCTACAAGCCCAGGAACACTGAGGATTGCTGGCAACACCAGAAGCTGGGAAGAAGCAAGGAAGGATTCTTCCATAGATCCTTCAGAGACAGCATGGCCCTGATGACCTTGATTTCAGACTTGAGTTTCCAGAACTGTGAGAGAATAAATTCCTGTTGTCTTAAGCCACCACATTTGTGGTAATTTGTCGTGGCAGCTTGAGGAAACTAATACAGTACCCATTGGTCAAAACTTGGCAGTACTCCTGTGAAGGATTATGTGGCGTCCCCATGTGCTATGCAATTAGTGCAGCACTGCATTGAGATCGCCATTAAGAATGCATTAAGGAGAGGCACAGAATGATACATCTGGGAGGATCCTTGGAGACAATGTAGTTCAGCCAGCTTCTTTTAAAGATGTGGAAGATCAAGTCCAAGAAGGGCAAGAGGATTGTCCAAGGTCACATGGCTATTTAATTGCTGGGCTCATATCTGTTTGGTTTACATTGCATCCCCGGTAACCTAGGACCCTGCCTTGTACCTAGCAGGTGCTCAATAAACATTTGTTGAATGAAGGAATGAATGAATGGAACCCAAATGCCTGATCATGTTCTCATGTTCTCAAGATCAAAATCAACACTACTTTGTTTAAATTGGCAATTCTTTTCCCCAAAATGCTAAGATTAATACCTACCAGCTATGAATTGATTTTTATTGTTGAAAATGTCAAGGCTTCTTGGAGATCCAGCCAGAGAAAATTTCTAAAACTGAAGCATTATGCCTCATGGGTTTTCCTTTACTACCTAAGAAGGACTTTCCTGTTCCATTGGACATTCATCTTCAGTAAATGGCTGTTTCATAAAAATAGTGCCACCTAAATTTGCTAATATTATACCAACCCATTGACTCTAGTTGTGTTTAGCTTCGGGCCTTGGAGATAAATTCCTCACCGGTTGTTCACAAGCATAAAGGCAATATGACTAAGAGCCACCATTTACAGGTAACTACAGTATGTCAGATATTCGGATATTTGTTAGGCACTCTGCTACATTATCACCTGTCTTCACAGTAAAGATTGATAACATCTTTCAAAGTATTGATTGTACCTGTGTTGTCCAATAAGGCAGCCACCAGCCTTGGAAGGAGCTCTTTTTGGAGGTCTGACGTTAGCAGAGACAGGCTGATGGCTTGGTGAACTCACAAGAGGATGCTCTTCTGGGTTTTAAAACTTATAAGAACTTATCTTACAGATAAAGTTTATCAAGTGTGCAAAGAAGTATGTCCAGAGATATTTTTTAGGAAACTGTTTGTGAGAGATAAAGATTGGAAACATCTAAAAAGTCCAACAACAGGGGTTGGTTAAAGGGTACATTCCATTAATAGGATGCCAGAAAGCCACTCAAAGGAATGAGGCAGATCTATAGGTACTCCTATGGAAAAATGTCTAAGACATAAGGTCTGAACAGTACAGTCCCATTTGTGTAAAATAAATACAATGATATAAAATACATAGAGAAAGGAAGGTGGGATGTTATTGTCTTATTTGTGTAAGATAAAGATAATTATGTAGAATATATATAGAAAGAGAGGAAGGGAGGGAAAAGATTTCTGTAAGAATGTATAAAATACTGTTCATATATGGGGAGTATAACTAGGGATCAGGGGGCGGGAAGCAAAGAAAAGATTTTTGAACCTAAAACCTTTCTATACTGTTCATATTTTTAAACAATGTGCATATATTAAACTTATTTAAAACCCAGTTGTTTAAAAATAAGAAAAATGGAGGGTGTATGACTTGCTATTAATACCCTTGGGGTCTACAAAGAGACCACAAAGAAACCATGCAAGCTTATTTCCGCATGCATGCTCAGAAAGTAAGGAAATGTTGGCTCTTAGCAGAATTTATACTGATACATGCAAGCTCAGGTTAATAACATGCTCAGAATAGATAGGCTAGGGACAGTGTCACTGGACACATGCAAAACAGAGTCTGGCCAAGCTGTTAGAGGAAAGATATTACAGAGCACAAATGTTGGACAGATGGATGGTGGAAGATGTTTCCCAAAATGTTGCTAAGTCTCAAAAGGATACAGAAAAATGAAATATGTGGAATGAGTTCTTAATTCATAAGGGGCCACTTTTTTCCTGAAGGAAACATTCATTTCCAAATTCTTTTTCCTGCTTTAGTGGGCTAATATGTGAGCCAGCAGATATTAAGCTGTAAAATTACAGAGTGATCCTAATATTTCCTGACTTGACTGCGTTGTCTGTGCCAGGCGTTTTAGCTCTCACAATCATCTGTGAGGTAGGGCATTCACAAATAGGTAAACCAATATTCAAAGAAGTTAAGCAACCTGTCCAAGGTCACTTGGTTAGTAGGTGATGGAGCCCCCCTTTGAGCTTCCTGCCTGCTAAGCTATGTGCGTCTCAGCCTTCCAGGCGGAGTGGCTTGCACAGGCATCATCTTATTCTGCAGGAGAGGAAGCTAAGGTCCATGGGGGAAGAGACTTGCTGAAGGCCAGGGTCCATCCTGGTAGTGGCCAAGGCATGCCTGGAACTCAGGCATCTGCTCCCAGTGCATGTTCATCCACTTAAACTTTTCCTTTAGCTCTTGGGTATATGGCGAGTATTTCAGATAATGTCGAACCGAATTAAATCAGGCTCTTATATATACCGTATTGTAAGAGGCCTCCAAGAATGAGGCTCCTTTCTGAAACCCACACTTTCCCAAACTTGAACATCCTCTTCTCGATTTTTGCACTGTCCCTATGGCCCTGAGCATCACCTGTCAATTCCATACTTTATGGAAGGTTGATAACTGTGGCATCACTTATCTTAACTTCATTTAAACCAAAAATATGTGTGAAAGCATAGGTTTAGTGGTTTTCTTCTAACACATATTTTGAAGGGTAATGCTGATCGTGTTACTCCTCTTTAAAAGAAGCATTTAATTTGTTTTTAGAATGAAGTCTCAGATTCCTAGCCTGGGCTTATGGGAGGAGGGGTCTGCAGTCTGGTTCCCTGACACTACAGCATCATCAGGAGACTTGCTGGTCTTAATTTTTCTGCTCAAATGCACCTTTGTCTCACCATTCACACCCTCTGAACATGCTTTTCCATCTGCCTGGAACATTCTTCCCCTGAGCAATTTGTAGGAATCAGCTTAAAGGCCATTTCCTTGGGGAGGTGCTTCCCAAGCCCCAGGGTAGGCCTTTGAGATTCTTGTCGCACTTGTACTTCCTTGGTCACCGTAATCTTTCCCAGCAGATTGTGGGCTCCAAGAGGGCAGGAATCACATTTCTCTTGTTTATCACTCTGGGCAGAGTTCTTAGTGGCCAGCCTGCAGGTACTGTGTGTCTTACTTGTTGATTAAATAGATGAAAGAAGAGAAAAAAAAAAAAACCTATGCAATATACATAAAAGATCTCAGGAAGTATAAAAGTTCTACACATCTGTGATTTCAGAGTTTATCACTATTTTATACCCAAGTATGTAATGTAAGCTTGTAATGATATTCCAAGTTATTGACAAAAGGCTCTGCTCAGTGTGCTGCCAGAGAAAGTGGCACTGAAATTCATTTGAAAACTATTTCCATTAAAACAGTCAAATTGAAAAAAATCTTCTTACAACAGGAACATTAACCATCTGAAAAAACAAAACACTTAGCAAAATACCTATTGATGCCAGAAAAACAAAGCATTACTCTACTTTGAACTAACAAAAGCTGTATTTATGAATTTTTATATTACACATGGGTACATTTTATTTTCCTCCATCTTACTCAGTATCCAGGAGGTTCACGGGTAATAAAACAAATGAATTTCTTCTCCATTAGCCTGTCACCACCACTTTCAAATGGCTCCTTGCCCATACACTCCAATATTTTTCTCATAATAAGTGGTAAAGCCTTCAGCCTTCTCATTTATCTTAACCACGTCCTTTGTGTTCCAGAAAAGATAAGTAGTATATTACCTTCCGTCTACATCAAGGAAGGAGGTAAATTGAGGCAAAGATTCTAAATTATTTCTTTAAGTTTACATAATTAACCAGTATTCACCCATCCATCTATATCAGTGATGCAACAAATATTTAGTGATTGTCAATTTAGAGGTGCCAAGCTCTGTTTAGTTGCTGATAATATAATAGGAAATAAAGTAATGTCCCTATTTTCATGTAGCTGATATTGTAGGTGGGGGAAATAATATAATAAACAAGTAAATAAATAATAAATAACCAATATCTAATAGAGTGATAGACTGAATTTGTGTTCCCCCAAATTCATATGCTGAAATCTAATCCCCAGTGTTACAGTATTAGGGGGTGGGGGTCTTTGGGAGGTGATTAGGTCATGGGGGTGGGCCCTCATGAATGAGATTAGTGCCCTTATAAAAGAGACCCTGGAGAGCTCTCTCACCCTTTTCCACCACGTGAGGACACAGCAAGAAGACAGCCATCTGCAAGCCAGGATGCTGGTTCTCACCATACACCAAATCTGCTGGCACCTTGATCTTGGACTTCCCAGCCTCTTGAACTGTGAGAGAGAAATTTCCGTTTTTTAATCCACCCAGTCGATGGTATTCTGTTACAGTAGCCCCAGTGGACTAAGACAAATAGTGACAAGTACTATGGTAAAATTAACAGTTATTATTAGAGTTATTTAGCCCTGACTCTAACCCCAACCCTGGGGGCACCTACTGTTGTATGGTCAGGGAGGCCCCTCTGAAATGGTGACAGCTTAGCTGAGATCTGAATGCCAAGAAGAAACCAGTGAAGGGAACATCTGGGGGAAGATATTCTAGGCAGAGGGAAGAACAAGACCAAAGGTTTTGAGGTGGGAGCAAGCTTGGTGTGTTTGGGGAACAGCAAGGAGGTCAGGGTGGCTGGGAGGTATAGTGAGGTGGGTGGTAGGTGATGAGCGTGGACACAGGAAGGAGCAGCTCATAGGGAGTCTTATAGGCTATGGTGGGGAGTATGGATTTTCTTCTAGAATTTTCTTCTAGTGACAGGAGACACTATAGAACATAAGCAGGAGATGACATGCTTTTGAAAGTTCACTCTGGTTGCACTGCTGAGAATGGATCACCTGGGGACAATAGTGGGGAACATCAAATAGTACAAGCAAGAGATGATGGTATCTTGAAACAGGATGACATCAATGGAGGAAGAGAGTAGTGGATGGATTAGATATATGGTTTTTGAAGCAAAACAAGAGAACTTGCTGATCTATTGGACACTGAGAGTAAGGTAAATTGAGTCCAGGATGAAACTGATTTTTGTCTTGAGCAAATGACTAGATGGTGGTGCCATTTACTGAGAGAAGATGGTGGAGGTAGAAACTGATATATGCTTTTGTTATCAGGTTAGGGAATCAAAAATTCTGTTTCAGATATATTAATTTTGAGATGCCTTTTAGAGGTGCCTGGCCAAATGGTGATGGCAAGTAGGGAGGTGTTAGATCCACAGGTCTAGAAGAGAGCATTTAGAGCTGGAAATATCAATTTGGAGTCACCAGTGTGAAGATGGTATTTAAAACTTTTTAAAAGTTTTAAATTTAAAAGTCAGTGATGTCTCCAAGGAAGAGAGTGCTGTTGGAAAAGAGGCAGCCACACCTCCTGAGCCCTCACCCCCAAGTCCCACATTAACCAATGTGGTCATATACTACAACACAACAGTTTTGTCCCCCCTCCCATCCCATTAAACACACATTTACTGTCTCTTCTATACAAAAGGTGTTACCCTAAGGAATAAGGGGCTACAAATACAGGTGACTAGTACATGATGCCATCTCTCAAGTTGCTCATAAACTTGTAAGGAAGGAGTAACTATAATATAAAAGGTAGAATGTTACTGTATTTCCAAGAGAGTGGAGGGGTCTTAAAAGGTAAACTTGGGAAGATAGGCTGGGAGCAGATCATGGAGGATCAAGAAATTGGATTTTTTTTTTTTTTTTTTTTTTTTTTTACTGCTAAGACAGCAGGGCACCATTGAAGATTTCTGAGTTCCATGACCAGATTAACACCTTTCCTTCACTGTCCAAGGCTTATTCATCCTCCTGGCCTGGCTCAAATCTCACCCCATCCACAAGGTATTGCCCACCCTCTGCTACCACTCACTTTTCATCTTTAACTCCTTAAACTTTTATTATCTAGTGCTAATCCATTTAGCACTTCATGCCACACTGTCTCTTTCAGATGGTTTATTTGTAGGAACATCTTACTTTTTCAACAGGTCTATAAATTCCTTCTAAGCAGCATTCGATTATGTTTCTGTCTCTGGCTCAGAACAGAAACATAATAAGCCCTCAAGCAATGCCTGCTGCTGCTAGTGTCACTTCTTCAGGGGATTCTTCTCTGACCTCTGATGAGATCGGATTCCTTTGTTCCAAGCTCTCAGAGAATCATTTTCTAGCACACTCCTCAGTTTTTAATTATCTACCCTGTGTGTGACTTTTTGAATAGGATCTGTCTTCCCATAGGCTGTCAGTTCCCAAAGAGCAGGGACCACCTCTGATTTTACTCATGATAGTGTCCCTAGTTTATGTGCAACAAACATCTGTTGAAAAATTGAATAGGCATAGCCTTAGGTGTTCAAAGGGTCAAGGGACTTGAGCAGAGTAGACTCAGGCATGGTCCAACTGCCTGTAGTTTCTGAAAGAGCAAGGAAATTCACATGGCAAAACTACCCCTCAGTGGGAGTTCCTCTTGATAAACTTCCCTTCTGCTTAGGGACAAACTCTTTCCCAGGGGGTGGCTCTTCTATTGTAAGGAGGCCCCCTTGAAGGCTGTTTTATCATCACTCAGGACACTTGAGTCCTCCTTCTCACACGGCTAAGCAGGAGGCAAAGCAGAGTGTTTCCAGCTGTCAGGAAGAAGCAGCATGCTGGCAGCAGCCTCGATCATCCAGGCAGATGGAGCAACATATGTATATTTACATATATATTTCCTAATCAATAGGTTCCAGTGAAAACATGAAAACTCAAGGACATGACTGGAATTTAAGGGGCTCTGAAGGAGTTTGATTCCTTAAAGAAAATTAGGACAATCGAGTTGTGTTTTGTTTTTTTTAGCTGCAGATGATTTCAGGACAAAACGAATAGTACTACTGAATGATCAAACTTCCCTCCCTAAATTGGTAAATCTCCTCTTCCAAATTAGGCACTGCTAGCATTTCTTCTAAGAAACACATTTCTGGGGACAGCCAAAAAGAGCTTTGAAATCTTTTAACCTTATTCCCGGCCCCTGCCTGCTTCTCTGACATTCTCCCCTCACAGCCACACAGGCTTATTTCTTCTCTTTCTCCAATAGGCCAACCTTGTTGTCCCCTAGGAACTTTGTTATTGCTTGCTCATAGCAGGTGGCCAGTACGTATCTGATAATGAATAAATAGGTTAAGATAAGCCAATTATGCCCCAGCAGAATCCCATAACTTGTCTGTCTGCTGTTTGAGCCACATGTATTGGAGACTACATAAGTGATGGCTTGAAGATTTAACCTAAGATTTAATGCTTCTGATTCTTGCTTTGTTCATGCATGTGTGGACTGAAAAAAATGCACAACCTAAAAGTTGAGAATTATGTTTTATTCGGCAGACATACTGAGGACTTAAGCCTGGGAAGCAGCCTTTCAGATAGTTCTGAGGGACTGTTCTGAAGAGGTAAGGGAGTAGCCAGGATATACATGAATTTTTGCAACAAAAAACAGGTAGTCAGAACAGCAAAAGATTAGTTAATTAAAGAAAAACCAGACATCTCAAGTTAATGAACTTAATACTTCTCTATGTATGGGAAGATGTAAGAGCCTGGGCTCATGGAAACCATTCCTTTGATGTACACCTTAACTATCTAGGCCGGTATCCTGTTTTTCTCCATCCTGAATCCCCTCAGGGTGCACAGTCAGGGTGGCTGTAGTGGCTGATGGCTTGATGGCTGCAACATCCTTTGTTTACTGATATGGTACACAACATTCTTCATCCATACATGTGAGTATCTTCAAGGAACATGGTTTGCAACTATACCCACCACACAACCACATTTTGCTCCTGTAATTCAAGTGAAGTTGACCTTGTTGCACATTACCAGTTGCCTACAACTTCCATTCTTCACTTTCTTAATAATAAAACACTTCGCTGCAATATGTCCAGTGAAAAAATATACAATTTCATCTTCCCAAGCTTTCATACAGTAACTGCAGGTAGTCATGTAACCTAGTTCTGGAAGCTGTATAGTGGAAGTCAGGTGAGGCTTCTGGAAAGCTATCGCCTTCCTGATAAAAAGGTACAGACTTTGACTGTCTACCGCAAAAAAAAAAAAAAAAAAGAATGTATCTCTATAGAAGACTTCAGACAAATGAAATACACTCCACTGAACATTTAATACATTACATTCAAGTACAACTTTTTTTAAAAAAAGGACAAAATTTTAATGTAAGTATTCATTAACATGGTAACCATTTAAACATCATCTGAACCATATTAAACAACTCATTTACTCTTATGAAATGTGTTGAGAATCTAGGAGTTTATGCATAAGCCTTAGCACTTTTTTGTGTGTGTGTGTGTGGTACGCGGGCCTCTCACTGTTGTGGCCTCTCCCGTTGCGGAGCACAGGCTCCGGACGCACAGGCTCAGCGGCCATGGCTCACGGGCTCAGCCGCTCCGCGGCATGTGGGATCTTCCCAGACCGGGGCACGAACCCGTGTCTCCTGCATTGGCAGGCGGACTCTCAACCACTGCGCACCAGGGAAGCCCAAGGCTTAGCACTTTTAACATTGCTGGCGTAGGGGACAAAAGACTCTGTTCTCTTAATAGTGATTCAGGAAATTTGGTATACTTGTGTTACCGTAGCTGATGTGAGGAGGCAAGGCTAGCACCCATGACTGGCCGGGCCCTGGAAAACAAGCATTCACACTCCCATGCTGCTCTGTGACACAGAATACAAACTCTGATTTAGGTTGAAACTACATGCAGGGCGTGGAGAGGACTGTGCCAAGGGGTTCACTGTGGCTGGAGGACAAAAGGGAAGCTGGGTATTTCGACTTTAAAATACGTGGTAAGTGAGGTGAAGAAGCCGGGAGCCTCCTCACAACCATTCCAGGTCAGCGACTCCCAAGATATTTATATCAAGGTAGTTGGTAGGAAATATAAACGCTCACTGGGCCAGACTCAAGAACTAAACTGTCAGAACAGATGCGACTTTGAGGACAGGCTTATCAAACTGCCTATAAACTAATCGCGGTATCAGCTCAAAAGATGCCTGTCTGTCTGATTTCAGCTGGTAAGGAATCTCTAAAAATGTTCACATGTCTATTTTTGGTAAATTTATTTCACAAAGCCACCATTTCATTTCATAAGGACAGTAAGGTTCATTAAATCACAATACAAGACAGAATTTGTAAATGAGATGACATAACTATTTCAAATACAGTTTGTTGCGTAAAGGCATTTTCACTAACCATAAAATCTAGCAAGACAGAAGGATAATTACACTACCACTATTGTCAAAAGACTGTTACTGGAGTTTAAGTTCAAAAGGTTAAGGATTTTACAAAAAGACAGCATGAGTACTAATAATATATGAAGAGTATTTGATTAGCTACAGAAAATGTTAGTGACTGTGGTTTTCTTCCTCTGAACAACTAGATTTAGAAAGTAATACCAGCTCCACTTAAATTTTGACCTACTTTAATTTCTTATCGGTGGCACCTTAACCTGGAATACTCAAAGTAATCCAGTTACTTTGACCACCAAATTAAGTCACCGTTACATTTCTAAAGTGATTTATCTAGGATACACTGGAGTAGCCTATACTTGTTATATAGTATTGTGCAAACTTATTTTTTTCCCAATATTTCTTGTATTTTTCCAAAGCCCTGTTTCTCAGGACTTTGATCATTAAATATGTCTACATTAAGGTCCCAAATGCCCATGTCTATTATGAGAACATGTGGGGTAAATCCATTCTCTTTAATGTGACAAGCTGCATTCTAAAAATGACCCCAAACCTGCTATATTGGGACAGGTTGCAAGGTGCTATCTAAAGATCTGAGGGACATTCAGGGGACAGACCTCAGACAAGGGATTTAAAAATTTTTTACATTTTCAAGAGAAACATTCTGGGAAGGGAAAAAGTGTTCTATAATCTAGGGCATGTTCAAGAGCCCTTGCTCTCATAGCCAAATGTATGAAAACAGTGTTCTTTAAAGAAATACAGGTCTATGAGCCAAGACAAGCTTTGGCTAAATGATGGGTAGCTTTTGTTTGGCTCTGGAGGTTTCCATGGAAACAGTCTGAGAGACAGAAAAGGCAGCATTATCATTATCTGTAATGCCATCTGATAAAACTGCACATCGATTCATTCATGCTACTGAGAGCAGATATATTACTTCTGATAAGCCTTCACAAAGGAGAAAGGAGTTCTATCTGGTCACACTTTGAATTTCCTGCCTTCCTCCATTTGAAATTAAAATCCTGATAAAAACCTCCCCCAAACATTTCTCTCAGGAACCTCTGTTCAAGTAATGCTTCAGTAATCAGAAGCCAAATGAAGAAACGTGAAGCACATGGAGCTCCACTGCCAAGTTCTTAAAATTATATGACGCCAAGCTTACTGTAGCTGAAGAAATTATTTTGAAGAGTATGTACAATTCCATTATATCAGATCTCAGCCAGGCAAGAAATACTGTCCTAAGTGTTTATTATACACAGTTGAATCAGGTGGCATCCCTCATAATTTTTCTCCCTCTTTATGTCTAGATCATCTGTATGTGTGTATATATATATCCATCTGTATTAGTATCTATATATTTAGTATAGTAACATACACCACACACCATTATCTAATCTTATTTCAGATTAGTGCTTCTCAGAAAGGCCACAAAAGCAGCCCTAGCTCAAAATTCTATACCTGAAGTACACAAAAATAAAAACCTCAACAATAAAATATAAACAAGACAAACAAGATAAGGAGGCATGCAACCTTTAGCACCATATTAAAGACCACGGAGGGCAAGAGTGTTGACAGAGGTCTAAAGAGGAATTCAGCTGTGGGTTTTTCTCCTGGAATGGGATCCCAAACACAGAACTACCTCATAGAGTCCAGTACTTTTAAACAGGGAAAGCCTGAGAAATTCTATGAACAGAAATGTCAAAATCCATTAATTTACCAGACACAGATGATTTGACATTGTTTCTTATTCTAAAAACAATGAAGACATTATTCTTTAGGAACGAACTGTTCACTTTTGGAGAACAGTTGGGAAATCACTGCCGGCTCAATGAGCTAAATGATGCCTCAGTAAGTTAAAAAGACATGATACACCCCCACAAGTTCCAATTTACTCATGGAAAGTAGCTTACTAATGAGCAGTTAGCTCCCCGGTATCTGTATAACGATACAGACATGGGCTACACTGGAGACATTCAACCTAGCATATACAACTGTATGCTCCACCAGCAAGACATCTGAAAAACACCCACACCTCTATGCATAGCATTGGTGTGGGAATCCAAATCACAAAGTTTCAGCTTGGTCCTTTCCATAAAAAGGACTCAAAGTCTAGGGAAGTGTTTATTCAGAAATGGGCTGAAGATTCTTTTGGTTCAAAGGTGGCAGGTAAGAAGTTAGAGGGCCAGAAATGTCTTTAGATATCATCCAGTGCAAATCCCTCATCTTGTTAGTGGGAAAACTGAGGCCTAAAGTGTCAGCCCTAACAATGGAAGAACCATGACCAGAAGAGAAGCCACGTAATTCTGGGTGTGGTACTTTCCCCATTAGGCTGATGTCTCAGGCCCCTTTAAATCTCAACATGTGTCATTTAATCAAGCTCACGGTAAATGACTGAGAAAGATCAGATAGGGAAAACACTGAATTTTTAGAAAGATTTTGGTAACAATTCATGTCCTGATGTGCTTAATATGAGCAAGGGGAAAGTCCTACTTATCTTTTGGTAAAAATGTTATTTCCTGCATGAAACAGGTTCCTTTTCTGAGAGCCATTTTTGTAGGTACTGGGGTAGCTCACAGCTGGCAGCTTTCAAATGCCCCATCTTTGTAGTTAGAGTTCAATTCAGCAGATCCTATATCATCAGGCGGGCTGAAATGATTGCTGTCTTGAGAATCTGTATCAATACTTTTGGTCTCTGACTGAAGGTGGACAGAAACCTGAACTGCTATCTCCTGGCCTTGTTCACTCAGGGAACCATCATCCGAATCTCCTCCTGGTGAATTACTCCGGCCCATCTCTGGGTTAATGACAAAGATGCCATCCTGAGCATTCAAGGCAGGTCTCTCTTTAATTCTTTCTCCCATGTCATCAGGGTCATCCACTCGCACAGCCTCAAACATCTCCTCTACAAAGGCCCGACAGTTTAGAATAAGAGGTGGCAGAGGGACGCTTCTTGCCAGTTCTTCAATATAACGAGCAAACTCCATGGTTTTAAACTGTGTGACTTTGGCGAGCTCCAGAGTCTTGGCTGAGGTGATGATGGGGATGCGTTTTGCGATCTCAAAGGCCTTCTGAAGTTTCTCTGCCCCTTCAGTTCGGAAGAATTCATTGATGGCTTTCTCAGTTTTACGAAGATGGCTGCTCATCATGCACAGCCGTGTGACATTCAAGATGAGAGTGATTGTAAAGGCAATCAAGCAAACAACCATGTAGTAGACACTCATGTCTCCCGAGGTGAAGATAACACGCAGGGTGACCGAGTAGGAGGCACGGATCGGAGAGGTGATAAAACATGTATAGAGCCCACGGTCAGCAAAGGCTATGTTGGTGATATTCAGGAAGTTATCAGAAACCAACCATTTTCCACCTGATAACCCAACAGAAATAAAAAATTACAGTATAAAGAATACTATTACTAAATATGCCAACTGCCTTATCAATATTCCACCTCTTCATGAGAGTACTTTAAATCAACTCTTCTATTAGGCTCTGCTATTTCCTTAAAAGATGTAAGAAAGGGCAGACTTTTTATGTTCAGAGTCAGAATTTAAACAGCCTGGAACTTAAAAAAGGGAATCAAGATCTTCCTGACACTAATGATTATCATAACTACCTTTTCACTGCTAGATGTAAGAAGCCTTTCAGGGAGACAGGTGTGTCGACATAATGCTAAATGACTAAACTTAAAAAGAAATATTTACGTGTGTGTGTGTGTCTATATCACAGTCTCTACCTAGACTTTCTCATAAATAGAAGGATGTGCCTCAGAAATATAAAACAATGGTTATTTATAATGGGTTATGAGTAATTTTTACTTCCTTTTAAACTGTTTACTTTCAATAATGAACTTATTTAAGACAAAAACTATTTTTAAAAAACCCTACCAATTTAATGCATTTCTTCAATTACTAAGTGGCTAATCTGGCATGCCTTGCACATGTTAATTTGTCTTGTTAGAAAAGGTTGGTTGATGATAGTATCTTGTTTTTCTGGCAGGAGTAAATGAAGCACAAGCCAAAAGATATGTTTCACAAGCAAGGCTAAATGACCAGCTTGGGAGAGAGAAAGAAGTTGCCCTTAAGATGCCTAGGCTTGTTTTAAACCTAAAACATGCTGCCTCTCTTCCATACATGAAGGTATCTTCATTCAGGGAACGCATATACAAAAGCACATGAGTATGAAAAACAAAGCACACTGACCACCCACCGTGATTCAACATCCTTTAATAACTTGGAAAAAAAAAAACAACTTGGCTCTGCCTGCACAATTCTCACCTTTGTGGTAAGTTCTCAGTGTACTCTGTGCTTTAACTATGAAAGCCATTCAAAGATGGGATAGATGTGCGGTGTAGGTATGAGTCCCAATGCCTAGAGGTGGTGTCCCAGAGGAGGCTGGGTGACTGCTAGTTAAGCACCATTTCAATGTCTAATCTTCCAGATCTCTTTCATCCCTGAGATTCTATGGTTCAGGATTATTTGGGTGGCACGTCAATTAGTAAGTACTGTGGATTGTGCCCGTTCTTATCATCATCAAAATTTATCTAAATTCTAGTTATATTTTTACTAAAGTAAAAAGAGGAAAACATGTAGTTATGAATATAGTCATTATTTTATAAACTTCTGTTCTATAAACTTGGAGCTATGAAAAGGATACCCTGTGAATCCACGGTATGATGAACTACATAGACTCCATTCATCAACCACTATAACCACAATCTAAACTCTCTAGCTTACTTGCTGATAATAGCTCAAGATTTATGAACCTTATACTAGACTAATATGCTCTTTAAACTCTCCTCACTTGAGATTCATAAAATTTAATATAATTGTCCAGAGCTGCTGCTGAAAGCATCAATGACAGATGTTAGTGGTTTTCAAAGTAAGGGCAAAATAGGAAAATAAAACTGTCATTCCACTTGGCTGGTCTCATCCTGACCTAAGCTTTGTCTATACAGTCAGTCCGTAATAATCACATTGATTAACTCACATCTTAAATGAGTTTGTTAGGACCCTAGAGCCAAACGAGATAAGAGTCTAGTTCAGTGGATCCAAACAGGGAACCCCAAATCATGTTCAAAATACCACTCTAGAGATTCTGCTTTCTGGGTACCACTGTAGAGATTCTGATTTAATAGGTCTATATTCTTAAGAAGCTCTGTTCTTTCTAACATTCAAACTCTTCAATCCCTTGGTGGCCAGTTACTCAGTTTGCATAACGTTAAAATATTTAGCGTATACTTTAGAAAGAAGCACCATCTGTCTCCTTTTCTGTTTTCCACTCTAATATGAATAGCCAAATATCCTTATATTCCAAGAGATTAGACTATCTTTCTAGCAAAAAATATAAAGCGGCCTTTTCCGAAAAGTGTAGCTTGTGAGGATCCCAGAATTTAATCTTTATCCCATTGATATTTCATGGAGATTTCTTCCTAAGGTGTTTTAACACAAGTAGTCTTCAAAAAAAAAATCTTTCTAACAGAACAGTAATTAAAGGAAATAGTATTCTGATTAAGATGTGTTTACGGGTTCACAAACAGCATAATCAAATAAAAACCTGTCAAAAAGTAGACCTTGGTCACATTATTATGATGTTTGTGTGATTTCTTAAGACTGACAGACAAAAAAAAAAATACAAGGGAAACTCTCCTGTTTTCAAGTAAATTAAGGTATAGAATAGAAAGGGCTTATAGAGTTCCTCCTCAGTGCCCTTCTGATTCTGAGGGACTTAAAGTTTTATGCACAGATCTTTATAACTATTTTTAAAAACATCCTGGATTTCCTCCAACATTTTTAGTAACTCATTTCTGAACAAAACATTTTTATTTATGACTCTAAGTCTAACCCAAATCCTTCTTGCTGTATTCACACAGGGCCAGCACTCTGTACTACTCACATTACAGTCTAGGTGAATGGTGCCCCTGGAGTTGTGCAGTGTGTAGCCTGCACAGCTGTATGCAGCAACCCTGATGGAGTCTACCTTGAATGAAGAAGGAAACCAGCTCACCAAGAGGAGAGAAAATAGCTCACCATCATTATGTGAACACCTTTTAAATTCATAACTATTCTCTATTTATTTTCTTCTGGTTAAGTAATTACCATTATTTTGCTTTTTCTGATAGGTATAATACTCCAGGCCTTCCAAAGTTTTAACTATTTACTGTAGTACCTCATCTTAGAGATTTCTTGTTGAATATGCCTTAAAACCAAGAAGAAAGAAGTAATAGGAAATGAGTAACCTTGATTAGTTATACTCTGGCATAGTTACCTCTGCCTCTGTTATCCAGCTGCTGTCCTTTTGAGTTGTACCAATAGACACCTTCATAGTGGTCGACTGTGAGAAGACACTCAATTGAAACACTAGTTCCCTCTCTGGCTATGATGACATCATCACCTGAGTGGGAATCTGCTGAGAGTTCAAAACTTGGGAGAAATGATGCATTGGAAGAACTATGATTTGCTCCCAGCGGGGTCATTTGGTTGAAGCCTACATCTTCCAAAGCAAAAGCAGCTGGCACAGTAACACTCACCACTAAAGTGAATAAACAACAATGTGGCTTCATGGGAAAATGGGAGAAAATCTTGTTTAGAGTTGGAGAACTGAAAAGCTTCTATATTATAACAAGAGCACGGTGATTGCTTGGTATTGGAGTTTTCAAAAAAAATGGTAGATCCAGGTATATTTTGAAGTCTTCAAGATTAAAAGAGATGAGTGGAGACCAACCTAAAAGAAAGCCAGATATAAAGTTTAACCAGGAAAGACTCATAGTAGGGTGAAACTCTATGTACTAAAAATAAACAGATGTGAAACTGATTAGAATAATTGGCATCAACATTAGGGAGTGAAACAGAGAGAACACCACCTAAAAATCCCAATGGAATCGGTTGAAAGAGCACTGAATTGGGAAACGGCAGACCTAGATTCTGGTATTAGCTTTGCTACTAACTAGCTGTAGGTCCTTGGCAAGTAGCTAGGCTTGTTCTCTCATGTGTCAAATGAGGGACTGGATGAGACAATCTCTAAGGGCCCTTCTAGTTCTGAAATGCTGTGATTCTATTTCACTCTGACAAACTCCAAGCAACAGGGAGCCAATGAAGGTTAAAATATTTAGCTTAATGATCTTTTATTCCAACCTGCACCATTACCAAATGCTGTTATATCAATAATTTAAATCAACTGGTACATTATAATCATAACCATGGAGCTCAAAATTTGAGTAATTCAAGTACACAGACATATAAGATATAAATAATACAGGGCTACCTGAAGTAGTTTTTTTGCTTTAACATTAGAAAGAAAACTGCACTACTACATGTACATAAATAGTTACTGACTTCTGAGGCTATAGAAACTCCCTCTTGGGCAAGAATGTTAGACAAAAGAATTTTCCTTTAATAATTTCTTCAATATCAAGAAACAAAATTCAGTATATTTAAGTTTGTAAGAATACCAGATTTCTAGCTCAAAGTCTATAAAATTAGCTAAGGGAGGAACTGACACCTTAAATGTCTAGTTGGTAGAAATACAGATGTAAGCTACAGGGAAAGATTGTCAGACACGTTTAAAAGAAGAGTAAAATATCATAAATAAAAGCAAAATGATATCCCAGTGTAAGAATCTATGTGATTATGATGAACTTCCTGGTAATTTGATTCCTCTTTTAAAATCAGACTCTTTTTTAAAAAATTTAGTTATTTAATTTATTTATTTTTGGCTGCGTTGGGTCTTCGTTGCTGCACGCGGGCTTTCTCTAGTTGCGGTGAGTGGGGGCTACTCTCCGTTGCGGTGCGCGGGCTTCAGTAGTTGTGGCACATGGGCTCAGTAGTTGCGTCTCATGGGCTCCAGAGCGCAGGCTCAGTAGTTGTGGCCCACGGGCTTAGTTGCACTGCGGCATGTGGGATCTTCCCAGACCAGGGCTCGAACCTGTGTCCCCTGCGTTGGCAGGAGGATTCTTAACCACTGTGCCACCAGGGAAGCCCCTAAAATCACTGACTCTTAAAGAAATATTTCAAATTCTATTTCTATAAAATATGGGATGAAACACCTAGCTTTATTTCTTATGAGGGCCCAAAATAATTAGTTTTGGAAATGACATTTACTCCCCTGTATACTCACGTGAAAGCTGCTTGATCATACAACATAAAAATCAATTGATCATTGTATTTTGCCATTAAACTACTCAAAGTCTAAATTACATTAAGTTGTAAATATCATTTAATCTTCATTAGACCTTGAAAGGATGGTTGGATGATGACAATAATTTTCTCTTTCAAATTTAAGTATGGACTATTTAGAGTAAAACAAAGAACTTCAGAGTTTGCTATACATAAATAGATAAACACATGTGCTTGTTTCCATTTCTTTCCAAAACCCCACTAAAATGACACTAAAGGAAACAAAGCACTTAGGCACTGCAGGGGATTATAGAAGTGATCTGGTCTAACCTCTTCACTGTGACTTGCTCTTTAAGAGCATACTATAAGTTAGCAGGAGAATCCTGGTCTCTATTAGGAGGGAGTGGAGGGTGGAAACAATAGAAATAACATTTATTAAATGACTGAAGTAAGCCAGGCACTGTGCTAGGGCTTGATATATGTAAGCTCCCAACTTTTTCACTACAATTGGCAGATGTGATTTTTGTCCTTTATTCTAGACTCGTGGTTCTCAACAGGGACAGGAAATGAGTATGCTGAAAAAGCGCTCCAAGTTTTCCCCAGGACTTCCATAACAAGTACCTGTGGCTTCATCCAAGTTGGCATTTCCCAAATTTCATTCATTTCTTCTACCGTTATGATTTTTTTTTGCTATATCCATGAACCATATTATTATTAGTTATGCTTTTCTTTAAAAAACTCATTTTTTCATATATTTATGTTAAAAGGAAAGTCTGTATCACATCTGTAGATAAAAGTAAGTGTACACATAAGCACAATGCAAACAAAGTCATGTTATTAACTTCTAGAGATACTGCCATCTGTTGAAGGCTCTGAGCTAGAGGCCTGCTCTCTTTGTGGAGAAAACAAAAACAAAACAAAACAGCTCTTTCCTGGCTGGAACCATGGAGAGTGCAGAAGAGAAGAAAAAGAAGGTTCCTGCTGTGCCAGAAACCCTTAAGAAAAAGTGAATTTCACAGAGCTTAAGATCAAGAGCCTGAGGAAGAAATTTGCCCAAAAGATGCTTCGAAAGGCACGGAGGAAGTTGATCTATGAAAAAGCTAAGCACTATCACAGGGAATACCGGCAGATGTACAGAACTGAAATTCGAAAGGCTGGGATGGCAAGAAAAGCTGGCAACTTCCACGTACCCGCGGAACCCAAATTGGCATTTGTCATCAGGATCAGAGGTATCAATGGTGTGAGCCCAAAGGTTCGAAAGGTGTTGCAGCTTCCTCGCCTCCGTCAGATTTTCAATGGCACCTTTGTGAAGCACGAGGAGGCTTCAATTAACATGCTGAGAATCGTGGAACCATACACTGATTGCACGGGGGTACCCAAACCTGAAGTCAGTAAATGAACTGATCTACAAGCGTGGTTATGGCAAAAGCAACAAGAAGCGAATTGCCCTGACGGATAACGTGTTGATTGCTCGATCTCTCGGCAAATACGGTATTATCTGCATGGAGGATCTGATTCATGAGATCTATACTGTTGGAAAACATTTCAAAGAAGCGAACAACTTCCTGTGGCCCTTCAAATTGTCTTCTCCATGAGGTGGAATGAAGAAAAAGACCACCCATTTTGTAGAAGGTGGAGATGCTGACAACAGGGAAGACCAGATCGACAGGCTTATTAGAAGGATGAACTAAGGTATCTACCATGATTATTTTTGTAATCTGGTCAGTTAATAAACAGTGACTGCTTTCAAACTGAAAAAAAACAAAACAAACCTCCCAGAACTCCACTTTATTCTAATACCACCTCATTTCTTATTCTGCCACTCCTTTGCTCCCCACCGCTTCTTACTACAGAGTTTAGAACCCACTATTTTAGACCAGAGGTATACATTTTAATCTATTCAACTGTGTCTACTGAGCAGCTACTTTTTGCCAACCTACTCTACCACAGACACCATCTCTGCCTTCACGGAGCTCAGTCAGGTAGAGGACATAGACACTAAGTACATACAAAATACACTAAATGCTACCCAAGGGAAAGTACAGGATGCTACAGGAGCACCCAACATGGAGAGCTAACCATGTCGCAGAAAGCCTCCCTGAGAAAGTAAGGTATGCAATAGGACCTGAGGATAAATGGGAATCGAGAATGCAAGAGGGCCATCTAGGTAAAGGGATGGGGGCAGGGAAAAAGCAGAGGGGTCACTGGTTAGAAGGTGTTCAGGAAAAAGAGCTACAAGTTGTGGCCAGAGAGTTATGGGTCTGATTCCTGATTCTGGAGGGGAGCAGTTTCAACCAACAGCAAAACTGGAGGTAGACTTTGGGAACTGGAGTGGCAGGTTGAAGTGAGTGAAAGAGATAATTGTCCAAGGTGAAGCAGTCAAAGAATTGAGAGGCTCAAAAGTGGGGTACCTCATGTAAGGGGGTGTTAATGTCCCCCCAGGATCAAGGCAGCTAAGGTAGAAGACACTGGAAATAGAAGAAATGGACTCACTCTCCCTGCTCTGAGATCAGGAGCTTCAGGGGAATGAATAGCTTCCATGTGACAGCCTCCACGTGACAGGGCTGTAGGGCAATAGTGTCCTGGCAGTGTTACTGCTGTATGGAATCCCTTCTTCATGCAGCTTCCCTGAGCCTCCTCTCAAGGCCTGGCTCTTCCTCCCATATGGATCCAGAGTATACCTGGACGCAGGATGGCTATTCCCTGACCCCTGTAGTCCTCACCATTACACTATTCACCTGGCTCTAGTATATGCTGCTCTGTACTACCAGGCAGTCTACACCATCTCACCTATGAGCCCTTTAAGCACAGGGACTGTATTTTTTTGATGCTATGTTTCGTAACTCGCACATGTTCAATAAATACTTACTGATAGAGAATAGTTTGAATATAATCAAGTATGTTATGGATCTTTGTAAATTGAAGAATGGTATACGACAGGGATCATAATTATTCAGGCCCACATGCATTTACTAGCACTTGTTATATTCTCTGAGACAAAAAGAACCAATGTTGTAATCTCGAAAGATCCTAAAGGCATAATGCCTAAACGCATTCCATGAACCAACCACTAACCCTCAAAGTCTTCATTTACCATCTAGTCCTAGGAGATAATGGTGGCAATAAAAGATTACCAAGTCCAGAGTTTCCAAGCCAGGCTGAATATCACAATCACCTAGAGAACTTGTTAAAAATATAGATTACTGGGTTCCACCCCAGACCTACTGACCTGGTGAATAAGAACCTCTGCGTTTGGACCTTGGAATTCATGGTTTTTAATTAGCTCCCTGGGTGATTCCGAGGCAGAGGGTCCATGGACTAGCAACCACTAATATACTTCCTCATTTCCTCTACAACAGCCCTGCTCCAGACTGTCTGAACACTTCCAATACAAGAGAACTATTACTCAGATTACATTCTGGATTGTTCACCCTGGAACATCATACTTGCTGGCCTCTGATAAAGGCAGGGTAGCAGAGAAGTTCAGAGTACAGACTCTGGAACCAGGTTTCCTGGGCTCGAATCCTGGCTCTGACTCTAACCAGCCTTACGACTTTTGTTAATGATTTAATCTCTCTGTGCCTCAGTCCCCCCATCTTTAAAACAGGGAAAATAATAGCATCTATTTTCACAGGACTATTGCAAGGTCTGAATGAGACAGTATATAAAAAACACAGAGTCTGGTAATAGTAATCACTGAATAAGCTCTAGATATTATTATTGCTGATGGTCCTTTCAGGTGCTAAAATCTACACCTTACAGCAAAGCCATTATTTAAGATAAATAAAACACTTTTACTTGGAATACCATGCAACCATTTAAAAATCATGGAGGAGGGAGGGGAAACACCACTAGGTAATTTCAGTCTTTAAATTTCACACTCTTTTTCTCATCGCAAATAAATATTTTACAATGATAATGGATCAAACAGGAACTGTAAACTGACCTTGGAGCCCAACCATTATATTACATTGTTTTTAATGTGTCCTGAGCTTGTGGTAGAGAGCTTTTGTTGTGATCTACCTAGCCCGTGTTTCCCTTTTTGGAGCCCTGCCTTCTTAGGCCCAGGAGGAAGTCAACCCACTGGCTAAGAAGAATCTTGTTCTTGGAATTTGGATTGAGACACTGTGGGTTAGGGCCATCTGAGGAAGAGAAGCCTTATAGGGAGCTGAGGCAATCAGGTTAGAGAAAGGACAACAGGGGTGGAGAAGGGAAAGAGAGAGGAGACAGGAGAAAGGGGCTGCTGGTGGTGGAAAGAGCTGCAGAAGGGAAGAGAAAGAGGGACTCACACATGCTGCTCCGGCTCCTGATAGAATTCTACTTCCTGGCTTCAATATGACTTTTTTTTTTTTGGCAGTACGCGGGCCTCTCACTGCTGTGGCCTCTCCCATTGCGGAGCACAGGCTCCGGACGCGCAAGCCGAGCGGCCATGGCTCATGGGCCCAGTTGCTCCGCGGCATGTGGGATCCTCCCGGACCGGGACACGAACCCGTGTCCCCTGCATCAGCAGGCAGACTCTCAACCACTGCGCCACCAGGGAAGCCCTTATTTTCTTTTTGAGAAATAAACATCTTGGAGATATGGGGATATATGTATAGTTGATTCACTTTGTTATACAGCAGAGACTAACACACTATTGTAAAGCAATTATACTCCAATAAAGATGTTAAAAAAATAAATAAACATCTTTATCTAATTTTATTCAAAATTAAAACCACAAAAATGAAGGCTGACTGTGCAAACAATGAAGGAAATGGAGAAACGGTCAGGTGGGAGAAAAAAGACTGAGTTCAGCAAAACCTGGAAGGCAGGGGCAGAGACAGCTAACTATATACAAGAGAAGTACTGAAGAGAAGTGTAATTGTGCTGTGAAAACAAAAGAGAAAGGAGGACTTCATGAATTTTAGAAATGCAACTCACTTAAAAGTTTGGGACTTTGCATAATATCATGCCTGCTATTCTCAATGGAGCAGCTGACATTTGGAGGCTAAGAAGAAAGAGTTCAAAAAGGAAAATCAAAGTGCCACCTTCCTGTAAACAGTTAAAAAGGGCTATGCTATGCTTGTGATTGAAGTTACTTGGTAGAATGTTTTATTACCTTTCTTCAGCATGAATAGGATAACTGAAAAGTGTGATATTTAAGTTTAATCTAACTCCTTTTTCATCTTTCAGGTATACTAAAACGTTAGCTTTTCTAGGATCATGAATAATCAGAAATATAGATGATTTTACCCTCCAGAATCATTCTGGATATTGGCTATATCATTAAAAAAGAAAAAGAAAGAAAAGCGCCTAAGCTGTCATCCCTAACAGATTGCCTTGTTGCTGTTCCTGCCAAATTCTGAGAGAAGAAATATTTCCATTCTCTTCCAATTTTCAACAGAAGTAAATAAGGAAGTAATGTGGCTAACTTCCATTCTTGTGGCTCAATATTAAGTTGGCTGAGGAAACAGCTGTTTGCAGAAATAGTTCTGGGATAATTCAAAGGAAGGAAAAACACTTGATGCCCAGATGGTATTGGTTTTTGCTCCAAGTATACTGGGATATTAACGGTTCATTCTCCATAGTTAACTGCGTTCAAGGCTGTATTTACAGCTTATCCACTCTCCTCAGCCTGCACTGTTACACTTGAAAAATGGAGAAGGTCCCTACACGAGGCACACAAATGGTCAGAGTGGCATTCTGAATTGGCAAAGGGGAGAAAAAAAATGAAGAGCAGGCTGTTAGCACTCCTCTATCCTTTCAGAGAATAAATGTAAAGCTGTTGTGCTTATACTCGACCACTGCTATAGATAACATAAAAAGGTTAGTAATACGCAAACAGAAATCATCATTTTGAGGGCCATTTTCCAAAAAGTTTCTGAATAGCCCTTATGCTCCCAACAGCATCTTAGAGCCATCACACACCTCATCACTGGCCTTTGGGCACTTGGCTCAAATGTCAGCATATTTTCTGGTACACTGAGGAACACCCTCTGTATTTGCTGAAGTTGTGCTTCAAACCATGGTTAGTTGTTATGCCCTTGACTTTGATCATTTTTGCCATAAGCATTTGCTTATGAAGCTACACAAAGACATAGATATGACAAGCTTAGACTTATGATCTCCTTGCCCATTTTTTTCTCTATAGTCTGAACCTCCCCCTGCCTCCACACCCTCCCAGTATCTCAAACTCAGTATAACTAAAAAAGAACTCCTCACTCTCATGCTCAGATCTACCTGTCCAGTATATACATAGTTCAAACGATAACCACACAATACAATTCTTCCAGTTTTGCAAGATCAAAGTTACAGTGTCATCATGGCTATGTGGTCAGGAACATGGATTCTGGCGTTAGAGTGCCTGATGTGGGACTTCCCTGGTGGTGCAGTGGTTAAGAATCCGCTTGCCAATGCAGGCGACACCGGTTCGAGCCCAGGTCCGGGAGGATATCACGTGCCTCGGAGCAACTAAGCCCGTGCACCGCAACTACTGAGCCTGCACTCCAGAGCCTGCGAGCCACAACTACTGAAGCCTGCGTGCCTACAGCCCGTGCTCCGCAACAAGAGAAGCCACCGCAATGAGAAGCCCGTGCACTGCAACGAAGAGTAGCCCCGCTCACTGCAACTACAGAAAGCCCGTGCGCAGCAACGAAGACCCAACACAGCCAAACATAAATAAATAAAATAAATTTATTAAAAAAATAAAGATGCAGATTTCTTGGGCATCTGCATCTTTGCCGTGCATGCAGTTTTAATGACTTACAAATCAAGCCCATGTATCTTTTGATTTTCAAAACCTTACTGTAATTCACTGATTCTCAAAGTGTGGTGCAGGGGCCTCTGGGGGTCCCTAAGACTTTTTCAAAATGAGTTTCGTATTAATACTAGAAAATTATTTGCTCTTTTCTCTCTCATTCTCACACAATATGGTGCAGTTTTCCAGAGGCTACATAATGAATGCTATCACAAAAGAGTGAATGCAGAAGGAGATATGAGAATCTAGTTGTCTTCTATTAAGCCAGATACTAAAAAAAAACTTGTAACAATGTAAAACAATGCCATTCTTTCCAATAATTTTCTTTTGGAAAATATTCTTCATAGAAATGCTATTTATGTTAACATGTAATAAATGTATCATTTTAAATAAATAATTTTTGAAAAGCTGTTTTGATATATAAAATGGCATACTGAGGAACTCTGGGAGAGGGAGGGTGTCAGGGAGTGCTGGGTGAGAGTGGGTATGAGGGAACTCTGGGCGAGGGAAGGGGTGGGGGGAAAAATGGCATATTGATAGTTATAAGCACACAAACAAAAACTCTCTGACGTTCTCAATAAGTTTTAAAAGTGTCAAGGGATACTAAGACCAAAAAGTTTGAACACTTTCTATTATAATTATTATCAGTAGTATTTTAAGGATAAGACAGTTAAGTGGCTTGCCAAGATTCTATTCTTAAACCTCCGATTTTATGCATTTCCATTACAACAGAAAATCAGAGGAAAACACCTATTTTATACTTAAAGTGTTGTTTTTTTTGGGAATAGGCATTTTTAACATGCTCCCAGGTGATACTGATGCCCCTAAATTTAGAGAAGCACCATCAAAGCAAAGGAAACCATCTGAAGAGTTTTAGGAAGTGACAATTATGTATAGACATTAAAATGGTCATTCTGAAAGCATTAAATGGAGTTGGAAGACGTTGGTTCTTAAAAGGCCAGGTGCCTTCACCTCTCTGGGACTTAGTTTTTCACATCTCTACAGGGAGGATGTCTCTAATGCTTTTCTGGCCGTCATTTTGGGTTTCATGCATTCCACTGTCCAAGGGCAAGTGAAGAGGTGCATCTTTCTGATGAAGGGTCAGGAGTAACCTAAAGTCATAAATCACAGCATGTCACTCTTGGGCACAGAAACCTTCAGTGCTTTTCCACTGCTTTCCAAATAAAAGTCAAAATCCTTCTCCTGGCTCACAGCCCCTACAAGGGTTAGCCAATTTAAGTCTCTGGTCTCATCTTCCTCTTTTTGCTCCACGCACAGTAGCCTTTTTCCTCTTCCTTGGCCTGGCTCGGTTTGTTCCCACAAGAAGGCGTTTGCACTTGCTATTCCTTCTGCTTCTAATACTCTTCACCAGATCTTCAAAAGGTTTACTCCCTCGCTTCGTTCCGTCACTTTATTCTGCTTAATTTTCTTTAAAGCACTCACTACCGTCTTAGATAATCGTGTTTGTTTGTTGACCTGTTTATAGTCGGTCTCCTCCGCTAGGCTGTCAACTACTTGTGAGCAAAGCCACAGTCGCTCGTAAACCAGTATGTCCCAAACGCCCAGAGAAGTGCCTGGCAGGTATGTGGAGCTCCGTAAATATACGACGGCCGAACTCCTGCAGCCCAGGCCAGGCTTGCAAAAGGGCAGCGGATACCCCACCCTCCTTCACGTTGTACACCAACCCACCGCTCAAACCCACGCCCCGGCACCGCTAGTAACCCACCCCCACCCCGCCCCAGCCCTAGACCACGACCGCGAACTAGCCCTCACTCACCAGACCCTTGCCAAGCTCCTTCCGGCTGGACCGGCTGCTTGACCCGGAAGCTCTCTCAGGTAGGCAAGGCCTTCTCCGTCCTGAAGGAGGACTTCCGGGGCAGTAGGGCGTGGCTTCTCTGCGGCTGTGGTGGCGGTGCGGATGGCGGCGGGCTGGGTACGGGGCTTCCTGGGAGGAGGCAGGCCGGGTGCGGCGTCTCGGGGTTGCCGCGGAAGGGGAGGAAGCGGCCTGGGGCTGGGGCGCGGGCGCCTCGGGGTGGACGCTGAGGCTACGGAAGTGCTCTGGTTATTGAAGCGCTCCGCTTGCGTGAGGAATTCTCGTCGTTGTCAGCGTCGGAGAACTTAGGAGCGCAGGTTTACACCAGAATTCCGGTTTGGCACCTGTTCTTGTAATTAGGAAGAAGGGAGAACGGATTTTGTACATCTCGAGACAAATCGTTATATTAGTGAAAATAGTAATGCTCCCTCCAGACAACCACCAGGTACTAACAGCAGCTTTTACCCGTGAGGGGTTACGTGCCAGGCTCCGTTCCGAACCCCTCACATCCACCGGGTCGTTTCGTCTTTCCAGGAATCCTGGCAAGTAGGTAGTACTCTCCTCCTTTTACAGATGAAGAAACGGAGACGCACATAGGTGAACTGACTTCTCACAGTCACTCAAGTACAGAGTTGGAAGAGTGTCAGCCTAACTACATATTATATAGAGTATATAATGTGTATGTTACATGCATATTACCGTGTGTTGTAACTTGGAGACAGCATAAGGAGAGCAAAAAAATATTCCATCAATGTTTCAGCTACACGAAACATTGATGGAACTTTGTGCAAGAACTGTGTAGCCTTTCCTATTTGGCCTCTGGAGTAAGTAGGGCAGAAATAGTGTCTTAAATTAGTTCTCAGTCTCCAGAGCTTGGCATGCAACAGGTAGTCAAAAAAAACGTTTGCAAGTAAATGAATGAGTGTTTCACAGTTGGTTTTTATGTTTATGGATGGTTGTATCTAGATTGTTTTTTTCTATGTGTTTCGGAAACGTATGTATATCATATACCATATGGTCTAGGATCCCGGATGTTATATAAATCTACCTTTCTAGCCTTACGCCTCCCCATCATTCTCTTTGCCATATTAACTACTCCTGGTATCTGTCTGTATTCCACGCTGTCATACCTCAGACCTTTGAGATTTCCCCTGTGTTGTTTACACACCCTTGAATTCTCTCATTGGCATCTTCATCTGTCAGAATCCTAAGTGCCCTTTAAGGCAGGTATTACAAGTTCAGATGCCTACAGGGGCTAATCAGGTAACATAAACGAGTCAAGTGAATTTGGGTGGAGATTACGGGGAACTAGAGAGCACTACTCTACCCTGTCTAAAAGATCCCCAGCAAATATTTGGCATGAGCTAGTTATTAACAAGTCGAATGTGGGCCCAGTGTCGCCAGATCTTTCAGTTTTACAAGGGAAGTTGGAAATTTCTATTTGTAAACAAACTCTGATTTTTAAATGTTACCAATTAGTATAGAAAAAAGTTTAAGCAATGTGCAGGCCAAACAAAAAAATCTGTAGGCTGGATTTGGGACTCAAAATCCCAGTTTGTGATCACTATTTTATGCTTTTTTCAAGTATTTAAAGTTCATGAGTGTTATTTCCTGATCGTAGGATACTTTTCTTTGCTCTCTGTTCTTTTAACATTTTGTGTGTACCTCAGTTATAGTGCTACTTCCAGGCTGCCTTAGTTGTTAGTATGTCTCTTTTTTAGTATGTTAGAAATGTTTTGATGGCATTGATGGATTGGGTCTAATTTTGTGGTTAGTATATATTGGTAAAAACATGTGCTTATACATACCGAGGTCTGGGTGTATGTGTGTGTCTATGTATGTGTGGGATACGTTTATTTCTGCCCTGGTAATACTTGGTTATCCTGGAAACCAGCATCTCCTCCTTGTAAAAACACCAATAATATCTTGACTTTAATTGTCAAAGAGCCGTACTTCTGGAAGGAATTGAATTTGTTAACATTGCTGTTCAAAAGCTGGTCTGATGTAAATCTTATTCTGGTAGCTTAAATTTCATAATCTTCTCTCTGAAAAATTGAGGTAGGAATGATTAATGAGTAATAAGATTTTTTTAAAATGTCAAAAAAGGAAAAGTTGATAAATTGAAATTAAAAACTTTTGCTCTGTGAAAAGATCTATGAAGAGGATGAAAAGATAAGCTACAAACTGGGATAAAATGTTTACAAACCTCATATCTGACAAAGGACTTGAATCTAGAATATAAAAAGAGCTCTCAAAACTTAACAGTAGGGCTTCTCTGGTGGCGCAGTGGTTGAGAGTCCACCTGCCGATGCAGGGGACACGGGTTCGTGCCCCGGTCCGGGAGGATCCCACATGCCGCGGAGCGGATAGGCCCGTGAGCCATGGCCGCTGAGCCTGCGCATCCGGAGCCTGTGCTCTGCAACGGGAGAGGCCACAACAGTGAGAGGCCCGCGTACCGCAAACAAAACAAAACTTAACAGTAAAAATAAAAATCCAATTAGAACATGAGCAAAAGATTAAAAAAGCTGTTTCACTGAAGAGGATATACAGATGGCAAATAAACACATGAAAAGATGTTCAATATCATTAGCCATTAGAGAAATGCAGCTTAAAGCTTAAAGCCATATTAAGCTGTCATAGTGCACCTATATCAGAATGGTTCACATAAAAAATAACACTGCCAAATGCTGGTGAGAATGAAGAGAAACTTGATTACTCATACATTGCTGGTGGGAATGTAAAATGGTACGGCAACTTTGGAAAAGAGTATGGCAGCTTCTTATAAAATTAAGCAAGTACTATCGATTGCACTCTGGTCATTTATTCCAGGGAAATGAAACCTTATATTCCCATAAAAACCTGTATATAAATGTTCATAGCCATTTTATTCGTAATAGCCCTAAACTGGAAACAGCCCAGACATCCTTCAACAGGTAAATGGTGAAACAACTGAGATACATCCATACCAAAGAACACTGCTCAGCAATAAAAAGGGAGAAACTAGTGGTACAACAACTTGGATGAATCTTGAGAGACTTATGCTGAGTGAAAAAAGTAAATCTCAATAGGTTACATACTGTGTGATTGCATTTATATAACATGTTGAAATGACAGAATTATAGACATGGAGAATATCAGTGGTTGCTGTGGGTTAGGAGGAGGGTGGGACATGGCTAAAAATAGATAACACAAGGGATCCTTGTAACTGAATTATTCTGTATCCTGACTTTGGTAATTGAATTATTCTGTATCCTGACTGTGGTAATCCTATTCTGTATCACATGAATTTGTGCATGTGATAAAATTTCATACAACTAATTACACGCACACAAATGAGTGCATGTAAAACTGGTGAAATCTGAGTAATGTTGGGGGATTGTATCTTATCAGCATCCTGGTTGTGATATGCTATAGTTACACAAATTGTTCCCTTGGGGGAAACTAAATGAAGGGTATATTAGATCTCTCTGTACTATTTCTTACACCTGCATGTGACTCGATAATCTCAAAAAGTTTATTCAAGTAACTTTTACCAAAAACAAGCTTATATAATTAATTTTCAGGGGTTGGGGGGCTTTTATTTTACCAGGCAATGATCTAATCATGTCGGATAAAGGTGATATTGAGACTGAAGTGATAACTGAAGCAACTTCCATCCTTGAAGATGAGAACTGTGAGCCAACCAAGAATTTTGAGTCAGTTGACCAAAGTGCCAAGTCAGAGAGTAAATCAGAACCTGTAGCTTCTACTCGGAAAAGACCAGAGTCCAAACCTTCCAGTGACCTTGAGACTTCAGACGTTCTCCCTGTTCAGACATCACAGGCTGCAGGCAAAGTAAAGTATCTATTAAAACATTGAGATTAAAAAGTATTAGGGTTAAAAGGAATACGGAATCAATACCAAATTGGGATTGCACCTATTTCTTTCTTTTTATAACCATAAAACAATTTTCTCAGTTCTGTAAATGCTTTTATGAGTGGTTGCCTTTGCTATGTGGTGCTTACATTGCAGGTAACATACATCTGTCAGTCAAGCAATACACTTTTTGAGCCAACTAATATGTATCTGTTCACCCATACTTTTGGCCAATAATTAGCTACCTTGTATATACACTCTTATTTTCCTCTAATTTTTCCATTTTTCTTTGCCTTTGTTTTTCTGGCTACTGGGAAAAATAGGAGACTGTTTCCAAAGATGTACCCCACACCGGATGGGGCTATTGGGGAAGTTGGGGCAAGTCCTTGCTCTCCTCAGCCTCAGCTACAGTAGCCACAGTAGGTAAGGTCATCAGTCATTTTATTCATTTTTGTGTGCATTTTGCTACAGATCTGTGTTCAAAACGACTTTGTTAATCATTCTTCTTCCATGATTACTCAAAGGCTTTATAGTTTGAAGATACATTAATAATGATGGGCTGATTTATACTGCCACTAGAATTGGTAACGTATTTCATTAGAAGGTTGACATTTAGGAATTAATATAAAACTATTCATTGGTGATAATAAATCAATTTTTTTTTCCTTTAGTAAGGATACACTCCCAAAGATGAGTTATATATGGTCAAAATAACATGTATTCTGGTTGTAATGAATTTTAAAATCTGTGGTTTTAATTTTCAGCTTGTTTCTTCAGTTTTGGTGACTAGTAGCAAATAAATTCAAATATAAAAATGTTATTTTTTCTCATTAGGACAAGGTATTTCAAATGTCATTGAGAAGGCAGAGACTTCCCTTGGAATCCCTAGTCCCAGTGAAATTTCATCTGAAGTCCAGTATGCAACAGGTCAGTATATGGAAACATTAAGGCCTAGAATTATAAACTGAAATGGAATAGTTAAGCTCATTTTTTTCAGTAGATGTTTTTTGACTGTCTGGTATTCAGGGCATCATGGGGCTGATGAGAAATGGGATTTGGAATCTTTGGCTTTAACCACTCAGGTGTCTCTTTACTTTCCTCATCTATGAAATTGGGTGATATTTTATATTGCAGAGGACTGTTACAAACATTAAATAAGTAAAGCCATGAATGTAAATTGTAAAAATTGCCTTGCTTTGTGCTTGGCACAATTGAGTAAGAGCCCAGTAAGAGTTAGCTGAATTTGAATCTACTGTGGCATGAAAAAATGTTTTAATGTGTTAGTTTTGGTGCTGTTCCATGGTTCATTTTTTTAAGCCTTTTTTCTCTGTGCTTCGGTTTGGATAGTTTTTGTTGTGGCTTCAGGTTTACTGATCTTTTCTTCTGCTGTGTCTAATGCTGTTAAGTCCATTCAGTGACTTTTAAATTTTAGATATATTTTTCAACTCTAAAAATTCCATTTGTTTCTTTTTTTGTCTTCCATTTCTCACCTCCTTATGTATATATTTTAGTGTCCCTGACTGTCATCTCTGTCATTTGAATCTGTTTCTAGTGACCATTTTTTTTTTCTTGCTTAGAGATAACATTTTCATTTCATTGATTGGATGCTGCACGTTAGAAATGTTACCTTGCTGAGTGGATTTTGTAGTCCTTTAAAGGGTGTGAGTTTTGTTTGGAAGGCAGTTAAGATATTTGTAGCTTAGATTGATCTTTTGGTCTCGATTTTAAACTTCTTGAGCGTGATTTCTAGAGTAGCCGTTATTGTTAAGTGCTAGTTTAGATCAACTACCAAGTCTCTGACCCTTCTGAGGTCTCTACCTAATTTCCAGGTGTTTAACTAGGTCTCTCTACTTGATTGGTTGGAAGTCAAATGTCTGTCAGCCTAGCATGAGCTTTGGGCATTGTTTAGTTTACAGCTCCATGGCAGTTCTTTGCCCAGTATCGTGGAGTTTTCCAGTGCAGGAACAGCTTAGTATTCAGCCAAAGACTCAAGGGCACTCCTGTGTAGATAGTTGGAACTCTTTACCTCTGTATCTCCCTCCTCTCCAGTACAGGCATACCTTGGAGATATTGTGGATTCAGTTTCAGACCACTGCAATAAAGTGAATATCGCAAAAAACGAGTCTCACAAATTCTTTTTTGGGTTTTCCAGTGCATATAAAAATTTATACTATATTGTAGGCTATTAAATGTACAGTAGCATTATGTCAAAAAGAATAATGTACATACCTTAATTAAAAAAATACCTCATTGCTGAAAAATACTAACCATTATCTGACAGCAGAGGATTGCACAAACCTTCAGTTTGTAAAAAAAAAAAGCATATCTGCGGAGCACAATGAAGTGCTTGTGCTTCATGCACAAGGTATGAGGTATGCTTGTACTCTGACCTGCAAATTCCAGGTGCTTCAGCTTTCCTAGATTCCAGTCTCTGTCTCTTCTACTTAATAAGACTGCCATGCTCTGCTTGGGTTTCCCCTCCCTGTGCTGTGGTCTGGAAAGCAAGCCAATCACAGAGTTCTCATCATTTGTTTCTCTTCTCTCCTGAACCATAGTACAGTATGGTCTGTAGTCCAATGTCTGGAGGTAATTGTTTCTTATATTTGTCCAGTTTTCTAGATGCTATGGTAGAAGGGCAAGTCTGACACCAGATAATCCATCATAGTTGGAAGCAGAAGTCCTCCCTACAATAGATTATTTGTTGATCTCCTATAAGAGATTTTAGTGTTAATAAAATAGAACAGATTTTAAACAAATCTTTGTAATGCATGTCTGAATCCTGTGAAGAAGCATAATTTTCCAGGATAAAGTTTAAAGTAGACTGGATTTTTAAAAAGTCACATTTATTGAGTTATAATTTACGTAAAGTTCACTCTTTTTAGATACAATGATCCCTTGATATCCATGGGGGGATTGGTTCCCGGAGCCCCCCCCATGGATTCCAAAATCCTCAGATGCTCAAGTTCTTTATACAAAATGAGTATTCACGGGTTCAGCATCCATAGAACAGAGGGCCAACTGTATATAGTTTTACATATTTTAACAAACATACTGTCCTGTTTATGCTATGTAATCACAGTCCATTGTGATTATACAGATATAGAATATTTCTTATTTTTGTATAGACAAGACTTGAGAATATTTTCATTCCTCCCCCCCCAAAAAAAAAAAATCCCCTCATGCCCCTTTGTAGTCACTCCCCTCCACCTGTTCTTAGCTCTTGGCAACCACTGATCTGTTTTCTGACCCTGTGGTTTTACCTGTGCAGAAGATCATATGAATGGAATCACACAGTATATAGTCTGTTATATATGTCATAGGTTGTTCAAAAGACTGGATTTTGTTTTTGAAATGAAAATGAAAAACTGCCTTAACTTTTAATTTAAAATAGGGAAATGGTTTAAAATAATAAAACAAAAAGTACTAAGGCCTTGTGTGTTGGAAATAAAGTCTAATTTTTAAAAATTCATATAGATGCTAATAAAGCAAAATTATTTACGGACTGTCTCTTCATATTTACACATCCCTTCCCCACTATAGGAGAGACAAGTGCCAAAGAGAATGAAAACTCCTCTCCAATGAGTGGGCCATTTGGGGTATTCTCTACCATCTCTACTGCTGTTCAGAGCACAGTGAGTAAAAATTGCAAGGTGGCCTGCTTCCTTCCATGATTATAATGGGTTTTTGTCTCTTTCTCTTTCTTTTCCTTGAAAAGTCATGGGGACTGATTCCTCTTATGGGAGTTCAAATTGCTGAAGATCATTCACTTTGATCTTAGGGTAAAGTGAGAGCTAACTTGAAAACTTAAAAGAAGTAAAAGAGGGAGCAGGAAATGCAGAGTAATAGAGAGGCAATGTACCTAATATTTTATGGACTAAGAATTCTTAGTTTGGTGGCCCTAGAAAAACATCTCTGCTTTACAAAAATATTTTTGTCATAATTATATCTTTTAGACAAAGGGAAAATGAGATGTTTATGATAAATACTTATAAAACTATAGATGATTAGAAACATTTTTGAAAGGATTAAATAGGAAGCTTAATATCTTTCCTACATGAGGATAGATAGCTAGTACTTTTTTATTTTAACTTTTGTGTGGTTTTTTTTGTGTGTTTTTTTTTTTTTTTTTGCGGTACACGGGCCTCTCACTGCCGTGGCCTCTCCAGTTGTGGAGCACAGCTCCGGATGCGCAGGCCCAGTGGCCATGGCTCACTGGCCCAGCCGCTCTGCGGCATGTGGGATCCTCCCGGACCGGGGCACGAACCTGCGTCCCCTGCATCGGCAGGCGGACTCCCAACCACTGCACCACCAGGGAAGCCCTTAATTTTAACTTTTTATTGAAGTATAATCTGTATACAGACGAGTGAAATCATAAGTGTTCAGTTTTAATTTTCACGACATGAGCACATTCAGACTAAGAAACAGAAGGGTGGTATATCAGATGTCTCCACTGTGCTGTCTCCCAGTCTTCTGTGCCTCCCCCTCTTGCCATCTAAGATAACCACAATTCAGTCTTCTGCCATCATAGATTAATTTTCCCTGCTATATGAACAGAATAATACAGAATGTACTCTAGTGTATCTAGTTTTTTTCACTCATTATGTTTATATAATTTATCCACAGTATAGTTTGTGTGGTGTATTCCATTTTCTTTGTTGTATTCCATCGAGTGACTATGTAACATTTACTCATTCCAGGGTTGGTAAGTATTGGGGTAATTTCCAGCTTTTAGGTTTTATAATAGTACTGCTATGGGTGTTCTTGTATGTCTTTTGATGAACCTCTACACATTTTTTTTGAATATTTAACCATGCGTTGAGTTGCTGGGTCATAGGATATTCACATGTTTAGCTATAGTAGATACTGACAAATAATATTCCAAAGTGGGTATACTGCTTTACATTCCCACAAGCACTGTATGATTGTTTTAGTTGCTCCTTGTTCTAGCCAGTGGTTGCTATTGTTAGCCACTATTTTATGAAATGAAAACATGCAGGTGTCTTTTTTCAGTATTATTGTAATGAGGTTGCATGTGTTTCCTAGGGAAAGAGTGTTATCAGTGGGGGTTTGGATGCCTTAGAATTCATTGGGAAAAAGACAATGGATGTAATAGCAGAAGGGGATCCTGGATTTAAAAGAACCAAGGGTCTGATGAACCGGACTTCCACACTATCTCAGGTACTGTTTGCATTCCTGTCTGTATTTTGATCTGTATTTTTGCCTTTGGTAATTTGGGACCTTCTTATTATTTCCTTTTGAGGACTTTTCAGTGTTTTTTGTTTTTTGTTTTGTTTTGTTTTGTTTTGTTTTTGGTAAGGGGATGCACAGCTCTAATGCTTAGAAAAATGCCCAGTTCTTTTTTTTTTCCTCCTCTTTCCTTTCTACAGGAGCCTCTTGTCAGTGCAATATAAGATGCCAAGCCCTGTCAGGGTTGTTATTAGATTAATAGTAAAACCACTGTCAGAGAAACACCTGGTTCCTGGGGTGTTATTTACCCTGTCTAGGAGCAAATTATGTGATCATATTTTCCCTGCAGCTCCTGAGCCTATCCGATTTGAATCACAATTCCAAGAATGAAAGGGCAGTGTTACCCATCTCAGTTTGCTTCCCTTGACTTTCAGAACTCACCCTTAAGCTCTTGTTACTTGTTGCAGTGTAATGCCTTGATCTCTTTCAGGTTTTAAGAGAGGCGAAGGAGAAAGAAGAGCTATGGACCACCAATGAGGTTACCATGGAAACGGACAAGAAAACTCATTATGGGCTACTCTTTGATGAATTTCAAGGCCTTTCACATCTAGAAGCTCTGGAGATGCTCTCCCGAGAAAGTGAAATAAAGGTAATTCCAAACCAAAAATTTCAACTGGAGTAGTCTTTAAGCAGAAGCACACTGCATAGTTTCTTTTCCTTTTGTGCAGTTGGAGGATGAAATGTATGTCAGGTAGAGGCTTGAGACTCTCTGAAAATACTATACCAAAATAAACAAAAAAACTAATTTTTGAACTAATTGCTAGAAATAGAATGAGTCAAGTGTTGTTTCTCTTAATTTAAACAAAAATGGACAGATTGGGCTTCCCTGGTGGCGCAGTGATTGGGAGTCTGCCTGCTGATGCAGGGGACACAGGTTCGTGCCCCGGTCCAGGAAGATCCCACATGCCGCAGAGTGGCTGGGCCTGTGAGCCATGGCCGCTGAGCTTGTGCGTCCGGAGCCTGTGCTCCGCAATGGGAGAGGCCACAGCAGTGAGAGGCCCGCGTACCGCAAAAAAAAAAAAAAAAAAAAAAAAAGGACAGGTTAACAAAGAGGTCTTAATAGCATATCTATTATTTTTCCTTCATCTTGTTCTTTTTTTTTCTTTTTATAAGTTTCTTTGGCTTAAGCTGCCAGTTTGGATACAGTTACCTGTTAGCATTTAATTGATTCAAGACTATTCCATTTCCTCCTAATTTCTAAGCTGTTGTTAAGCACTAATAATTTCCAGACATTTCTGCTTATATTATTTTTGGAAGCACAATTCTCTGTACCTTTCTTTGATGACCTGCCTCTTGTATTAAGGTTCTTGAGGAAGAGCTTGTGAACTCATACTTTTAATTTTAGTATGATCCATAGCCTCTTCATTTGAGAATGTTTTTCTTTTTCTCTCATACTCCCACTTACTATTTTATATCAATTCAGGTGAAATCTATTCTTAATTCTCTAAGTGGAGAAGAATTGGAGACTCTAAAATGTGAATTGGAGCAACTCAAAGAAGCATTTTCCCTAGCAGAGTTCTGTGAGGAAGAGGAGGAAGAGAAGAAAGGTAACATGGAAATCCAGCATCTGAGTGGGAGGGATGTAGTGTGTTTATATGCAGTGATTGTCCTTGAAATAAATCTCTCCAATTACATTAACTCTTTTTTTAAAATTGAAGTGTAGTTGATTCACAGTATTGTGTTAGTTTCAGGTGTACAGCAAAGTAATTCAATTATATACATATATTTTTCAGATTGTTTTCCATTATAGGTTATTACAAGATATTGAATATAATTCCCTGTGCTATACAGTAAATCCTTGTTGCTTGTCTGTTTTATGTATAGTAGTTTGTATCTGTTAATCCTATATTCCTAATGTATCCCCCCTTCCCTTTTCCCCTTTGGTAATCATAAGTTTGTTTTCTGTGTCTGTGAGTCTGTTTCTGTTTTGTATATAGATTCATGTGTACTATTTTTAAGATTCCACATAAAAGTGCTATCATACAGTATTTGTATTTGCCTCTCTGACTTCACTTAGTATGATAATCTCTAGGTCCATCCATGTTGGTGCAAATGGCAATATTTCATTCTTTTTATGGCTGAGTAGTAGTTCCTTCTGTGTATATATACCACATCTTCTGAAACCAATTGTCTGGTTATGTAATATCTTGCTAAATGGTATCTTACTCTATGTAAAAGAGTCCTGATATGAAATGGTCTTTGAATATGAGTTTTTAAAGCTGTCTTGAGGTATTGAGAAGGCAATAAGCATGGTGGATAAAAGGATGGGTTTTGGAGTTAGACCTGGGTTCTAAATCAAGATCTGCCATGTATTAAGCCATGCAACTTTGTGAAATTACTTAACCCTGAGTGTCTGGTTCCTCAACTGGTGAGTAGAGGTAGCTAATTCCTCTCAGTTTGTTATAAGGACTAAATGAAATATTATGTTTAATGTGTGGCTCATAGTAAACACTCAACAAACGGTGGCTATTATTTTCATTATTAGGATGGCATAAGTAAATAAATAAAGATCTGCATTTTCAAAGTCTCACTTAGCAGGAAACCTATAAATTAATTTTGATTTGCTTAAGTTGCTCCATTGTTCTTAACTAAGCCCTGGTGTGACAATCCCTGGTTATTTATGAACTTAATTAAGGTTATTTGTACATAGTGCCTAACAGGATTTGTTTAATTTAGTTGACATCTGGCTTCACATAGTGATCAGAAATCCTGATCTTTAAATACCATTCAGAGGACTCTAAGGGAATTTCTAAACAGATGGATTTGTGTCTATAATATTTTTATTCCCTGTTTGCCTGAGATCAGGATTCTGCAAAGATAGCAGTGGAGTGCTGCATGCCACCCTTCCCAATGGCCCTCTGCAGTGATTTTGGTTGAGAATGCAACACTGACCTTGGTATTTATTATATCTCAATGAAGTTTTTTTTTAAAAAGTGGTAGCAGAGGGGAGAGAAAACCACAGAACCTAGTTCTGGTGATGTTGATCATCTTCAGTTTCTATCAGCATCCTTAGCCCTTGTCCCTCTATCTTATATACTCAATGCCTTCACTTTTTTAGGAGACTTCTTGCTTGAGGTGCTAGCCTCTCTCCTGAGTCCCTCCAAAGCACTAACCCTGTCTCCCTTCCATCCTTACATGCTTTATTCTAATGCAACAACTGCTTTTTATGCTCAAGTCTCTGGGGAGTACGCGACAAGGATCTCCATTTTTTCCCCCTGTATTTTATTTTACCTTATTATTTTTTTAAATATTAATTTGTTTTATTTTTTAGATTCCACATATAAGTGATAACATAGTTTTTGTCTTTCTCTATCTGACTTATTTCTCTAAGCATAATACCCTCCAGGTCTATACATGTTGCAAATGCAAACATTTTTTGATCAACGCTTAGCAGTAAAAGGTTTTTGAGCACTTAGACCCAATATGTGTATATTTGAATGTGTATAAATTATACACATATACTACCATAGTAATATATTATTTACATTCTAAAGTACATCCTAAAAAAGTACTTCTTGAAGAATGAGATAAATGACTACAAGTAAAAGTTGAATTTTTTTCGTCCTGCGCTCAATTTTTTGTGAACCCTTTGAGGTGCTTGCATCCCACTTGGATTCAGATCCATCCCTTGTCTCACATAATTTAGAGCTTAACTGGGAAAGCAAAATGCCTTCCTGAGAGTCAGGTTTTTAGTAGAATATGATTTAGGAGTTGTTCACATGAGTTATATAGGTCACAGTTGTATCATTTAGTGAGATCGGCTTTTCCCAAACTATGTTATACCCGGGATCACTAAACCTTTTGAATTCTCTGCCTTGAATGCCAAGAGAGGACAGAAGAGCAGATGGAGAGAGAAGAACCAAGACAGAGTTTTTTCCTAAGGATTCTGGGGAGAAAGCATGTATGAAGCAGTAGTAATTTGCCTTGGTAACCATGAACTGGTGTCTAAGAAATACATAGATTGTAAGTGCTAAGAGATTTCTGTGTACAGGATTTCTCTCTGTAGTCTTTGGTGGAGAGAAAACTTGGGCTGGGCTTCAAAGAGGAGATTGGATAGGATTTAGATGAATAGAGAGGAAAAGAGCCATTTCCTGTCATTTGTTTGGATGTGTTAATTGTTTTTGATCTTGACTCACCTGTTTGTTTGCATGTTTCTCAGGTATTAAGTATTCCATGTTCCACATCATCGCTCATCAAGCTTATTCCAAAGCTTCCTTACTATCCTTCCAACATTCTGGAATCCTCTTCCTTTCTTATTACCTACCCTTATTCTTATCTGGATCCTGGAATATTGCCTCAGGCTTCCTGCCTCCCTTCATGTTTCTCTTATTTCATTCCCACCAGGAGCTAAAGTGATCTTTCTAAAATTTTAATTGGACTTACCTGTCTCTGTATAAAACTATTCAGCAGCTCCTCATTCTCTTAATAAAAGTTTGAATTCTTCACCATGGTTTATGATGCCCTTTATTATCTGGATCCTGCTTAGTTTCCTAGCTTCATTCTACCCCTCTTCTCTTTCTTCCATTAGGACACTCCCAACCATGTTAAACTTCTTGCCACGCGTTCTTTCACCTCTGGACCTTTGTACTTGTTTTCTCTGCCTGAAGCTCTTCCATTCTCCTGGCTAACTTGTACTTGTTTTTTATGTCCCAGCTTAAATCCATTTCTTTGGAAGCACATGCCTCTTACCCACTTAGTACTCTGCTTTCATCACTTTTCCATTCATACTTCTAGGATGTAATCCAAAGAGCATAGGCTGTGGAATGGGGGTGGGAAGCCCAAGGTTTGACTCCTTATTTGTTATGAGATTTGGGGATATAAATTAACCTCTTCAAGCCCTAGTTTCTTCATCTCGAAAATGGGATAATGACGCATTTTTTTTAGAAGCCTATTGGAAGAATTCATCAGTAAAATATACATAAAAGGATTCTGTAAGCACTAAAGCACCTTGCTCATATAATTTGCTTCTGCTGTTTTTACTGCTACAGCTGCTACTATCATTCCTCTTCTCTCTCCCTGCAATGATCCTCACCAGTCTTTCTGCAGTGTTTTATGTGGGACTTGTTTTTCTAGGGGATGAAGACTTTACCAAAGAGATAACAGAGGTATTTTCCCAGCTGCATGTCTCCTCCAAACCGGAGAAACTTACTAGGGTAAGTTTTCCTTCTTGCTGATTTTCAATTTTTTACATATATATTTAGTGGATAAAGAATGTAAGGTTGTAAATTCCTGGCAAGGATGTCACCAAAATCAAGGGTATATTCTGAGTTCCATACCTCCTGTCTCCCTCTTGGTCTTGCAGGTTAGTGTGCTAAACTCACACT
Organism: Phocoena phocoena; assembly: GCF_963924675.1. NCBI lineage: Eukaryota > Metazoa > Chordata > Mammalia > Artiodactyla > Phocoenidae > Phocoena > Phocoena phocoena. The sequence continues at coordinate 130,625,319 of NC_089221.1, read as the reverse complement.
GCACCCCCTTACCCCCAGCCCCCCAACACATCTGCCATCCTCACCTGTTTCCATTTGGAATGCTTTGCTTGTCTGAAAGCTGAAGTTAGGCCATAGCATTGGTCAGTTAAAGTTGGCAGCATTCATCAGCCATCATGATACCAATGGGCTAGTTCTCTATTGAGGGCTCACTGTTCTCAAGGCTCTGAGTGATTCCGAGATGATGGGATGTGGCCCCTGCCTTTAGGTAGCTGGAGTTTGCCATTTCCCAGAGCCCAGTAACTCACATAATGACCACTTAGCTTGTGGAAATGAGAGAGTCCATGGCCTGAGTCTTGGTCTTTGGTAGTGATGCCTGAGCTGTCTTCAGTCAAAGCTCAGAGTGGGTCGGGAGATACTGTTTCCAGGGTAGTACCCGCCTAGCATATACACCAGTGCCAGCTCTTGGGACAGTATTCTCTGGGTCTTGGGCTGCTTGCTGCCTCTTCACCCTCTTCTCGAGAAATATCTTAGAATCGGTTAGCAGCAGCACACATTGCTTCCTGGCCAGGGAGAGCTGATAGCCATTGTATAGTCATCAGAGTCACCTCTTGTGTACCCCACGGTAAGGAATAGGATGCTTCAGGGAAGTTACCCTGCTCTCCCATGCCCACTAAAAACACTGCATTCTCCCAAGAAAGCTTTTCAGAACCTTGCGTCAGCAGCTCCTCTCCCTCATCTTGTCTGTAGCACTTTATGGCACTTTCTAGCTTGTGTTATAGTGTTTTTTGTTTTGGAAGTAATAGTAAACTTAGAAAAAAGTTGCAAGAAAAGTACAAACAACATTCATATAGCTTTTATGCAGATACACCTATTAACATTTCACTGCATTTGCTTCATCATTTGTGCTTGCAAATATGTTCTCTTTCCCTCTTCCTATCCCTTCCTCTCTACCTCCCCCATAGACACACACACACAAGTTATTACTATTATTGGGACTTTTTTTTTTTTTGGCCATACCGTGTGGCATGCGGGATCTTTAGTTCCCCAACCACGGATAGAACCCATGCCCTCCCGCACTGGAAGTGTGGTGTCTTAACCACTGGACCACCAGGGAAGTCCCTGGGACTATTTTTTGTGAGTAAGATGTAAGCATTATAGCCCTGTACTCCTAAATATTTCAATATGTATCTCGTAAGAATATGGATATTCCCTTCTATAACCACACGAATTATCAACTGCAATAAATTTAACATTGATACCATACTTTATTTAATCTGTTGTCCACATTCCAGTTTTGTCAATTGACCTGATAATGTCCTTCATATCCAATTTTTTCCTCTAATGTTGGAGCCAGTACATGATTGCGAATTGTATTTAGTTGTCATGTACTTTGTCTCTTTTAATCTATATTTGCTTTGTTTTGTTTTTTTGTTTGTTTTAGTCTCTTTTAATCTGGAAGAGTTCCTTTGCTTTTCTTTGTCTTTTATGATTTTGACATTTTTGAGAAATACAAGCCCCTTCCCCCTTTATAAAGGTAGAGTATTCCTCATTTGAGTGTTGTCTGGTGTTTTCTCATGATTAAAATCAGGTTATGCATTCTTGTAAGTGATGTTGTATCCTGCACAGGGTTCCATATCTAGAGGCACACGATGTCCATTTGTCCCTTATTGGTGATGTGTTGTCTGATTTCTCACTGTATAGTTATGATTTTTTTCCTTTGCTGCTAATGAGCTTTCTGTGGGGAGACATTTTAAGACCATACAAATATCCTGCTCCTCATAATTTAGCATCCTAGATTTAGCAACTATTCATGATTCTTGCTGCACCAGTCTTTACTGTGATGGTTGCTGAATGATCATTTGTTTCAATCCCAGTACATGCTCCACATTTACCAGTGAGCTCTCAGCATTCTACTTAGAATTAAGAGCTCTCCCTTCTCCCCTTATCTCTTTATTATCTGTTTGCTATTGATATGGTCTCATGGGTTTCTATTTTTTCCCCCATTGGTTTGTAATTCATTACTGTCCTTAATTATTTTGCTGTTCAAATTGTCCTTCAAGCTGACTCCTGTGTGACATGCCCCCATTATTTGAATATTTCCTTATTTTCTGGCATAACGAGAGATCTTGTACCTTCCATATTTCTCTCCAGAATGAACCTTTTCTTCAAGGAGCCATGGTTCCTTTTTGATATTACAGGACAAAACCTGGATGCTAGGTGTGCTCATCGCTTGGGGTATCTTTGCTTCTAGGCCCTGTTGGCCTAGGAAATATATTCAAGTACACATACGTGCACCTGTGTGTGTGTGTGTGTGTGTGTGTGTGTGTGTCCATGTGTCCATGTATATGCTCACATACATATTTTAGAGATCATGAGTTCACACTGATAACTCCAGTTTCAGTCCATTCTTACAGGTTCTTCCTTGCCTCTCCCCATTATACATTTGTATCTCTTTTTCATAGTAAGAACTCTGTCTCCCAACAACATTACTGCATTTCCTAATTTCCCTAGTCCTGTAATGCATCTGAAATGGTTCCCTTGCTTTGCCCATACTACTATAAAACCAAACTATAAAAAATTTTATGTTATATTTATTGTCTCCCCATGTTAATTTAATTTCATCTTTGAATATATAGAATATTAATATGTTTTCAAAAGTCAAAACTGTACAAAAAATATATTCAGAAGTGTCACTTCCTCTCAATTCCCACCCACTTCACTCTCCCCTCTCCTTTTAGATATTAAACTTTCTTGTTTTCCAGCATATCCTTCCTGTGTTTCTTTTTTAGATAAGCAGATATATATTTAAAGACAAGCAGATATATTTTCTTATCTCCTTCTTATATAAAAGTTAACATACTATTGATATATGTATTCTTCAGCACTTTATTCACTTAACTGTGTGCAAACGTATTTTCATAAAATTATCATTGGTTTTTGTTTGTTTGTTTTGTTTTGTTTTGCGGTACGCAAAGACGTTCCAGACTGAATTCTGGGTGTGGAGGGTGGCTAGCATTGGTTTTGTTTTGTTTTGTTTGTTTTTGCTGTACATGGGCCTCTCACTGTTGTGGCCTCTCCCGTTGCGGAGCACAGGCTCTGGACGCGCAGGCTCAGCGGCCATGGCTCACGGGCCCAGCTGCTCTGCAGTATGTGGGACCTTCCCAGACCGGGGCACGAACCCGCGTCCCGTGCATTGGCAGGCGGACTGTCAACCACTGTGCCACCAGGGAAGCCCCTGTTTGTTTTTAAATGTGTGTATCTTACCTCCCATTCTAAAACTTAAATTTCTTCAAGGCTGGCTCTGTGCTTTATCAGTTCTTAAAATCCCAGCTTTGCCATCTTTTACTTTCTGTGTGGTCTTAAGCAAGTTGCTTAACCTCTCTGTGCCTCAGCTTCTCTGTCTGTGAGGTAGGGATAATGTAGGGTTCCTGTGAGGATTTAATGTGTTAATACACACAGAGCTCTTAAAAGTGCCTGGCCCGTAGTAAATACTCACTGTTTATGGTCCTAAAGAAGCTAGCTCAGTATGTTATACATTTAGATGTTCGATAAACATATATACAATAAACCTTTATTTTCCTAGGTGCTAGGGAAACAGTAATGAAAGAGACATAGTTTCTCTACTCAAATAGATCATCATAATAAATAAATTGTTTTTAAAAAGTAACCCCTTACCTATCTGGTAGTCCTAGTCATTCTCTAAAAGCAGTCTTTGTATTGTTTATATTTTGGGTGTTGAGACTTAAGATGTAGAATGATTAAGGATCAGGGCCTGATTATTTCCCGGAATTTATATGAGAGTCTGTATGATGCAGGGGAAAAGCAGTGAAGCAAAAGTCTGAGAACACAGTTCTGATTCTTATTGTGACTCTCACATGTGATGTAGGCAAATCTCATTTGTTCTCCAGGCCTCATTTTTTTCAGCTGGAAAAAAAAATAAGTTGTTGGAGAAGCTAAGCTCAAAGGTGCCTTTTAATTCCAAAGTCTCTAGATCTCATCAGTGGGACGTTCCAGACTGAATTCTGGGTGTGGAGGGCGGCTAGCATTGGTTTTGTTTTGTTTTGTTTGTTTTTTTGTTTTTGCTGTACACGGGCCTCTCACTGTTGTGGCCTCTCCAGTTGTGGAGCACAGGTTCCGGATGCTCAGGCTCAGCTGCCATGGCTCATGGGCCCAGCCGCTCCGTGGCATGTGGGATCCTCCTGGACCGGGGCACGAACCCGCCTCCCCTGAATCAGCAGGCAGACTCTCAACCACTGCGCCACCAGGGAAGCCCTTGGTTTGGTTATTTTTTAATTTATTTTATTTATTTATTTTTGGCTGTGTTGGGTCTTTTTTGCTGTGTGTAGGCTTTCTCTAGTTGCGGCGAGCAGGGGCTCATCTTCGTTGCAGTGTGTGGGCTTCTCATTGCAGTGGCTTCTCTTATATGGAGCACAGGCTCTAGGTGCGTGGGCTTCAGTAGTTGTGGCACGCAGGCTCAGTAGTTGTGGCTCGTGGGTTGTAGAGCGCAGGCTCAGTAGTTGGGGCACACGGGCTTAGTTGCTCTGCGTCATGTGTGATCTTCCCAGACCAGGGATCGAACCTGTGTCCCCTGCATTGGCAGGCAAATTCTTAACCATTGTGCCACCAGGGAAGTCCCAAGCATTGATATTTTTTGAAAGGGATGATAAATTACATTGAGTTGGCACAATAGATTATAATAACTTAATATATTTACTAGGTTAATTTGAGTATGTATTATGCCTACTAAAATATCTCCAAGTAAGTTAAATTTATAGTATCAAATTTCTTTTTGTTTTATGTGGCCTTATATCTCTATATTTTTCTTCTTTTTTCCATCTCACATAAATCAATGTCTGTTTTTTGTCTGGGTTCATAGGTTGTGCTCTAGCTCATTCATGTTGTACCCTTGGGTGTAGCCCCACTTGTTGATCCTTAAAGGCTCAGCCCCAATGCTATGTCTGTAATAAAGCCTGTGATTCTCTCAGTTTTCAGTTGGAATGACCCTCAGCGTCTTCTCTGGATTCCTATTGCCTGGTTACAGCTCTGAACACATTCTGTGTATATAAAGTTACTCAAGTGGGTGACTTAATTTAATGACAGTAAACATTTAGTTAGAAACCAGGACTCTTCTCAGTTGCAAATGACGGAAACTCAAGTCAGACTGGCTTAAGAAAAAGGCACATTTATTAGCTCATGGAACTAGAAAACTAAGGGGCAACACTGGCTTCAGGCATGGCTCTCCACCCAGAAACTTGTCCCTTCTCCATCTCTTGACTCTGCTTTCTTATGTTCATTCTTAGGGATGCTTTTCCACATGATGGTAAATGATTACTGGCAGCTTCAGGAAACTTCTTCCAGTTGAGTAACTCCAACAGAAAGAGGACTTCCCTTTCCCAGTAATTTTATGAGATGCCCTGAGGCTGATGCCCATTGACCTAGCTTGGGTCACTTTTCCATCCATGAACTAATTACTGTATAGACAGGGGGATTAATTTCTTGGTAGCTAAACCTGAATCATTTGCCAACCCTTGGAGTCAGAGGTTGAAAGTAACCCCATCCAAACCACATGAACTGAGAAAAATCTAGAACTTGCTACCAAAAGAAAGGAGATATATATGCCAACTAGGTAAAAACAGTAGATATCTCTCAATGCTATAGGGAACATCTGGGTGCACTAATCCAAGTAAGATACTACCACTGTTCTGTAATAATGTAGTTTATTTAGGAGATAACACATAGTTAATTCCAGTGTATTTTGGTAAGTACTAAGTTGAAGGTGTACTTAGGGGACTGTGGATGTACAGAAAAGGGTTGTTGAGGTGCCCAATCTCCTGGGATGCCTTTGAAAGTTACTTGGAGCAGACAGTATTTGGGTGGAGGATTGAAAAAAAACTGAGTTGCCTTGATTTAGGGGAAAAAAAAATGGAAATGACACTTTGGACTAAGGGAATACCATGAACAAAGAACAGGCATATTACAGGTCATTATTACCAGATCATAAAGTGGGAAATGGTAAGAGATGAAGCTAGAGAAGTAGGTAGAGTAGGTCATGGGCATTTTTTAGATCATGTCAAAGAGCATGATCTAGTGGATGGAGAGCCATTGAAGAAAAGCAGAGTGATCAGCTATGGGCTTAGATAGATCACTGGTACCATTATGGAAGATGGATTTAAGAGGAGCCATATCAGAAGCAGGGAGACCAATCAGAGTGCTCTTGCCATAGAGTAGATTTGAACTTAAGTGGTGATAATAGAGAGGAAGAGCAAAGTGGAGAAATACATACGGTAAAATCAGACTATCTTGGTGATTGGAAAGGAAGAATCTAGGATGGCTCGTGTATTTTGGCTTGGATGACTGGTATATGGTGGTTCTTCTAAAGCTCAGGGGAATAAGAGAGGATGAAAAATTTAGGGATAGGGAGAGAAAGATGATGAATTTAAATTTTGCACATGTTATATATGAGAGATGCCTATAGGATATCCTGATGTGTATGTCCAGAAGGGAGTTGGAATATGTTGTTTTCAGAAGTTAGTGCTGGAAATAAGGATTCAGGAGTCAGCAGCAGGTAGGGAATAGTTAAAATTACTGAAATAGGATCGATGGAGACGGGAGGGAGTAGGGTGAGATAAGTAGAGCACCAAGGCTGCCATTTGGGACTAAGAAGGGGTATGGGGGACTTCCTAGAGTGATGGGAAAGTTCTGTATCCTGATCTGGGTCACAGTTACACAGGCATATACACATGTAACCTGTCATGCTCTGAAGATTTGTGCACTTTACTGTGTGTAAGGTACACCTCAGTTTAAAAAAAGCCAAAGAATTAGAGGGAATGTGTGGTCACAAATGTTAAGTGTTGTAAGGAGATCTAGTAAGTTAAGTACTGAAAAGCTAGATGGTATGTTTATTTGGGTGAGAACAAGAACACTGACTTCCATGATGCTAAAATGTTCCTGGTGGGTGCGCAGTAATCTTGGTGAACTGAATCGAATTGCTGATGGACTGTACAGTCATCCCTTGATATCCCCAGAGGTATCCTGGTTCCAGGGCCCCCTGTTGATACCAAAATTGAGGGATGCTCAAGTCCCTGATATAAAATGGTGTGGTATTTGCATATAACCTACATACATCCTCTGGTATATGTTAAATCACCTCTTGATTGCTTATAATACCTAATACAGTATAAATGCTGTGCAAATAGTTGTACATACAATGTAAATACTATTTAAGTTGCCAGCACTTGGCAAATTTAGGTTTTGCTTTTTGGAACTTTTTGGATTTTTTTTTTTTTTTTCCGAATATTTTCAAACTGTGGTTGGTTGAATCTGAAGATGTGGAAGCTGTGTAGATGGAGGGCCAACTATAATCTTTTTCTTATTTAGGCAAGAAATACAGCCTGTGAATGGATCAGGACATCTCTGGCCAAACCATTAGAAGAGAAGGAAGAAGGAAAAAAACAGTTGGAAGCAGAAAAAATTGAGCAAATCAATAACAATTCAATAGAGGTAATGAAAACAACTAAGGCTTTTTTTTTTTTTCAATGTGGTATCGCAATTAGGGACGTAAGCACCTATTTTGTTGTACTGCTATCCATAATTTCTACCTTGTGATCCAAGATCGCAACATCTTAGTTCTAGACTATAGGATGCAAGGAGTGAAGAAAAAGAGACAAAGGGTGCATGTATGTGGCGTCATGAGAAGGTTCCCAGAAGCTGCACATGACACTTTTTATTCAAATCTTTTGGCTAAAACTTAGTCACATGGTCACACCTGACTTCAGGGGAGCCTCTGTTTTTATAGCTATGAGCCCAGTTATAAAATTATATAGCTACTATGGAAGAAGAGGAGGTTTATTGAAGGGCAGCTGTTAGTCTGTGTTGCTTTCAAGATATGGTATACTTCAGTATGGGAGAAGCAGGGTGGTGTCATTTCCTCTTGTATTTAAAAAAACAATGCTCTGTGTTGTTATGCTTTGTTTTGTTTTTCCGTCCAGGATATCCATGCATTTGCAATCAGGAGCCTAGCAGAACTGACTGCCTGCTCAATTGAACTGTTTCACAAAACAGCGGCTCTGGTTCTGCATGGCAGGAAGCAGGAAGTAACAGCCATGGAAAGGAGCAGAGCCCTTTCCCAGTAAGTGTAATGAGTATCCCTCTAAATAATACAGTTTGCTGAAAGAGCTTTCTCAGTTTCTTTCCAAAGTTTTAGAAACTTTCCTCTCAGTAAGACGCTGTTCACATTGCACCATTCACATCTTAGAGGTTTGTTCATTTTGGGTTTTAGTTAATAAGTAGCCAAGGGTGTTTATTTTCATTGAGCCATAAATCTATATTATAAATCTGCCCTTTTTTATTAACCAATTCATACTCGGAAAACTAGTTTTTTTTTTTTTTTCAGATCACTGACCTTAATTGAAGTAGAATTTTGCATAAGTGAAAACAGAAAATAGTTCTAATAACCTCAGTTCTTAATAACAGTTGTTGGTTATTGAGTGCTAATTATACGCCAGGTGCCATGCTAAGGGATTTATGTGTATCATTTCTAATCTTTAAAAACAACCCTCAAGATAAATAATCAGTCCAGCTTTAAAAATGAGGAAACACAAACATAAGAGAAGTTAAGTAAATTATGTCCAGGTTGTGCAGACTGGGATTTAAACCCAGGTCTATCTAAGTTTCAAACCGTATTTTTCCAGTATATTGCTGGTTTTGAACAAAAATTTGAAAAATGATAGAATGTAGGTAGTCACAGGAGGAAAAAAAACCCTACTGTTTTCTAAATAAATCTCCTAATTAAATAATGAGAATTTTCATTGGAGGAAAAAACATGAGTGAGAGTGTCTAGTGTGTTAGGATTGGAAGGGACCCTTGATGTTCTCTCGGCCATTTCTTCACCTACGGTTTCACTGCCCCTCTACAACATCCCGTAAGGAGGGGCCTAGTTTTGTCTTAAACATCCTTAGGATGAGGGATTCACAGTCCCAAAGCAGACTATTCTTTGGAAAACTAGCTATTTCCACTGCATGGAATGCTCTTCCAGTCATGGCTCTTTCCTTCACTGAATTTCCTTTACTTCTTAGAGGGTCCTTTTTCACCACCCTATCTAATACTATCTTCTACTATTTTCTCATTCTTTTTTTCTTTTCTCTAACTCTAATTCACTATTACATTGATCAGTTTAACCTCCTCAAGGGTAGGATTTTTATTTTGTTTTATTTTTTAATTTATTTTGTAATAAAAAAATGTCATAAAATTTTTGAAGGTTACCTTCCATTCACAGTTATTACAAAATATTGGTTATATTCCCCATGTTGTTATTACAAAATATTGGCTATATTCCCCATCCTTGAGCTTGTCTTACACCCAGTAGTTTGTACCTCCCACTTCCCCACCCCTATATTGCCCCTCCCTCCCTCTCCCCACTGGTAACCACTAGTTTGTTCTCCATATCTGTGAGTCTGCTTCTTTTTTGGTATACTCACTAGTTTGTTGTATTTTTTAGATTCCTCATATAAGTGATTTCATACAGTATTTGTCTTTCTCTGTCTGACTTATTTCACTTAGCATAAATGCCCTCCAAGTCCGTCCATGTTGCTGCAGATGGCAAAATTTCGTTCTCTTTTATGGCTGAGTAGTATTCCATTGTGTATATATACCACATCTTCTTTATCCGTTCATCTGTTGATGGACACTTAGGTTACTTCCATATCTTGGCGATTGTGAATAATGCTGCTGTGAACATTGGAGCGTGTGTACCTTTTCGAATTAGTGTTTTTGTTTTTTTGATATATACCCAGGAGTGGAATTCCTGGGTCATATGGTAGTTCTATTTTTAGTTTTTTGAGAAACCTCCATACTACTTTTCACAATGGCTGCACCAATTTACATTCCCACCAACAGTGTACAAGGGTTCCCTTTTTTCCGTATCCTCACCAACATTTGTTATTTGTGTTCTTTTTGTTGATAGCCATTCTGACAGGTGTGAGATGATATCTCGTGTGTTTTTTTGTTTGTTTTTTAAATTTTTATTGGTGTATAGTTGATTTACAATGTTGTGCTAGTTTCAGCTGTACAGCAAAGTAAATCAGTTATACATATACATATATCCATTCTTTTTTTTGGAGATTATTTTCCCATGTAGGCTATTGCAGAGTATTGAGTAGAGTTCCCTGTGCTATACAGCAGGCTATTATTAGTTATCTATTTTATATACAGTAGTGTGTATTCACCAGTCCCAACCTCCCAGTTTATCGCTCCACCCCCACCACCCCCCCGCTCCACATCCCCTGGTAACCATAAATTTGTTTTCTACATCCATGACTCTACTTCTGTTTTGTAAATAAGTTCATTTTTACTCTTTTTTTTTAAGATTCCACATATAAGCGATACTATATAATATTTGTCATTCTGTGTCTGACTTACTTCACTCAGTATGACGATCTGTAGGTCCATCCATGTTGCTGCCTCGTGTGGCTTTGATTTGCATTTCCCTGTTACATTTTAGAATTCTTTACTTGCTTTCATATCACCATCTAGTACATATTATATATATAAATATATGTATACTTTTGTGTGTGTATAAATGTATACATATATAACTATAAACATATACAAACATCCATCTCTTTCTATATTTATAGTATCCCTGTCAATCAGCAAGTAAGTTAGTATTCATGAAAACTGGTGCTTTGCTTGTTTACTAATATATCCCCAGTGCTCAGAAGTACCTGGTACATAGAAGCCTTTCAGTATTTGTCGAATGAATGAATATTTAATTTAACTATATTTCTAAATGGAATGTAGGATCTTTTAAGTACGACCTTGTCTCCTTAAAATGTATCTTAGTTATTTCCTTTGATTTAATTTGAAAGCATAGTATTTTCTAGAGAATTTTGTAGAAAAGTATTTCTCTAAGGACTGAACCTTCTCTTCCTATAATAACATGGGTCCCCATATATGTAGTTGAACATATATGGGGACCTAGGACCTGTTGGAACATATATGGGGACCTAGGACCTGTTTCTTCTTTTTTCCCTTCTTTCCTAGGATGACAGTTGTGTTGTGTAAAGAGTTGTCCTCTCTGTCTAAAGAGTTCACCACCTGCCTAACAACTGCTGGGGTAAGAATTCATGATTTTTATTGGGCTAATGTCTGTTTTGTTTTGTTTTTAGAACAGCTTTATTAAGATGTAGTTTACATATCATAAAATTTTTCCCATTTAAGTGTACGTTTCAATGGTTTTTAATATATTTACAGAGCCATGCAACAGTCACCAAAATCTAATTTTAGATCGTTTTCATCATCTCCCAGAAAACCTCTTACCATTGGCAGTCACTTACCATTCCCTTCCCCTCCACATTCTTCTAGCCTTAAGCAACACTAATCTACTTTCTGTCTATAAATTTGCCTATTCTGGGCATCTAATATAAATGGGATCATACAATATTATGGTATTTTGTGTCTGTTTTCTTTCACTTAGCATAATGTTTTTGACGTTCATCCACATTGTATCAGTATTTCCTTTTATTACCTAATAACATTCTATCATATGGATATATACCACATTTATCTATTCATCAGTTGATAGACATTTGGATTGTTTACTCTTCTTGGTTGTAATGAATAATGTTACTATGAGCATGCATGTATGTTTTTATTTCTCTTGGGTGGATAGCTAGGAGTGGAATTTCTGGGTCATATGGGTAATATGGACCATTAAGGAACTGTCAGATTGTTTTCCAAAGTAGTTGCACCATTTTACACCCCTGCCAGCAATGTATGAGAGTTCCAGTTTCTCCACATCCTTGTTGACACTTGCTGTTGTCTGGTTTTGTGTTTTTGTTTTTGTTTTTTAAACTTTTACCAGACCTAGTAGATACGAAGTGTTATCTCATTATGGGTTTTATTTGCATTTCCCTGATGGCTGATGATGTTGAGCATCTTTTCACATGCTTGTTAGCCATTTGTATGTCTTCTATAGAGAAGTGTCTTTTCCAGTCCTTTGCCTATTTTTAAATTGGGTTGTCTTTTTATTATTATTTTATAAATTGGGTTTTTTATTTTATAATTTATTCTGATTTTAATTATGTGTCTTTTTATTATTTACTATTTATTATTGAGTTATAGAAGTTCTTTATTTTCTCTGGATACAAGTTCCTTACCAGATATATGATATGCACATATTTTCTCCCAGTCCATGGGCGGTCCTTTCACTTTCTTGATAGTGAATAGTGATAGAGTCCAACTTGTCAATATTCTCTTTTATCACTTGTTCTTTTGGTATTGTATCTAAAGAATCATTGCCTCACCCAAGATCATGAGGATTTACTCATGTTTTTTTCTAAGAGTCTTATGTTGCAGCTCTTATGTTTACATCTATTATATATTTTGAGTTAATTTTTGTGTATGGTGTGAGGTAGGGGCCCAACATTTTTTTTTTTCATGTGGATATCCAGTTGTCCCAGCACCATTTGTTGAAAAGTTTCTCCTTGTTGAATTGTCTTGGCCCTTTTTGTCTAAAATCAATTGACCATAGTCATAGGGATTTGTTTCTGGGCTCTTATTTCAGTTCCATTGATCTGTGGTATCCTATGCCAGTGCCATACTGTCTTGATTTCTGTAGCTTTGTAGTAAGTTTTGAAATCAAGAAGTGTAAGTCTTCCAACTTTCTTCTTCTTTTTCAAGATTTTTTTGTCTATTGGGGGCCCTATGCATTTCCATATGAATTTTAGGATCAGTTTGTCTATGTCTAACTGAATTTTGCAACTCGTTGTTCTTTTTTATACAGTCTTCAGTATATTTTGTGCTGCTCGCTCTAGAGACCTGTACTGAGAATGTAGACCTTGATAAGATAAAAATCCCAAAGTTGGATTCTAGTTTAAAGGGGCAGTGCCTTACTTAGAGTATGGCAACTCTCATAGTTTGCAGTTGCCAGCCAGTAGGAGAGTTGTAATTAAAGCTAAAGTTTTTCTGTTTTGTTTTAAGGAATTGTAAAAATTTACTGAAGGTGTGTGAACTATGGAAGATGATTCAGACATCAGTAATCATGAATTGGCATAAAATCAAGGGCATTTTAAATGGACAGATAAAAATCACTTTGTAGTACACCAAACTCATACATACAGAGAACAGATAGGTGGTTGCCAGAGGCAAAGGTGGGGGCTGGGTGAAATGGGTGAAGGGGATCAAAAGGTACAAACTTCCAGTTATAAAATAAATAATGTACAGCATTGGGGATGTCATGTACGTCATGATACCTATAGTTAATAATACTGTATTGCATATTTGAAAGTTGCTAAGACAGTAGATCTTAAAAGTTGTCATCACAAGAAAAAAAATTACTTCACTGTGTATAGTGATGGATGTTGACTGGTCTTATTATCATCATTTTGCCATGTATGCAGATAGTAAATCATTAGTTTGTACATATGCAATTAGTATAGTGTTGTATGTCAGTTATACCTCAATTAAAAAAAATCAGCTCGTAGTTAAGGGTATAAGGGTCAGTGTGGCAGCAAAGTTATTCTGGGCCCTTAAATTTATTTTAGTTAAGAGCATGGCCCAAATTAATTCTTCTCACTTTGAGTTTAGATTTTTCCTATACGGGATAATTCTGTGATATAGTTTCACTTTTCCTCTTAGTATTTTCTTTAAAAGAGCTTCTGGGTTTCCTGAAGTTAATCTTATGAGGCTAAAGTTTTCCATGTGTTTCATAAAGATACTTTAACCCAGCAAGTCAACTCTAAGGTGCTAAAACATGCAAGTATTAAATTTGCATTATTTGTCTCCACATTTTCCAAACAGCCCATCTTAAAAGCGAGTTGAGTATTTTGAGCGCATGTTTCATATCTGTATATTTTGTTTTAAAATTTTTCTAAAGTTTTGTGGTCAAATATACCATTTCTATCTCCCTTCCAAAATGAATATACTTTTTAAAGTTAGTAAAAACTACAAAGGCAGGGCTTCCCTGGTGGCACAGTGGTTGAGAGTCTGCCTGCCAATGCAGGGGACACGGGTTCGTGCCCCGGTCCGGGAAGATCCCACATGTCGCGGAGCGGCTGGGCCCGTGAGCCATGGCTGCTGAGCCTGCACGTCCGGAGCCTGTGCTCCGCAACGGGAGAGGCCACAACAGTGAGAGGCCCGCGTACCGAAAAACAAAAACAAACAAGCAAAAAAACTACAAAGGCATACACTCTCAATTTGGATAGAAGGAAATTTAAAGCCCTTCTTGAGTCTGATCCAGCCTTTGTCTATGCTTATATTTATATTTGGGTACGTGTGAGTGTGTTTCAAAGTGGAATCATACTTTATTTATTTTTGAATTTTTGAATTCTATTTAATGTATTTTTTTCTACAGCAGGTTCTTATTAGTTATCCATTTTATACATATTAGTGTATACATGTCAATCCCAATCTCCCAGTTCATCACACCACCACCACCACCGCCCACGTCTTTCCCCCCTTGGTGTCCATACATTTGTTGTCTACATCTGTGTCTCAATTTCTGCCCTACAAACCGGTTCATCTGTACCATTTTTCTAGGTTCCACATATATTCATTAATATACGATATTTGTTTTTCTCTTCCTGGCTTACTTCACTCTGTATGACAGTCTCTAGATTCATCCACGTCTCTACAAATGACCCAATTTCGTTCCTTTTTATGGCTGAGTATTATTCCATTGTGTATATATATATATATATATATATATATATATATATATATATATACACATATATATACCACATCTTGTTTATCCATTCGTCTGTCGATGGGCATTTAGGTTGCTTCCATGACCTGGCTATTGTAAATAGTGCTGCAATGAACATTGGGGTGCATGACTCTTTTTGAATTATGGTTTTCCTGGGTATATGCCCAGTAGCAGGATTGCTGGGTCATATGGTAATTCTATTTTTAGTTTTTTAACGAACCTCCATCCTGTTCTGCATAGTGGCTGTATCAATTTACATTCCCACCAACAGTGCAAGAGGGTTCCCTTTTCTCCACACCCTCTAGCATTTGTTGTTTGTAGATTTTCTGATGATGCCCGTTCTGACTGGTGTGAGGTGATAAGTCATTGTAGTTTTGATTTACATTTCTCTAATAATCAGTGATATTGAGCAGCTTTTCATGTGCTTCTTTGCTATCTATATGTCTTCTTTGGAGAAATGTCTATTTAGGTCTTCTGCCCAGTTTTGGATTGGGTTGTTTTGTTTTTTTTTAATATTGACCTACATGAGCTGTTTATATATTTGGGAGATTAATCCTTTGTCCATTGATTCATTTACAAATATTTTCTCCCATTCTTAGGGCTGTCTTTTCGTCTTGTTTGTAGTTTTCTTTGCAAAAGCTTTTAAGTTTCATTAGGTCCCATTTGTTTATTTTTGTTTTTATTTCCATTACTCTAGGAGGTGGATCAAAAAAGATCTTGCTGTGATTTATGTCAAAGAGTGTTCTTCCTATGTTTTCCTCTAAGAGTTTTATAGTGTCTGGTCTTACATTTAGGTCTCTAATCCATTTTGAGTTTATTTTTATGTATGGTGTTGAAGGAGTGTTCTAATTTCATTCTTTAACATGTAGCTGTCCAGTTTTCCCACCACCACTTACTGAAGAGACTGTCTTTTCTCAATTGTATATACTTGCCTCCTTTGTCATAGATTAGTTGACCATAGGTGCATGGGTTTATCTCTGGGCTTTCTATCCTGTTCCATTGATCTATATTTCTGTTTTTGTGTCAGTACCATATAGTCTTGATTACTGTAGCTTTGTAGTATAGTCTGAAGTCAGGGAGTGTGATTCCCCCAGCTCTGATTTTTTTCCCTCAAGAGTGCTTTGGCTATTCGGGGTCTTTTGTGTCTCCATACAAATTTTAAGATTTTTTGTTCTACTTCTGTAAAAAATGCCATTGCTAATTTGATAAGGATTGCATTGAATCAGTAAATTGTTTTGGGTAGTATAGGCATTTTCACAATATTGATTCTTCCAGTCCAAGAACATGGTATACATCTCCATCTGTTTGTATCATCTTTAATTTCTTACATCAGTGTCTTATAGTTTTCTGCATACAGGTCTTTTGTCTCCCTAGGTAGGTTTATTCCTAGGTATTTTTTTCTTTCTGTTGCAGTGGTAAATGGGTGTTTCCTTAATTTTCTTTCAGATTTTTCATCATTAGTGTATAGAAATGCAAGAGATTTCTGTGCATTAATTTTGTATCCTGCAACTTTACCAAATTGATTGATTAGCTCTTAATAGTTTTCTGGTGGCATCTTTAGGATTCTCTATGTATAGTATCACGTCATCTGCAAAGAGTGACAGTTTTACTTCTTCTTTTCCAATTTATATTCCTTTTATTTCTTTTTCTTCTCTGATTGCCATGGCTAGGATTTCCAAAACTATGTTGAATAATAGTGGTGAGTGTGGACATTCTTGTCTTGTTCCTGATCTTAGAGGAAATACTTTCAGTTTTTCACCATTGAGGATGATGTTTGCTGTTGGTTTGTCATATATGGCCTTTATTATGTTGAGGTAGATTCTCTCTATGCCCGCTTTCTGGAGAGCTTTTGTCATAAATGGGTGTTGAATTTTGTGAAAAGCTTTTTTTACATCTATTGAGATGATCATATGGTTTTTATTCTTCAGTTTGTTAATATAGTGTATTGCATTGATCTGTTTGCATATATTGAAGAATCCTTGCATCCCTGGGATAAACCCCACTTGATCATGGTGTATGATAATTTTAATATGTTGTTGGTTTCTGTTTACTAGTATTTTGTTGAGGATTTTTGCATCTATATTCATCAGTGATATTGGTCTGTAATTTTCTTGTTTTGTAGTATCTTTGTCTGGTTTTGGTATCAGGGTGATGGTGGCCTCATAGAATGAGTTCCTTCCTCTGCAATTTTTTGGAATAGGTTGAGAAGGATGGGTGGTAGCTCTTCTCTAAATGTTTGATAGAGTTCACCTGTGAAGCCATCTGGTCCTGAATTTTTGTTTGTTGGAAGATTTTTAATCACACTTTCAATTGCATTACTTGTGATTGATCTGTTCATATTTTCTATTTCCTCCTGGTTCAGTCTTGGAAGGTTATACCTTTCTAAGAATTTGTCCATTTCTTCCAGGTTGTCCATTTTATTGGCATAGAGTTGCTTGTAGTAGTCTCTTAGGGTGCTTTGTATTTCTGCGGTGTCTGTTGTAACTTCTCCTTTTTCATTTCTAAGTTTATTGATTTGAGTCCTCTCTCTCTCTTTCTTGATGAGTCTGGCTCATGTTTATCAATTTTGTTTATCTTCTCAAAGAACCAGCTTTTAGTTTTATTGATCTTTGCTATTGTTTTCTTTGTTTCTATTTCATTTATTTCTACTCTGATCTTTATGATTTCTTTCCTTCTGTTAACTTTGGGTTTTGTTTGTTCTTCTTTCTCTAGTTCCTTTAGGTATAAGATTAGATTATTTACTTGAGATTTTTCTTGTTTCTTGAGGCTTGTATTGCTGTAAACTTCCCTCTTAGAACTACTTTTGCTGCATGCTATATAGGTTTTGGATTGTCATGTTTTCATTGTCACTTGTCTCTAGGTATTTTTTGATTTCCTCTTTGATTTCTCCAGTGATCTCTTGGTTATTTAGTAATGTATTGTTCAGCCTCCATGTGTTTGTGTTTTTTACGTTTTTTTCCGTGTAATTGATTTCTAATCTCATAGCATTGTGGTCAGAAAAGATGCTTGATATGATTTAAATTTTCTTAAATTTATTGAGGCTTGATTTCTGACCCAAGATGTGATCTATCCTGGAGAATGTTCTGTGCGCACTTGAGAAGAAAGTGTAATCTGCTGTTTTAGGAATGAATGTCCTATAAATATCAATTAAATCTATTTGGTTTCTTGTATCATTTAAAGCTTGTGTATCCTTATTAATTTTCTGTTTGGATGATCTGTCCATTGGTGTAAGTGAGGTGTTAAAAGTCCCCCACTATTACTGTGTTACTGTTGATTTCCTCTTTTATAGCTGTTAGAAGTTGCCTTATGTATTGAGGTGCTCCTATGTTGGGTGCATATATATTTATAATTGTTATATCTTCTTGAATTGATCCCTTCATCATTATGTAGTGTCCTTCCTTGTCTCTTGTAACGTTCTTTATTTTAAAGTCTATTTTATCTGATATGAATATCACTACTCCAGCTTTCTTTTGATTTCCATTTGCATGGAATATCTTTTTCCATCCCTTCACTTTCAGTCTGTATGTGTCCCTAGGTCTGAAGTGGCTCTCTTGTAGACAGCATATACATGGGTTTTGTTTTTGTATCCATTCAGCGAGCCTGTGTCTTTTGGTTGGAGCATTTAATCCGTTCACACATTTAAGGTAATTATCGATATGTATGTTCCTATTACCATTTTCTTAATTGTTTTGGGTTTGTTTTTGTAGGTCCTTTTCTTTTCTTGTGTTTCCCACTTAGACAAGTTCCTTTAGCATTTGTTGCAGAGCTGGTTTGATGGTGCTGAATTCTCTTAGCTTTTGCTTGTCTGTTCAGCTTTTGATTTCTCCATCGAATCTGAATGAGATCTTTGCCGGGTAGAGTAATCTTGGCTGTACGTTCTTCCCTTTCATCACTTTCAATATCTCATGCCACTCCCTTCTGGCTTGTAGAGTTTCTGCTGAGAAATCAGCTGTTAACCTTATGGGAGTTCCCTTGTATGTTATTTGTCATTTTTCCCTTGTTGCTTTCCATAATTTTTCTTAGTCCTTAATTATTGTCAATTTGATTACTATGTGTCTCAGCATGTTTCTCCTTGGGTTTATCCTGACTGGGACTCTCTGTGTTTCCTGGACTTGGGTGGCTATTTCCTTTCCCATGTTAGGGAAGTTTTCAACTATAATCTCTTAAAATATTTTCTTGGGTCCTTTCTCTCTCTCTTCTCCTTCTGGGACCCCTATAATGTGAGTGTTGTTGCTTTTAATGTTGTCCCAGAGGTCTCTTAGGCTGTCTTCATTCCTTTTCATTTTTTTTTCTTTATTCTGTTCCGCAGCAGTGAATTCCACCATTCTGTCTTCCAGGTCACTTACCCATTCTTCTGCCTCAGTTATTCTGCTATTGATTCCTTCTAGTGTATTTTTCATTTGTTATTATATGGTTCACCTCTGTTTGTTCTTTAATTCTTCTAGGTCTTTGTTAAACATTTCTTGCATCTTCTGTATCTTTGCCTCCATTCTTTTTCCGAGGTCCTGGATCATCTTCACGATCATATTCTGAATGTTTTTTCTGGAAGGTTGCCTATCTCCACTTCATTTAGTTGTTCTTCTGGGATTTTTTCTTGTTCCTTCACCTGGTACATAGCCCTCTGACTTTTCATCTTTTCTGTCTTTCTGTGAATGTGCTTTTTGCTCCACAGGCTGCAGGATGGTAGTTCTTCTTGCTTCTGCTGTCTGCCCTCTGGTGGGTGAGGCTATCTAAGAGGCCTGTGCAAGTTTCCTGATGGGAGGGACTGGTGGTGGGTAGAGCTGGCTGTTGCTCTGGTGGGCAGAGGTCAGTAAAACTTTAATCTGCTTGACTGCTGATGGGTGGGGCAGGGTTCCCTCCCTGTTGGTTGTTTGGCCTGAGGCGACCCAACACTGGAGCCTACCCGGGCTCTTTGGTGGGGCTAATGACGGGTTCTGGGAGGGCTCACGCCAAGGAGTACTTCCCAGAACTTCTGCTGCCAGTGTCTTTGTCCTCACAGTGAGACACAGCCACCCCCGTCTCTGCAGGAGACCCTCCAACACTAGGAGGTAGGTCTGGTTCAGTCTCCCCTGGGGTCACTGCTCCTTCCGCTGGGTCCTGATGCACACACTACTTTGTGTCTGCCCTCCAGGAGTGGAGTCTCTGTTTCCCCCACTTCTGTCGAAGTCCTGCAGTCAAATCCCGCTAGCCTTCAATGTGTGATTCTCTAGGAATTCCTCTTCCCGTTGCCGGACTCCCAGGTTGGGAAGCCTGACGTGGGGCTCAGAACCTTCACTCCAGTGGGTGGACTTCTGTGGTTACATGTTCTCTGGTTTGTGAGTCACCCACCCAACAGTTATGGGATTTGATTTTATTGTGATGTGCCCCTCCTACCATCTCACTGCAGCTTCTCCTTTGTCTTTGGATGTGGGGTATCTTTTTTGGTGAGTTCCAGTGTCTTCCTGTCGATGATTGTTCAGCAGTTAGTTGTGATTCCGGTGCTCTCGCAGGAGGGAGTGAGAGCATGTCCTTCTACTCCGCCATCTTGAACCAATCATCATATTTTACCTATTGTTTTTTAATGTGCTATGCTCGCTTAACACATTATCCTTTGTTCTAGGTCAAGGAAAAGGCAGACGTCCTTAATCCGTTAATCACTGCAGTATTTCTAGAGGTTAGTAGTACTAATTGTTTTTTAAGTCTCTAACTTCTGGGGCATTATGTATTAATAACTCTTTTAAGTTTTCATTTTTTGTTTTTTTCACTAGTTTAGCATGTTGATGCAGATATGACCAAAATGGTGTATATTTTATCATATTTCCTATTAATGATGAAGGTGCCAGGTAAAGTGCAGTGGAAGAAGCGGTAGGCTGTCATTACTCAGTACTACCCCTTTGTAATTAATGGCCAATTCTCATTAATGAAACATCTTCTGGAGACTAGCTAGTAAACATGATGCACTGAAAATTACAAATAGGCTAGCACTGCTCCTTAAAGGAGTAAGGTTTATGCAGAGAAGATTAGTTACAAAACAAAACAAAACAAAACAAAACATTTTGTCATTTTCTTGCGCAGAAATTTGCTTTATTATGTCAAAAAGCTACCTGTGTTTACATAATCCGTGTCAGTTCATTAGATTTAAGAAGGTAGGTAGTTTAAGTCCATGGATGGATTATATTGCTGCCATGTATGATGCTTTCTGGATTCCATGATTTAAGAACTCTATCTTAGGACTTCCTTGGTGGCGCAGTATCCACCTGCCAATGCAGGAGACACAGGTCTGAGCCCTGGTCCAATGCAGGGAACGTGGGTTCGAGCCCTGGTCCGGGAAGCAGAGCAACTAATAAGCCTGTGCACCACAATTACTGAGCTGTGCTCTAGAGCCCGCGAGCCACAACTACTGAGCCTGTGTGCCGCAACTACGGAAGCCTGCATGCCTAGAACCCATGTTACACAACAAGAAAAGCCACCGCAATGAGAAGCCCGCACACCGCAATGAAGAGTAGCCCCTGCTCACCGCAACTAGAGAAAGCCCACGTGCAGCAATGAAGACCCAACGCAGCCAGAGATAAATAAATAAATAAATAAATTTATATTGATAAAAAGAGAAAACCACAGAAGGCAGAAAAAGTGAAAGATAAAAAAAAAAAACGAACTATCTTGTAAATTAGTTGTGCAAAAATTTAGATGTTTGATGAGTTGTTTAAAACATATTTATCTAAGTCTGAGGGGAGAAAATATATTTGATAATCAGTTAGGTTTAAATATGAATTGAAAAAAATTTTTTGCCACCAGAGTGTTACTTCTTTAGTTTTAGATTCTTTTAAAATTACCGATGAAGAAATGCCTTCCATTCCTTAACTGCATAGTTTTCCTTTAATAGTTAGGGAAATTATTCTGATCACTTAAGCAATTTAAAAAAAATAAGTGTATGATTTAGTAGATGGCAGAGTGGTAGAAATGAAAGAAGTTTGCAAACCAGGAGCCCAGTCCTGTCCTAGGTCTCCCCTGATTTGCACTATGACCATGGACCAGGGGTTTACCTTCTTGGCAATCTTGTTATCTTTATATACAAAATAAGAGATTTAACTAGATGTGCTGTGAGGTCTCTTTTGGCTGCAAAACTTGGTATCAAACGTCACACTGAAGTTTAAACAGGGGTTCTTGCCATTGATAAATCAGAACATGGTAAGCTCACTTGATATGGTTACCCTTTTGTTATTCTGAGTTGGTTGTTCTTGCCTACAGATTTGAAACACTCTTGTCCTTGAAATTATACATTTTTATTTTAAGGTAATGAACTCTTATGCTTCTGGAAAGTCAGAACTTGTCAGATATAAATGAAGTCTGGCAAACTCTGAGCATGATTCCAAGTTTTTCATATGTCTCTTGTAGTAGACAGAAACATATCTGTACTTTATCATCTTTAAAAGCAGTATTCCTTCTTTGTCTTTGTGAGCACCTGTCGCATGTTCACTGATTACGTTGAGTCCATGGAAGAACAATCACAATGGACTAGAAATCCTATTGATGTAGGATTCATAGCCTTCTGAAATCCTCTTTGAGTAATTGACTAAAATGCTGTGACAGGATCTACCCATTCAATCAAGGAATAGATAAGCTTTGAATGCCATATTTGAGCAAGATGCCAAAGAATGGCTATCATTCTAATGGGCAAGTTGGACAAAAATGGTGACATTCTTTTTTGGTGCTGTCATATCATTTTAAGAGCTAGATCAAAAAAACAAACAAACAAACAAAAAAAAGAGCTAGATCATTCTTTCCCCTATAAGTTTAGTGAAATGGTTAAGTATGTATTCTTATTTGCCAGGCTACAGATATAGTTAGATTGTAAAAATTAATTTGTTTTTTTGTTGTCTTATAATATATTTTCTCTTTTAAGTGACTGCAGTATTTTCTTTTTCTTATTTTTCAATCCTTATCCTTATAGGCATCAAACAGTGCTTCCTACATTCAGGATGCCTTTCAGCTACTTTTACCTGTGCTGGAGATCTCTCTTATTGAGAACAAGACTGAATTACCAGAGGCATGAGCTACAGGTCCAGAGGCCTTTGTCAGGACACTGAAGAACAGAGAAGATTCTACATGAGACTTGTGATGGCCAAGAAATGCCACTCTTTTCTGGGTACTCCTGGAGAAGTGAGGGAGAAAGGTTATTTTAATATATAAAACTCCAGGCAGGAGAGCATGTTTAAGGAAGTTTGTTGCCTTCAGTGCTTGGTTGAAGTATTCAGGTCCTCACACTGCTCTTCCCAGTTGTTATAATTAATAAATTATTTGAAAAGAAGTTTTATAGAAAGTTAAAAAATAATAGCTCATAAGGTTAAGGGGACACTCAGGCAAAAATATTGGTCTTCCTTTGACAAGATGCAAAACACTAAAAATTTTGCAGTGGCTGTAATTTTGCAGTCCATGGATGTAATTGGTTGTTAAGCAAGAGGAAAAGGAATTCAGTATTCTGGAATTCATGTGCTTGATCTATTAATGCCATTTTCTTTCTCCTCTCTATAATAAGATCTATGACTTTAAGAAAACCGAGTATATATAAACTCTGTAATGATTACATGAATTCTTGGAATTGGTTAGAAAGTTTCATCTCCTCTTTAATTCTCAGTAGATATTTGGCATTGAAGAGAAGCTTATGGAATATACTTAGAGCCACATGAATGAACTATAGCAAGGTGCCCTTTGGCTTCAAATTGCTTTCCCACCGCAAGATGACAAGCTTCAAGTTGTAGTTGACCCCCCTTTAGGGGATTCATGACCAATAAATGCAATTTAGAGAAACAGTTTCATGTTTGCAGATATTCTGAGTCTCCAGGATGTTTTTCATGCATACCCGATATGCAGGATAAATTCTGTAATAGCCAACTCCAAAGGAGTGTTGAAGCTCTTTCAATGATGGGGATTTTGTTGTTTGAATATTGTTGAAGTGGACTGTAGAGTCCCATAGAAATGATGTTTATGTATAACAGGATTAAGACAGTTTATTTTTCCTCATTCTTTTTTGTTTCTTTTAATGTATTCTTTAGCATGTTTATAAATATAACTTTTATCTTTCATATCTTAAGCCTTCTTTTGCTTTGTTCAACAATCTAAAAGACTTACAGGTTATCTTCTTCCTGAAAGCTATTTTGGTATCCACTCTTTTAAAAAAAAATTCTCCAACTTTGTGGTTTTTAATGATTCAGGTAACTTTTGTGAGCTCTGCCCCTTATCTTTTAAAACCTTTAAATAAAATATAATAATCATGTCAGTTGATCCTTTTATTTACTTTTGCAAATGTGAGCCCTGATATCTTCTCAGACCACAGAAATAGCAAAGCAAACCTATAACAGGTTGATATCAAGACTATTTCTATGTGATCACCTTATTTGGGGTAGGGGGCAGTTTGTTAGCAAGGAGGAAAATAGGTAGATTTGGACTAAAAAGATACACCAACATCACTAAAATGTTACTCTGCTTATATTCTGTTCTAACATGATGAGAAAAGGTTTTGAATATTTCTTTTTATAGAAACATTTAACTCTTCCCAAAGTGAGTAATTCTGTAATTTCAGAAAAACAGTTGTGTTGTGGTAAGTAAAGCTGGTGTCCCCAGCCCTAATTTGTGCCTCAGACCCAGTTGCTGTGTCTGAACCTGGATCCTTGAGGGTGGTATTTCTTGAGTAAAGTTTAGAAACTGGCCACACTACCTACTACCTGTTCAGATTCTCATATAAGGGCAGTTTGCAGTTTTTACTCTTTGATCTGGAAACACATCTAAGGTTTTTCTTTTAAGAAGAGGGGTATAGATGTGGGGGATAGAACAGTGACTTCTTATGCCTTTCCAGATTGCAGCCCTCAGTTTCACCTGTTTTAGATTAGATCTTACAGAAGGCCATTGTGAGTCACTGCCTCTTCTTTCTCTTTCATCCCTCTCATCAGGTTTGCCCACCCACTCACATGTGTTTTAGTGGATTTAGGAGACCACCAATGAAATGATGAAAGGACCAATGAATTCTGAGTAACAGTTACCTACCTTTCACCTAGAATATGATGAAAAAGAATGAAAGTTCTTTGATTCAGTAGAGTAAGGGAAGTAAGAGCATAAACATTCATTGATAGGTGGAATAGGTAGATTCAGGGGACTCATTGGAACCTGTTGGATTATGGTGATGGTTTTTGGATGATGCATGCTTCATTATTCCTTTTGGGGTGAGTACATGATGTAGTTTCTTGATGATACCTACTCTTCTGGTGCTATTTCCTTTAAATTTTTTGGTACCTAAAATTTACTGCTGTGTCATAGTATGTGCTACCTCCCCTTCCCAATTCACTTAACACCTTGATAGGTTAAATGTTCAGTGTTTACTGGATTAAATGTTTCTCTTCCTACTGTTGGGATCTTTAAAGGCTGTGATTAAAAGAGACTTTATTAATTTGATCTAAAAGAAATAGAAATTTCCATGAACTAATTCTTGTTCCTTTTTCCTTTATACAATACCTTGGAAACATGTTAAGGACAAGCTATTTTTTCCTTACTTGATTTTGATAGGTGGTTTTTTTTTTTTTAAGGTTAGACGCCTAGATTGACAGGTCTCTGAAATGTGAATTTGTAATTCATATCGGTGGCATTACCACAAATCTGAAATCAGGGCTGATGTGCAAATGTAAATTTTCCAGTCCTACAATCAGGAAACAAGATTTTGTGGGTTCCTCTGCTTGAATGAGGACCCTCTCTTTTGAATTTGTTTTTATACAAAGACTTATTGCAGGGAGAGATGTTTTA
Source organism: Phocoena phocoena (assembly GCF_963924675.1). Classification (NCBI taxonomy): domain Eukaryota; kingdom Metazoa; phylum Chordata; class Mammalia; order Artiodactyla; family Phocoenidae; genus Phocoena; species Phocoena phocoena. The sequence goes on along the minus strand of NC_089221.1, from coordinate 130,599,884 downwards.
TAAGTAGTTGCTATTGATGCCATCAGTTGAGAAAGAGACATTTTTCTACACTTTTAGATGTTTTCCGAATTTAAAGGCGAGTATACTCTTCAGGATGGAAAAACCCAGATAAAATTGTATCCACAGTGGGCTCTCAGTAAGCATGATATTTCTTCATAAATGTCAAAGGTTGAAATCGCTTATTATGTCTTTGCAATGTGAAGCTCATTTTCATAAATGATTTAGAATGAAGCATTTGAGAAATGAGGAAGTTCTAAAAATAACAAACCTCTTAATTAATGTGTCATCGAGTTCTCTGGCTAATACATGAGGAGAATTTGGAAAACTCGCCCATTAGTGTCACTTTTCAACCGCAACCTGTTCCTCACGTACCAACCAGTCACTCGTTCCTCCCTGTTTTACTTGTGACCCTTGTTATTACATCCTTTCTTGTCATTACATCATCTGCCCAAATCCCAAAGTCCCTTCATGTCTATCACTTCCCCAATCAACTCTTCAGGGAAATTGTTTTATAAATCAGAATATTGTCTGAACTAACATGTCCTTTAGGCTAAAGGTAAAGGAAGGCTGCAGTGACTGATCACCCTCACACATGAATGTTGAATTTTCTAGACGTCTAAGTTTCTGACTGGCTTACTCTTGTAAGGGGCAGATACAGAGACTACAAATAGAATTGAATCATCATCTGTGTCTTCTTGTCAGCCCCACATTTGTTTCCTTCTGTGTGCACGGGCCATTGCTACGCTCTTAAGCTAGTTCTAAAGAGGAAGTCATTTTCCCCATCACAACTGTGCATGCACCAGTATGCTTAATATTTTAAAACATGTTTTTAAAGTTGGAATGGGAGTATTTTTCCACTGTCTACCAGCCAGTCTCAGTTGGGTAACTGGTGCACTGACTCGGCAATTTCAGCCAAACCTGTTTAAGCCTGAATTGTCTACATAGTAATTGTAGCTGTTGATGTCAGAACTGAAGGCCTTCTCTTAAGTGTTTAGTACAACCTGATCTTCCTTTACTTCTTCCAGGCATATCATTGAGAGTAATGAGAACTGCATGTTTAGCATGTATGTCGAAGCAAAAGTCTCAAAGTAAGAATTGAATATTCTTAGGCATTTAGTGCATTCAGTAAATCAGCAAATATTAAGTACCTTTTTTCTGTATTTGTCTTGCTCACTATTGAGTTCCCAGCTTTTGGCACTGGGTCTGGCACATGGCAGGAAATATTTGTTGTCTGGCTGAAAGAAAGAAGGAAGAAAAAGGAGGGGAGTGGGAGGGAAAAAGAAAAGTAAAAGAGGAAAGTTTGCTTAGTGCTTTGCTGCTAGTAGAGGATATGGAGCTGGAAGGGATTTCGAGCATGTAAGGTGAAAACCCCTCATTTCACAGCTGGGGACATTGAGGCCTCATAGGAAAAAGTGACCCCCAAAGTCACATGGCTGGCTGATAGCAAGCTCAGGGTAGACCTGAATCTGGGTCTTTGAATCCTGGCCTAGTCTCTCCATTGCACCAGAGCCTCCCTGGGGTTGTGCACACATTTACTGAGAGGTTATGCCAGACACTGGGTTAAGGGCTGGGGGAACAGACTGCAGAATGTGTGGCCTCTGTCCTGTAGGAGCTCACGTGGGTGCCACTGTCTGAGCAATCTCTGCATGGTAGCTGCAAAGCCCTCCGAGAAAGGAAGTGAGGCAGCTGCTCTCTTGTAATGGATTGTGGCTGAGCTGGATGGACTCGTCCCAAATCTGATTGTGATTGTTGGGCAGGTCACATTGCAAATGTTTGCAGATGCATCCTCAAAACCCTCAAATTGCTACTTCTGTTTTGGTGCTTTGTGTCTTGAGAGGCCAATTTCTGCTGTGTATAGAACTATAGAATGATCTGTTGTTCATCAGCTACCAATAGTTACAAGAGGACACTAACACATGTGGAGCCCACTGACTACCAGGCACCACGGAAGACACATAACTTTGTAAATCCTCATAACTGGTCTGCCAGGCAGGGCACTGCCTCCCCCAGTTCATGGGCCTGCAGGATGGTGTAGAAGTGAGAAGCAAAGACAGACTCAAAATTGAATCTGACTTCCCTCATTTTCCAGACCTGTGATCATGAGCAAGTGTCTTAATCCCTTAAATTGTAGTTTGGTAATCTGTACAATTGATCTCATAATAGCACTCGTATATTATAAAGTCATTGATAGGATTAAGTAAAATAATCTGTGTAAAGTGCTTAGAATAGTGCCTGCCACATAGCAGTGGGAACTAATGCTTAGTAAATACTATGTGCCAGGTGCTGTTCTGAACATTTTGTGTGTATTCACTTAATCCTCACGAGATAGGAACTATTCGTATGCCTATCTACAGATGGAAAAACTGAGGCACAGGAAGATCACAAATAACTTGCCCGAGGTCACATACCCAACAAGTGGTAGAGTCAGGATTCAAACCCAGGCAGCTTGGTACCAGACTTCCTGTTTTTAACCATTACATGACACTGCCACCACAGGTGGTTGATAAAGAAACCTTAACTATCAGCTGTTTTATTATGATTATGAAACAGATTCAGAGTTAAGTAACTCGCATGAGACTTCACCACTGTAAAAGGCAGAGCCCCTGCAGTGTGAGCTCACGTTGTCTGGCTCCCAAACTCACGTTTGTTCTATTTTATTTCTTTTAGGAGAAAGGCTTGAAGGCACCTGTCTAGTGATAAGTGTCTGTAGGGGAGCATCTGGGCAGATTATCCAAAGCTACCAGGAGTTGGCATAGAAGGGATGGTGTAGTGACAAGTCACGTTTGCAGCAGGAGGAGCAAAGATCTTGGTGAATCTGCATCAATTAGTGATCAAAGAGGAAAGAGGAGTATATGAATGTTCACAGCAGCTTTATTTGTAACATCCCCAAACTGGAAACTACGAAGATGTCCTTCAGTGGGTGAATGCATCCGCACCATGGGTTACTACTCAGCAGTTAAAAGGAACAAACTGTTGATACATGTAAGAACTTGGATGAATCTCAAAGGAATCATGCTGAGTGAAAAACTCCAATCCCCCAAAACTGCATAAGGTATATAATTCCATTTATATAACATGGAAATGACAAAATTACAGAAATGGAGAACAGATCAATAGTTGCCAGGGGTTAGGAATGGGGATGGGGGAGGAGGTAGCTAGGTAGGTGTGGGGTTTTTTTTAAGCTTTTATTATTACTATTTTAAAATTCTTTTTGGCTGCATTGGGTCTTCACTGCTGCATGTGGGCTTTCTCTCGTTGTGGCGAGCCGGGGCTACACTTCATTGCAGTGTGCAGGCTTCTCATTGCAGTGGCTTCTCTTGTTGCGGAGCACAGACTCTAGGCGTGCGGGTTGTGGCACATGGACTCAGTAGTTGTGGCACATGGGCTCAGTAGTTGCAGCGTGCAGGCTCTAGGGTGCATGGGCTTTCAGTAGTTGTGGTGCATGGGCTCAGCAGTTGTGGCGCGAGGGCTCTAGGGCACAGGTTCAGTAGTGTGGCACATGGGCTTAGTTGCTCCACTGCATGTGGGATCTTCCCGGAACAGGGATCCAACCCGTGTCCCCTGCATTGGCAGGCGTATTCTTAACCACTGCACCACCAGGGAAGTCTGGTAGGTGTGGTTTTAAAAGAACAACACATCATCCTTGTGGTGATGGAGTAACTTGGCTGCGCTGGTGGCCACAAAGACCTACTCATGTGATAAAGTGTATAGAACTAAATACACACACACACACACACACACACACACACACACACAATGAGTACAAGGAAAACTGAGGACTCTGAATGACAGGTGGATTGTATCAATGTCAATATCCTTGTGAAATTTTATTTTAGTTTTGTAAGATGTTACCATTGGGGGAAACGGGTAAAGGGAACACAGAATCTCTGTTTCTTATAATTGCATGTGAATCTATAATTATCTCAATACCTATTTAAGTTAAAAAAAAAAAAAAGCAAGGAGGAGGGCTTTGGGCCAAGGGAGCCAAAGAGTCAAGAAATGTTGCCCACTTCCTGGGTTTAACAAAGGCCTAAGGGGCCTCTCTTTCAGGTGACCGTCCCTATCACAGGTGTTCGGAAGCAGGAATGGTGGCAAGTGCAGCTCCGTCTGGCTCCTCTTCATAAACAGGTACTTGGGGAGCAGGTTCCAAAGTGGAAGGGGTTTGAGAAATTTTCTTGGGTGATTCTAATCCATTGTTGTTCACTGAAATCAACCAACTCAATGGAAAAGATGTTTATGGAATTCTTTTTCCAGCATCATTAAAGCCAAATTCTGCATCAAACAGGTGAAAGAAGCATTATAAATTAAATAAAAGCCATTTATAAATAAAGGTTTTGACAGGACCTACCCAGGACAACTGGGTTCTAATGCTGGTTTAGTCTCTAACTCACAGGATTTATACGGAGACACTTTCAATGCATTAATCTTGCTAATGATAATAGCTACTGTTAACTGAGTGGTTACTATGTGCCAGGCCAGTGTGCCGAAGGTTGTAAGTACATCATCCCATTTATTTTCACAACAGCCTAACAAAGCTGGAACTGTTCTGATGGCCTGCAGAGGTTAAGACATTAGCCTGAGGTCACACGGTGTGTGGTGGGAGAGCAGACTCACCACCACCCTCGGCCTGCCTTCATAGCCACTACACTGACTGCTGCTTGGTTCTCAGCTGTGGAAAGAGGAGATTGGACCATTGGGTCTGGATTCTCCATGCCTCCAGTGGATGCTGAGCCAATTAGCTAATTCTGACCTGAACTTATCAGGGGGCAATAAAGACATAATTTAAGAAGTGCCAATCTTGCCTTACAGGGAGGAAGATAAGCCTGGGCAGGTTGAGGGACAGAGAGGGTAACAGGATTTTTCATCCTTCAAAGGGATGAGACTTACTTAGGACTTCCTGTTATATCCCAATTGAATGTGAAAAATAAGCCCTTTCTCTCCAATAGACTTAAGGTCTCTAAAGAGTCCTGATGGTTGAATGCATATTATAGCCTGTCTCCTTTGATTACCTAAAAGACAGGCAATGGGAAGATAAAATATCTGTGTGCTGGCTCATTCAAGTTCACATTACGCCCTCCCAGAAAAGCAACTGCTGCTGTTAATACACTGTAGGAAGGGAATCAGGACAGGATGCGTGTCGGCCAAGGTGAAAGAGAGATACCAAGATCCAATGGGAGAGAAGAGACAATACACAATAGCGCAAACAAGCTGAGGGGTTTTCTTCTGCATCTTGAAGTTCCTTGGGGTTTAAGGAGACCACCTTTGGGTGGTTTTTGGTTCTTCTATATCTTCAGGGTTGGCATGGCTTAAAAAGGGGGCCGCTCAAATGGAATTGGGGTGAGAGAACACTGCTACCTAGAGTGGGCGGACCCATCAGCTGTCAGCGACCATTTAAAATCCACTTCGGCTTGCAATCCTTACCCCGCTCACTTCCCCTGCGGAGGCAGAACAGCAAGATGTTTAAGAGCCAGGGTGAGCTCTGGAACCAGACAGCCAGAAAATGTGCTCCCTGTGGGTTTTTTCTGGGGCCCACTCAGCTTCCCCAGGAGAGAGAAGAATCTCATACAGCCAGATGAGATCAGGCCAGACTATCTCAGCTGATGAAGATTATTTTGAGGTGTGAAGGCTTTCCTAATCCTCTTACAACCCCCAGGTGGGCTCTGCCTTCTCTGTCCAGGTGAAGACGCTGCCCCTGGTGTGAATCGTGACAGCCTTGATTGTGGTTGGAGGGCATCAGGGGCTACTGCTCTGGAGGGACTCGCCACCAGTGCAGTCACCTGACTGCCTGCAGCGCAGTGGTTAGATAGACTACAGGCTCTGGGCTCAAATTGACCTGGGTTCAAATTCTGTCTAAGCTACTTCCAGCTATGTTTCCTTAGGCATCATAAACTAACCACAACTTCCTTGCCTGTGAAATGAAATAAAATGAGCACATTCCTTATGTTTAGATTTGCCCAGGGTAACTTAATTTGTGGGCTCCAGTGCAAAATGAAAATGCAGGGTTCCTTGTTCAAAAAGCAAGAATGAGCTTTTCACCTTCTTCCGTGGTTCCTCTGTCCACCTGCCATGGAGTTTTTTATTTGCTATTGAATGTTGTGCTCTCTCAGGCACAAGGATACTTGGCGGGCTAGCGCAGACCCTCACAGGAGCCTGGGGCCCAACCCCGAGAAAAAGTGAGCTGAGCCATGCGTTGGCCGAGGCTCCAAGCCCCCAGCACATGTTCCACTGTCTATCTAACTTTGCTAACAAGAGCTAAATTCAAATATAAAATTATTAAGCATTTCACGATGGTAACCCCAGAGCATTAAACCCCCAAGCATCGGCCCTTGTGAGTGTAGGCCTTGTGTGATTGTACTGGTTACACACCCGTGAAGCTGGCCCTGTATGTGATTTAGCCTGATCTCTGGTCTTTAGTAAGGCCTCAGTAAGTGGTCAGGAGAGAGAGCCCAGTTTTGTCCACAGCTTACCTTAGGAATCCCTAAACTTAAGCCCTCACTTGAGCTTTGCATTTCCTGGTTCATGGGAGAGTCGGGGAAGGTGTTATTACCACCTTTGTACAAATGGGGAAACTGAGGCCCAGAGAAAGGATAGGACTTGGCCATGTTCACCATGCAGGTGGTAAAAGAATCAGAAGTGAATGGTGATCTCCAAATTGTCAGTCAGTGTTGAGCCTCTCAGTTTCAGCTCCCCCTCTGGCCTCTTACCTGGGATTGTGAGTGGCAACAGCTCATGCAGCTTCCATCAGGAGCACACCCCCTGCCCCAGCTCCTACTAGCTTTCTGCACAAACCCTAGCTCAATGCCAGCCCACTCCAGAAAGATTTCCCTGCCAAGGACCTAACCATGGTATGTTTTTTTTTTCCTATGCACATTCACCCCAAATTTAGTTATATGTAGTTTTATTTCCTGTGCTTTTTATATTACCAAACGAGCATATTTGTGGCTTATTAAATATTTTTAACCTTATTTATAATAGCTTCATAATATTCTATTTTAGGGAAACTCCATAATTTATTTGACAAATCCTCTATTGTTAGACACTCAGATTGTTTCAAATTATTTTTCATCTACTGAGGGGATGTACAAGTGCTAAACTGGGGATAATCACAGTACTGGTTCGTGGTTCATTGTGCTGATTAAATAAATTAATATAGGAATAGCATTTAGGAAATGAAACAAATAAGTATTGTATATGTGTTAGCTAAGGTTATTCTGTTAGGTCTATTATTTTGATAATACTGTAGTTGCTACCATTTTATACATATCTTTAAACACATAAGTGGCTATTTCCTGGGTCAGAGGGGAGAGAATTGTGAAGGCTGGCATAAAATATGTCCACAATTTATGGAGGGTGTGCCTTGCCACTGACAAGGGAGATCAAGGGGGGCAAGAGGTGGGGTGGGATTGAGCCCCAGGCTTTGGCTGGAAACATCTGTCATGATCTGACTGTGATGCCTTAGGATGTTTGGATGAGTTTGTTCACCTCAGGGCTGAAAAGAGGAAGCGTAGAAAGTGTGAAGACTTTTGAGAGGCTCCAGGAAGTATCTGTTAGCCCTGCCCAGAGACCAGTTTGCCCTCCAGCTCCAGATTAAGTAGGTGGATATTTTCCTCTGTTCTCTTGGCTCCCGCTATGACTAGTGAATTTGGGCCTTGGGTACAAAGGCGTTGAGATAAAATTGGGTGGGACCATTGAGACTTAGATAGCCAAAGCTCTGCAATATTAGTCTGTCACTTCAGGTCAGCACTGGGTAGAGAAGCAGGGAATTAACAGCTGCCTTTGTGGTTGGCCTGCCCCCATGCACCTCCTCTGCCTGCTGTCTTCCATCATGGAGCTGTGACTCTGTAACTTAAAAATAATTTGTCTTTAGGATGTCCCTTATACAACACAAATAACCAGGGGAGTTATGTATTTCATAGAAGGATAGAATCATAGAATTTCAGAGGTGAAAGGGAGCAAATTCCATCTGGTATTCTTCTAGAGCAGGAATTCTCAAACATTCAGTTGTCAGAATCCTACCTCAGAATTACCTGAGAGCTTGTTAAAAAGGTAGATTCCTGGGCCCACACTTAGAGTCTGATTCAGTGGGTGTTGAGTGGGTCCCAGGAATTTGCCCCTTTAAGAATAACCCCAGATAATTCATGCTGATACAGGTGGGCTACACTCTGAGAAACTCTATTCTATAATATCCCTAGCAGGTTGGTTGCCTCTAGTGTTGGGGAGCTCACCACCTCAGAAGACAGACTATTCCATTTTAGAACAGTTCTGACCATAGAAAGTTCTGTCTTATGTGGAGCTGGAATCTGCCTCTGTGTAAATTCCACACACTGGTCCTAATTCTATCCATTAGGGCCCTGCAGAGAAACTCCAATTCCTCCAGCCTTCTATGGGCAGGGGGACTTGAGAAATATGCACCCATAAGAGTTTGTGAGTCAAAGGTGCATTGTAAGGGAGCCCCTAGGTCTCTAAGCTGGCTGGGCTTTGAGAAACTCATTTCCCCTTCTCACTGGGGTTGATGTCTCCTTCCAAACCCAGGTGGAGGTGTCCCCAAATCAGAGGGCAGACTCCCTGGGGAGGAGGAAAGGTGACCTTGGGCAGCTCAAGGGGCTGCAGAAATCAGTTCCTGTGATCTCAGGGGATGGTGGAGGTGGGGCGCATGCCTGGCCAGGTGTGCTCGTGGGGAGTTCCACGACCTGGGTTCCAGCCCAGCTCTGCCTCTAAGCCCCCAACAGATTCTCAGCAAGTCCCTGCCCCCTTGGGCCTCAGTTTTCACATCTACACAACCATCCTTTCCAGTCCTCTGCAGTCTGAAATCCCATCTCTAAAGCCCGGCGCTCTCTGATCTGGCCTTGTCTTTGCTACTCTGGCAGGTTGTCTGGTGAGGGTGGCAGGAGGGGAGGTGTCAGCGTTCTCAGGAGAGAATCTCGAGACCAAGTCTGAGAAGGGGCACAGTCACCATCCAGCAGAGTGGCTCTTGTGGGTGCAGGGTGGGGATGAGTCATGAAAAATTGAGGGGTGGACCTTAATGGCCATTGTCTCTGGAGTTTGTGCTCCCAGGGCTGGAGGCCCCCTCCCTGTGGGGCTCTGTCTGAGGAGGGGAGCCCTCCAGCTGGAGGCTGGCTCAGGGAGACAGAGAATAGGAAAACAAGGAGGGTCAAAGGGTCCTTATTCTACACCCCACCCTACCTCTCCGCCTGACCCACCTCCTTCTTTTGTTGGGAGATAATCTGAGGTTTTAGGCGAAGAGAACTCTGTGGGAGCACTGACTCTCCGTGGGTTCTTGGGATGTTCCTCTCACCTCCCTGGGCCTCTGTTTCCTCATCTGTCCAGTGGGCTAGCAGTGCTGACCTCATAGGGCTGCCCATCATAGAAGACAACATCCATAAACCCCCCCTGTAAACTGGTACATGCCAGGAAGATGCCAGCTGCCGTCAGTCTATTTGTTCTCAGCTTGGTGTGCACAAAAGCAAGAAATCTCACTTAAGATGGATTTTGTCCTGCTCACCTGGGATTTTTTTCTCTGTATCCTGGGCATGACCTTCCGGGGACCTGGTGGGAGAAGGGGCCATCTTAACAGGAAAACTCTCCCCAGAGTTGCCGAGGTCTGACTAGGATTTAGAGAAAAACAATGGCTATCAAGAAATCTGGAACCCCAGACCAACAACTCTGGGGTGAGAGGCCATGGCAGCCATGAGCAGAAACGGCCGCTGGGGAACATGCATGTGTAGGTTGTTAAAGTGTGAATGGCTGAGCTCGGGCGTGCTACGTGCACACATATCATCCGTGGACACTCACTTGTCATTACATACACCAGGTGCCTAGTATCCCTTCCCACAGCCCACACAGACCCAAAGGCTGACCCCAAAGTGTCCCCCAAAGGCAGAGGCTGCAGGTCATTCCTGGGGAGGCACTTGACTAGGGCCACCAGTCAACGCTGATGGGGGGAGCTGGGCTGTTTCTCTCAACTGTCATGTTCTACTTGGTCGGGGAAGAACCCCTGGACCGGGAGGGAGAAATCTGAGATTCTAGTTCACCCATGGCACCAATTTCCTTACATGTTTTTAGAGATGCCACTTACCTTCTCTGGATCTCAGTTAACTTCTCTGTGAAATGGGTCCACAATCCCTTCTGAAAATGGCAGTAGGGCTCAAATGGAATATTCAATATGAAAGTACTTTGAGAAAGCTGAAAAACCTGCACACATGCAAGGAGGAGGGAAAGGGGAGAGGTGGGCAAGGGAGGAACAGACCCTGATGATTTTAGGTCACACCATCAAGCCGGCCTCTCACCTGAGCATGTTTTCTCTTCACCACCCTCTCCAGGGTTTGGCAGAGATGATGACAAAGAGAAGGAGCAGGGCTTCCCTGGTGGCGCAGCGGTTGAGAGTCCGCCTGCCGATGCAGGGGACACGGGTTTGTGCCCCGGTCCGGGAAGATCCCACACGCTGCGGAGCGGCTGGGCCCGTGAGCCATGGCCGCTGAGCCTGCGCGTCCGGAGCCTGTGCTCCGCAACAGGAGAGGCCACAACAGTGAGAGGCCCGCGTACCGCAAAAAAAAAGAGAAGGAGCTGCAGAAAGAGAAGGGGAAGCTGAAGCGTACACCCTGTGAGGAGCAGCAGAAGAAGGCTGAGCAGGTGGTGAGGCTCCTGTGCCCTCTCTGTGTCAGAACAGTTAGGAAATGAGACTTGCCAGGGTCACAGCTCATGTGGAGACTCTCTGGGGTGACTGTGCTGTCCCGGTTTGAGCTGCTCCTGGCAGGCAGATATCCTGGGATGAGGGAGGCTGGTTCTGCTCAGGCATAGAGGACCCAGGAAGGAAGCTGTTGGCCAACTGGAAAGTGACTTCAGCACTTGGTGAATGGACCAATCAATGTCACATGGCTGTAAACATGGATTCAAAGACCTCATACAAATTACTGAGTAGGGCTGAGAGGCTGGGGAAAAGGGGCTGTGGGCTTCATAGGGCATGCTTAGAGGATGCTGGCGCTGTGCCTAGACTGAGGAACTCTGCTCCTGATTCCTCTCCAGCCTCACCTTGGCCGGTCAGGGGAATGGTCCCAGCTGCATCTAAGGGTCATTTGTCTAAGTCCCGTGTCCCAGGAACAGCGTTCCCAAATAACATTCTCCTTCTCCTCTGGTAATTTACCTTCCGAACAAACTTCTCTTTGAAGCCTGTGTAGAAGCAGATTAATGGATGCAGCTGCCTTCTGCCTTGGGCAGCTCCTGGAAAAGTTTTAAAGTAGGAACAGTTTGATGCTGCCCCATCATTTTTCTCTGGTTGCTTCTTCCTCCTCTTTCCTCCCCGTGAAGCCTCTCAGTGATGGGGTGGTGGTGGTGGTAGGGGTGGGAGTGGAGGTTCTCCTTCCTTACACCTTTACCATACTCTCTGGAAAGAATCTGATAGCAGCCATTCATAGTTTAAGGTCAGAGACTTTGAGAAGCTAGTATCAGAATTTGGACTAAAATCTGTATCTCTCTGTTGTGTGTACCCTCCCCTGGTCTTTACTGCCCCAGGATGTCTTTTTTCCCCCTACTATGCCACGGGCATAGTGCTTAGAGCTGTTCTCAATTATTTAATGTCACCCTCCAAACAACACAGTAGGTCTGTAGTATCATTCTAAATTACAGATGAGAAAACAGGGTTAAGGAGCTCAAGAGCCTTGCCCAAAGTTAACACAGCTGTGGGGTGGGTGGGTGTGGGGAAGAGAGCTTCGCATATGACTGTGTTTGACCATATTGCCTATCTACACATGAAACGTGAAAGCCCGACCCCATCCACTTAAAGATTCACTGTCTCTCCCTCAGGATCTCCCCAGTCCCATCAACCTAACACAAATGAGCTACAATTAGGTCAGGGCATCTTGGAATGAACTTGACTGGACCAGAATCCTGTGGCATAAGCAGAGAGCAGGGGAGGGTAGAAGGATCCTTGCTGGCCCCAGGGGCAGGAGAGAGAGGCTTTGTTTCCAGCCCTGCCACTGAGCAGGTGGGGTATCTTGAGTACTTCTCTTATTGTGTTTATGGTTTAGTTTCTGCACCTGTAGCTCTAGAAAAAACTCACCAGGAAGTAAAACTTATGTTTCCAGGATATTTGGCTCCATCTTCTGGTCAGTACCAATCACTGCAACTTTTGCAGTGTAGTCATCCACTGTGGACATCAGGTAATGTTGAGTCTTCTAGGAAACTTCTGGTCACTGTGGGGATTAGGGGTGCCTGGGGCAGAACCAGGGATGACCTGAAAGTCCAGGGAATTTCTGTGGCCTCTGGGTCACACTGGCCCTGTGCTGCTAGGGGCTGGGCAGAAATTCAGGGAGGGAGAAGCCCCAGTTCCAGAGTAGGAGGGACACTGGAGGCCACGGAGTCTAGCCCCACCAAAGGACAGGCAGGGACACTGAGGCCTGGGGAGAAGTAGGGCCTCACTCCAGGCTACACACATAGGTCTCCTGACACCCAAATCCACTAGCCTGCTGTCTGCCTAGCTCCCTAGCAGCCCCCTTCTCCAAGGATTCCATCCCAGCTGGTCACTTCTCATCCTCCTGAGAAAGGACCATCTGCTTAATAAGCACGCTGCTCCATCCACTTGCTCCCATGACAGCCCACCCTCTCCTGGTCCCAGCTCCAGCCCTGACTGGGTGGGGCGTCCTTCCACCTCTCCAAGCCAGGGCTTTCCTGGAGGAGTTGGGGGCATGGAAGGAAGAGGGAGGCAGAGACCTGCATCTCCTCCAGCTCTGCCTCTCCTCCACTTCCAGCCCAGCCTCTCTCAACCTCAGTTTCCCCATCTGACACACAACCAACCACTACACCAGATTCCTGAGAAGATTAAGTGGATAGTTGGTGTGAAGGTGCTTTGTGAATTCTTGAGCCCTCTAAGAAAGTATTAAATTTCCAGACCTATGAGTCCTCCCTAAGCCACACAGGACCCCAGGTGGTAATTGGAACCCAATTAGCCCACAGGCTATGGGACCCTCCTCAGAGGAGGGAGATGAACCGTTCTTCTAATCTCATGGCTTCAGGATCTGGGGCTTCCTTGCAGAGTCTAGAGTAGAACTCCCCCCTCCCACCCAGTCTAAGAGATTCTGCTTATTTCTGGAAGATGAGTGAGTCCCAGTCTAAGAGAGTTTCTTAGAGGCACTCCCACTGACCCAGAAGCTAGCCTTTGAAAGCCCAGGAGCTGTAAAGGGAGAGGCAGAGGAGGACCAGTTTGCCTGGTGTCTTCCTTTCCCTTGTCTGGACATAAGGTCCATGGCCTCTAGTTTAGATGAGTGAGGGCCAGAGAAGCAGCTGAGGAAGAGGGGAAACCTTTCCCCGCTTGAGTCTTGAGCTCCCACTGCAGTCTTGATTTCGTTTGAACTTCAGAGTAATGGAGAAACTGGAGGCAAGAAGGGATGGTTGAGGTCATCCAGAGCAGCCCTGCCTTTCTTGCATACTCCCAAAGGTGGGGGGATCACTACCTTTCCTAGGAAGCCCAGTTCCTCCTAAGGCAGCTCTAACCCTTTGAAAAGTCCCGCTCAATAATGCTAGAGGGAAGTTCTGAGACCACTTGTACCACAGTCCCCTGGAGTGACTTGCTGAATCAAACCATCTGGGACAGGCCTAGAATCTGCATCTGTGAGCTCCAGGAGCCATTGGTCCACCTGTGTTGCCCCGGGAATGACAGCCCCCCACTCTCAGTGCCTGCCCTGGACACAATTCTGCCAACCCTTTCTGACAGGACATGGTTTTCTCTTTTCTCAGCATTCTGCTCTGTCACTTCTTAGATTATTCTCTCTTTTTCCTGGTCTCCATGCCTGTTTTGTAAATAGAACATCATAGAATTTGGGGGCTAGAAGTGTCTTAACAGAACACCTTATCCAATTCCTTATTTTATAGATGGGGTATTTGAGACCCAGAGAGGGCAGAGTCTTGCCCCAGGTCACACAGCTGTTCCATGGGAGCTAATAGGAGACACAATCCCATGACTCCTAGTGAGTGCCCTTCCTACTGTGCAGTTCTGTCCTGCTGTAAAAGCTGCATTGTAGGGCGATGCCCATCCCAGACTCCTTCTTAGATGAAGCCATCATGGTGTCATCACAGGACTTTCCCTGGCCAAAACTGACTGGACTGGGAGTGGTCATCTGAACTCTGAGCTGGGTCAGTCAGATTTTCTCTTGAAAGAGAGTTGTTGCTGAGGGTCACAGATGCTATTGAGCCCTGGGGCTCAGAGGCCAAGCAGAGTCCAGTGTTGGGGGCTGGGGTGGCAATTTGTGTGCCATGCATGCTGAGGAGCAGGTCGAGAAAGGGCCTGCGGAGAGAGACCGACCAGAGATGGGAGACAGTGAGATGCGAGAGAGAGGGAGAGGGAGAGGGAGGCCCTTAGAGGGTGAAAGAGATTGCAATAAACATCAGAGAGAGACAGAGACACACATACAGATGGAGAGAGACAGAGATAAATACAGAGAGACACAGAGGGAGAGACTGGAATAGAGATGTGTGCGTGTGTGTGCGTGTGTGTGTGTGTATGTGTATGTATGTGTGTGAGGGAGAGAGAGGGAGAGAGAGGCCCTTAGAGGGTGAAAGAGATTGCAGTAAACATCAGAGAGAGACTGAGACACACATACAGATGGAGAGAGACAGAGAGATAAACACAGAGAGACATAGAGGGAGAGACTGGAATAGAGATGTGTGCGTGTGTGTGTGTGTGTGTGTGTGTGAGAGAGAGGGAGAGGGAGAGGGAGGCCCTTAGAGGGTGAAAGAGATTGCAATAAACATCAGAGAGAGACAGAGACACACATACAGATGGGGAGAGACAGAGATAAACACAGAGAGGCATAGAGGGAGAGACTGGAATAGAGATGTGTGCGTGTCTGTGTGTGTGTGTGTGTCTGTGAGAGAGAGAGAGAGAGGGAGGGAGGGAGGGAGGGAGAGAGATATTGACTTAGAGCGACAGAGACAATGAAAGAGAAAAAGTCAAAGAGACAAAGACAGAGCCCTTGGCACTCGGTATTTTGTTTTTTTCCCAAGGTCCAGCTGCGCCCCTGCCCTTGCTTGCCTTCTGTGAGATGCCCTGGAATCTCTCTCCAACCACCTTTACACTTGAGCGAGCTTCAGTGGGTTTCTGCCTCTGGCCATGATGTGATTCCCAACCAACCGGGCCCTGGAGGGGTTTCTGGGGGCGGGTGGGGCTCATGGGAAGCAAAGGCTACATTCTGCTCCTCAGACCAGCTGTCATTTCTCCTTACCTCCAGGACCTGGGCATGACTCTACTCCTCAGCAGGTGCCGCAGAGCCGGCTCCCATGGTGGGCTGCTCTCCCGTCAGCAGCAGTCTTCCTGGGAGCAGACTCCCTGCCTGTCCACAGCCGAGTTAACGAGGCCCACGCTGTGCTCGTTGTCACCTCCAGGCCCATGTTCACTTGGCGTCCTTCCCTTCCCAGGACTGTCCTCTCAGCCCAGGCC
This sequence comes from Phocoena phocoena, assembly GCF_963924675.1. Classification (NCBI taxonomy): domain Eukaryota; kingdom Metazoa; phylum Chordata; class Mammalia; order Artiodactyla; family Phocoenidae; genus Phocoena; species Phocoena phocoena. The sequence continues at coordinate 130,584,457 of NC_089221.1, read as the reverse complement.
ATGCCCCACTCACCTTTCCACTTCTCCAGGAAGCCTTCCTAACAGCCCATCTTGTGGCACACACGAATCCTTCCCTTTCTAAATGTTCACTGTACCTCTTTTCTCTCTTTTGTTCTTTAGTGCGTATCGCTCCAAAATTATGTCACATAAAGGGCTATTACGCTAAGTTATGAGCCCATCAAACTTACCACGTGAGTGGAAAAGGAAATCATTGAATTTGTATGTTTGGGACAATAAGAGCTATTCATAATATAGAAGGTTATTTGGATGCTGTGAATCTTCTAGCACTTGTTACTGAGTAACTCATTTGATCCTCACAACTGTTTACAAAACAGGAACTGGGGGCACAGAAAAGTCACTTGTTAAAAGGTCATGTCTATAGTCAAGGACAGAAGGCACAGGAGATTTCATGACAGATTCCTTCCCCATCCCACTTGGCTGGCCGCCACCTAACAGTCCATCACTGGGATTTTGTCCTTTTGTTTTAAAGCTGTAATGCCTTTCAAATACAGATTTTTTTTTTTAAACAGAGGAAGAAAACATTCCAGACCATCAAAAATTGCCTCCTTGAGAGACAGACATCTGAATAACCAGCACCCTCCTGTTTTCTGAGTGTGTCCTATGCAATGCTAGTTCCTTGGGATGTTAAGTAGGTTTTACTAAAAAAAAATTTTAAAAAGACAAAGGCAATTCAGTGTGGGAAGCACCAGATTAAACTGCTGTCTTTGCAGCACGACTGCTCAGTGCCTTAGTGTGCTGCAGGGGGGGCACTGCAGGTCTGTAAGAAGGGGAGAAATGTGCTGTATTCACTAAACAAATTTGACCGTGACCTCTGTTCTTACAGATCACCTCTCAATTAAACTTCCATGGATCCTTTTTGTAGAAATGCTGCCTGAACTCACTGGATAACCCAGTCACCACTGACCACAGTTTCTAGTTTTTTAATGCTTCCTGTGGACACATACCTGGCTGCCCTTCGTTTGCATTTGGTGGTGCTCCCTGCCAGGTGGCTTCTCAGGTAGACAAGGTTAACCCAAACTACTCGCATTCTTCTGCCTGGATTCCCTGTCATCAATCAGCTTCCTTCACAGGGTCAGGACTGTGGAACTGCTGGCCCCTTCTATTCTTGCCTGACCGCATGCACTCACTCACTCTTTTAGAAAATGGTTTTAGCACCTCCAAGACCCTGGAGAGGTCCCTGAGGGGATCAGAGCCTGCTCCTGGCCTGGGCTCTGTTTGGGTGGATCAGATGGACACACAGGGAAGAGGGAGGGACACAGGATGGAGGGAGAGCTCACTTCCAGCTGGGGGGTGGGGTGGGGAAGCTGGGATTCTGGGAAGTTACCCAGGGAAGGTCCCCTCAGAGCTGGGCCTGGAAGGGCGAAAAGAGGTAGAGTTTGTGGCCAAGAGCGGGCAGAACTCTTGGGGTATCTTGACAGGTACCTTGACCCCTCCCCCTCTCTGGCTATGGAGAGTGGTAGAGCCCACAGTAGCTGCTAAGAAGGGGCTCCAGGAGGGTGGGACCACCAGGGTCCCCGGGTAGGAGGTGCCCTCCTGTACTCTCCTCTTCCATGGCTAACTTGAGAAGGAGGAAGCTTCTGTGTCTGGGACTCCGGGGGCCATGGCCAGGTTTGTCTTGTTCTCACTGTACCCCCAACACCAGCAGAGAGACCCTCAGACCTTGCCGGGTGAATGGATGCCCACCCTTCCTCCAGTCCTTTTCTCCCTGTGGTGCTTTCTGTTTGTCCAGGGACTTGTTCTGGCACCGGGCCATGAATCTACTGAGGAGCGAGGCCCTCCAGAAACTCTCTCATTTTCGTGAAGACCTGAAGGTTCACAAGCGCGTTTACACAGGATCAAGTGTGCTGGAGCGTCAGAGTTCACTGAGCATCAGAAGGGTGTCCGGGTAGCCAGGATGGCAGCAGGTCAGGACTGTGGCCACGAGCCAGCCCATCAGCAGAGGGGCCTTCTACGTAAATATTTCTGAGTAACTTTGTAAATAATATATCAGTCGTGGACAGCAGTCCCGCCTTATTCTCAGTTTCGCTTTCAGCAGTTTCCGTTACCCGTGGTCAACTGAGCTCCAAAAACATTAAAAGGAAAATTCCAGAAGTAGGTAACCCATAAGTTTTAAATTGCATGCTGTTATGAGCAGTGTGGTGAAATCTTGTGTTGTCCCGCTTCGCCCCACCCAGGACATGAATCATCCCTCTGTCTAGCTATACTGTCCATTAGTCACTCAGTAGCCAACTTCGTTATCAGATCACTTGTTGAGGTATCATGGTGCTTGTGGTCAAGTCACCCTTATTTTACTTACTAATGGCTGGAGCAGTGATGCTAGCAATTCAGATATGCCAAAGTGAAGCTGTAAAATGCTTCATTTAAGGGAAAAGGGGGAAGTTCTCAACTTATTAAGAAAAGATGAAATTGTACGCTGAGGTTGCTAAGATCTATGGTAAGAATGGATCTTCTATCTGTGAAATGGTAAAGAAGGAAAAAGAAATTCATGCTAGTTTTGCTGTGCACCTCAAATCGGGAAAGTGATGACCACAGTGCGTGATAAGTGCTTAGCTAAAATGGAAAAGTCACTAAATCTGTCCAATAAGATATTTTGAAAGAGTGAGGCCACATTCACGTAACTTTTATTACAGTATATTGTTATAATAATTGTTGTATTTTATTATTAGTTATTGTTGTTAATCTCTTACTGTGCCTAATTTATAAGTTAAACTTTATCATAGGTATGTATGTATAGGAAAAAACAGTATATACAGGGTTCGGTACTATCCATGGTTTCAGGCATCCACGGGGGGTCTTGGAATGGACCCCACGGGGATAAGGAGGGACCCCTGTATCAGAAAGCACACAGATTCTGGAATCCAGCTTGCCTCAAGTCCCAGGCCCACTATGGCCAGGGTGAACCTGTTTATCCAGCCTTTAACTCCTTCTACGTAGAATGAGGAGATTGTCTTTCTAAAAAGATGATTGTACTGAGTGAGACCAGGCTTGTCCAAGTCCTGTGCTAGTTAACCAGCTGCTGTCACCCAAGGAAAATGACCACCCTAAGGCCTTTCTGGACCCTGGGCCCTGTGACCACAGGTCTTCATGGGGTTTTAGTTCCACATTCTTTTTATGTTGCTCTGAAACCTGCTTCCCTGTAACACTGTCCCCTCTTCACACCGGGTTTTAATATTTCCCCCTGAGCCTTTCTCTGCAGGATGACAGCTTCTCAAATAACCTCAAGTGCATCATGTCAGCAACTTGAGGCTTGGTTCCCACATCTGTAAGATGGCCATATTGTCAGTCCTTGGCCCATAGGGAGCTTTCGGGGATTAGTCAAGGAATGTGTATACAAGTGTGTGATGCACATGGACACAATATGTATAATACAGGTACATGCATTTCCGAGCACAGGGCCTGGCTCATGTGCTCATTAACTGAATGGCTGGCGTTTCAGATCCCATTGCCCTGGTCCACACCAAATTGATAAAATTCCTCACCAGGGGGATTAGAGGAGGCTTCCTGGAGCAGGTGGGACTTGAGCTGGGCTTTGAAGGACCGGAGAATTTCCAAAAATATGCAAGAGTGGGCATGAGATTGGATGGGGTGGAGGGAGCTTTGGAATAGAGAAAAACAAGTGGAAAGTTTTGAGGTTTGCTCAGAGGACAGAGGGGAAGCCTAAGTTGTTGGTTTGTTGAGAAAACTAGAGGGAGATAAACCTGAAAGAACAGGGTATAGCCCTGGGATCACAAAAGGTAGAACTGGAGGAGGCCTGGAGGTCACCTGGCCCAGTGTCTTACCTGCAGTGGGAATACAAACAGGTGACTTGGTAGTAAGAAGAGAGCCTGGTCTGAGGCTCAGCTCTGCTGTGGGTTCTTGGATAAATTACATACCTACATCTCTGATCTGGATTTCTCCTCTTTGTGATGGAAATATCAATACTAATCCTTGCCCTGCCTACTCTGTAATTGTTAGGAGGATTTTGTGAGCCTTGGGCTAAGGATTTACTAAGAGATGCTGGGCAAGTGGCACTCATCTCCTCTGTGGGCCTTGATTTTACTGTTTGCAAAATGAAGACCCCGTCTGCCTCCAGGGTGCCGGAAGGCTGTGAGTCTAGCCAGGAGATCAGCACCCCAAAGGGGAGAGGAAGGTGACCTGGGAGGGCGTGGGGGAGTGGAGGGGCTGCTGCTCTAGAAATAACCTGGGTTCTTCCCCTTTTTCCCACCCTCTTCTCAGAAAGGACCAGCCTATTTTGGTGGCTGCTGTGGGTCCCAAAGCTGGAATTCTGTCTCCTCCCTGTGGCATGGGTTACATAGCTTGCAGGTGACAAGCTCTGTGAGGGTTGAGAATCAGGCTCATCTGCCCTGCACACCTAGCCCCTGGGCATCCTGGCCCTTCCCGGAAGGAGGGGCTGGGGAGCCGTGCCTGTTCCTCCTCTCCCCCATCACCTCTCCATACCCTGCTGTTCTGACCACCCCTACTTCTTCTGTTAGCACTGGCACAACAGTTTCCAGAGTGCATCCTCCCCGCCCCCCCACTGTGAGGCATACCAGCCAGGACTCTTGGCCACATTTCATGGGCAGGGACACAGAAACTGAGCAAGGCCAAAGGACATGCCCTTCTGGTAGAACTAGAACTCCTACCTTGGTGCTCTTTGCACTGTGCTGGTGACTCTAAAAGTTTGAGTATAAGAATCACATGGGGGCTTCCCTGGTGGCGCAGTGGTTGAGAGTCCGCCTGCCGATGCAGGGGACACGGGTTTGTGCCCCGGTCTGGGAAGATCCCATGTGCCGCGGAGCGGCTGGGCCCGTGAGCCATGGCCGCTGAGCCTGCGTGTCCGGAGCCTGTGCTCCGCAACGGGAGAGGCCACAACAGTGAGAGGCCCGCGTACCTCAAAAAAAAAAACAAAAAAAAGAAAACAAAAAGAATTACATGGGACTTAGTTAAAATGCAGACTCCTAGACCATCATCCCTGGAGAGCAGATCTGGAGCAACTTCAGTGGTGCCTGAGCATCTGTATTTTTTTTTTAATTGAAGTAGAGTTGATTTACAATGTTGTGTTAATTACTGTTGTATAACAAAGTGATTCAGTTATACATACATATACGTTCTTTTTTTTAATATTCTTTTCCATTACAGTTTATCATAGGATACTGAACATAGTTCTCTGTTCCATACAGTAGGACCTTCCATATAAAAGCCTATATCTGCTAACTCCAACCTCCCACTCCATCCCTCCCCCAAGCCCCTCCCCCTTGGCAACCACCAGTCTGTTCTCCATGTCCGTGATTCTGTTTCTCTTTCACAGATAGGTTCATTTGTATCATATTTTAGATTCCACATTTAAGGATGTCTTATGGTATTTGTCTTTCTCCTTCTGACTTACTTCACTTAGTATGATCATCTCTAGTTTCATCCATGTTGTGGCAAATGGCATTATTTCATTCTTTTTTATGGCTGAGTGTAAGTACTCCATTGTGTATATGTGCCACATCCTCTTCATCCATTCATCTGTCGATGGACATTTAGGTTTTTTCCATGTCTTGACGATTGTGAATAGTGCTGCTATGAACATAGGGGTGCACGTATCTTTTTGAATTATAGCTTTGTCTGGATATATGCTCAGGAGTGGGATTGCTGGATCATATGGTAGTTCTATTTTTAGTTTTCTGAGGAACCTCCACACTGTTTTCTACAGTGACTGCACCAACTTACATTCCCACCAACAGTGTGGTAGGGTTCCTTTTTCTCACACCCTCTCCAGCATTTGTTATTTGTAGACTTTTTAATGATGGCCATTCTGACTGGTGTGAGGTGGTACCTCACTGTAGTTCTGATTTGCATTTCTCTAATAATTAGCACAGCATCTTTATTTTTGACAAGCACTCAGGGATGATGATACACCCCAGAACTTGACCCCTGCACTATACCTCACCTTCTAAACCCTAGAGGTGCAGTGTGGTGAGAGGAGAGGTCCAGAGGGAAAAACCCTTTATTAAGTTCTCACCGTGTCAGGTACTTTGCATGTATTATCCCCCTAGAAGGAGACCTTGTTATTCCCATTTCACAGATGAGAAAATTTAGGCGTGGGGAGGTTAAATAGTTTACCCAAAGTCTGACAGCTGATAAATAGAAAATCCAGGCTTTGGACTTGAGTCTTATAGCTCCAGAGCTCAAATCTCTTCCACCCACAACTTTCCAATGGAATTAGCTGCATGCTGCCCCACCCCATTTCTAGTGTTCCCATTCCGTCTTTTCCAGCTGGGATTAAAGATACCCAGCCAGTGGGAAAGGTGTCTTTTCCTGCAAAACTCCAGAAGGTGGCAGTGCTGGACTGAGTATGTGGGTAAGGGGCAGGAGAAGCTAATTGGAGGACTATCCTCGATTGTTTTCTTCAAGTGGTTTTGCAGCCTCTTTCCCTCCCACATTCTAGGCTATCCGGTTTGCATTTGCTGAGCTGGTGCTGTTTGTTACCTCAGGTCTGATCTTCGTGGCTGGGCTGCCCCAGGAATTCCGAATATCCCCGAGCCGGTGGAAGAAAACAAGCTGCAGCTGTGGTTTACATTTGCCCAGTATACTTTTGGCGCCCTTTCTATGCATTACCTTGTTTAATACTCGCTACCCGCCAAACCCTCTCGAGTTAGGTGCTGTCACGTCACCCATTTGTTCAGAGGAGGAAACTGGAGCTCCGAGAAGCTAAGCCACCTGGTGGAGGTAAAGATGCTGGTTCAGTGACAGAGCCAGGCTTGGACATGCACGTTTCTGTCTTCAGAGCTGTGCCCATAATCATTACGCTCTCATTTGTACTGATGGGGAAACTGACCTGTGGAGAAGGAAGAGACCTGTTCCTGGGAATTAGTGGCAGTGCTGGCACGAGAGTCCAGGCCATCTCATAATTCTGGGCCTCCTCTTACTCTTGTGCTCCCATAGCTGTGGGTGAGGGCCTGGACAGCGGGGACTCCCCACCCCTACCCTCTTCAGGCACAGGATGCTTGGCTGGTGCTGTGTTCAGAGCTGGGCTGGGGTGGCCGGGAGCATGGCATTGTGGGGCAGCGACTTTGTCAGTGCTGTCACCATGTGTCCCCAGCTCCTAGCATGGTCTGGCATACAGTCGGTGCTCAATTAATATTTATGGAGGGAATGGACATTCTCCCTCTTTGTCTTCTCAGGCCATCTTCCCTGGCTGCTCAGCTCTCAGCCCACAGGTGTTCCTCCTCCACGGGGTCCTCTAGCCCTGCTGGGGGTGTGCATTTTGTTTCTTAGCTGTCTCCTTGTTCTTCAACTTTCCAGATCAGTCCTTTATCTGTCCTGCCTCCACTCCAGATGGAAAGACCCTAGGGAACAGTCTCTCATATTCCTGTGTGTATGCTTTGCAGTGTCTAGCCCAAGGTTGAATATAAAATTAGCTGTATATGAAAACAACAGTCTCTGTTTTATCCAAGCAGTGCATATTCACTGTTGCCAAAGAGAAATAAAACCAAAGGAAGAAAATTAAAATCACCCGCATGATAACAGAGTCCTTCTTTTCAATGATATTTTAGTGGAACTGTTTTTCTCTTTCTCTTTTTATTACACAAGAAATACATATTTATTGTACAAACATAAAAAATACAGATAAGCAGAAATAAATATTTTACTTCACTCAAAATACCACTTCATAAGCCTGTCAACAATTCTATTAACAATCATAATGGCAATAACCACCACTATATGCTGAGGGTCTGCTGTGTACTAGCCACTTCATATAATTTTTTAAGAACTTTATTGAGGTATGATTTATATACAATCATAAAATCCACCCATTTTAATTAATGAGTCATTTTAATGAAGAGACTTTTAAGTAAATTTGCAGAGTTGTGCAACCATCAGCATTGTCCAGTTTTAGAATACTTTCATTGCCCCAATAAAATCCCTCAGGCCCCGTTACAGTTAATCCCATTCCCAACCCTCAGCCCCAGGCAACCACTAATCTATTTGCTGGTTCCATAGTTTTGCCTTTTCTGGACATTTCATATAAATGGAACAATGCACTGGGTGGTGTTTTGTGTTTCATCCATATATGGATGATGTTAGATGCAGCCTTTCATTTACAGATGAGGAAACTGAGGTCTGGAGAGGGTAAGTGACTTGTTGGAAGTCACCACTGGAGGAGAGAGTGGAGTAGCCAGGACTCAGCTGAGGTCTGTCTGGCCCACCATCTTCCAACACCTTGTCATTGGGACATGACTTTTCACGTTCTAGCCTGTGCAACTGCATGTTCATATATATTTATTTCTCCCAAAGGGTTGATCTCTCTGTATTGTTTTGCCGCTTTCTTTTTCACTTAATAGTAGGTTGTGAGCATGTTTCCATGTGAATAAGCATACATTTACAAGTGTCCCAGTAGATTCTTGACAAGTACGGAGCAGCGTTAAGGCTTTGGAGCCCCCAGTGGCTGGGGTTCAATACCAATTCTGCCACTTATTAGCCATATGACTTTGGGAAAGTTACTTAAAAGATTTGTGCCTCAGTTTCCTAGTTTGTAAAAGGAGATTGTAGTGTCAGCTGACTTCATCCAGCTGCCATGAGGACTGAATGAGCTAATACAGCCCACGTGGTACCAGGCACGGCTCAGTCCCTGCCAGCCTGCTTGCTGCTGTTTTTGAACTAATGAATGAACCCCTGCTTTTGCACATCGATTTCAGCCTGGAAGCTGGCGTTGGGGATGGGGCATCTCCTCACTCCACGGACCAGCCAGAGAAGGTCACGCTGCCTCCTCCACAGCTGGAATCTCGGCTGTCTCTCTGTGGATTAGTGGAGGAATGGCCTGAAGAGGTTGGGAAATGGACAAACTAATTCCAGCTGGAAATCCCTTCCTGGGGAGTTTAGGAACTGAGCTCCAGAGCTGGGAAAAGTGTTGGGATCTGCTCCAAATTATGAGGGAGACAGACCCCAGGGCTCATGGGGTTGGGGAGGAGTCAGCTCCCTGCCCTGGCCCACTTGAGTCCAGGCAGTACCTTCCTGAGGCTTCTGCTTGCTGGTATGCAGGAGCCAGAATACTGTTCTAGCACCATCCGTCAGCCTGCAATTAGTGAAACAGAGGCACACATGCTGGTTTGCCGATTGTGGATGGGAGGGCAGGATGTGGTAGGAAACAGCTCACCAACTTGAGAGGTAGGGATGGCATTTGTCTGTGTTCCCCGGTGATTTGGCACCGACGCTGCTGGGCACTCATATGGGGTTGGCAGCCTTGGAAAAACCCTGTAGGGCCCTTTCCTTCAGTTGGGTCAGAGGTGAGTTCACCAGGTTTGCCCTCTGGGCAGTAGGGTCAGTGAGGCCAGAGCAGGACACCAGGTATACCCTGGGGGTGGGGCATGGAGCTGAGGACAGTGGCCAGAGGAGGTGAGGAACCAGGAGATTGGCAAGGGGCCTGAGCCCCGGGGAAAGCTCGGGCTGCAGTGGTGGAGCTCAACCCCAGGGACTCAGAGGAGAACCTGCTGGTGCCTGCGGCAGCGCATGAAACGGACAGAAACAATCTAAAGAGTTCCCATGGAAATCCAGGTTTCTGAATCTTCTTGGAAAACTAGAAATTCAGCAGCACAGCCTACATTTCTGCAAGGCAGCACCCCGACTGAGGCTGTGTGCTGGCTGCCCCTTTTGGACAAGGTATCCACTCTCCGGTCTGCTACCATCGCCATTATTCCCCATCTTCGTCCAGTCCAGAAGCCCAGTGCCATAGCGATTCATCCACCTGCACTGGACCAGTTTCATCTTTTTGAGTTGGTGACCTTTGGCCTGAGGATGCTGTGCTGAGGACCTGGATCCCAACTTAGGGAGGTCAGGGGGCTCTGGAGGCGATGACTCCAAGCTGAGACCTGAAGACCCAGCCTGTCCTAAGGTGAGTGCTCCAGGCGGAAGGTACAGCAAGTGCAAAGGCCCTGAGGCAGGAAAAGGCTTTCTGTGCTCTTGGAACTCCTGAAGTGGAGTGCTCAAGACAGACTACATGGGCTTCCCTGGTGGTGCAGTGGTTGAGAGTCCGCCTGCCGGTGCAGGGGGTATGGGTTCGTGCCCCGTTCTGGGAGGATCCCACATGCCGTGGAGTGGCTGGGCCCGTGGGCCATGGCTGCTGAGCCTGTGCGTCCAGAGCCTGTGCCCTGCGGCAGGAGAGGCCACAGCAGTGAGAGGCCCGCATACCGCAAAAAAAAAAATAATAATAATAAAAATAAGACAGACTACACATCAGGAGGAGAAGAGAGAACCTCCTGGAACAAGTTAGAAAGCTATCCCAGCTGGGATAAGATAGGGCAACCAAGAAGAGCCCACTGTGGATGCTACAAGAGGACAGAGCTGTCAGAGGCTGAATGGGATGGGTGGCCAAAGGGCTCCTAAAGTGTCTCTGCCCTGAGGCTGACCTGGTTCTCAGGGATGGGTGAAAATTGCTGGGTTCTGCCCACACCTATTTCTGACCATCAGAGGAATTTCTGCCCTCCCCTCTCACTGGGGCTTTTAGTAAGCCATCCCCGCTCAGTGGAATCTGAGCCTCCCTTACCAGTCCTGGTCTCATTGGTGGGATCCGACGTCAAGGCCAGAGCTGGGCTGCCCCCCAGCCCTGAGTCTGGGAGGGCAGCTCCTGCACAGCCAAGCCTTCTGCAGCCTGACAGGCCCCAGGAGCCCGCCCACCTAGTGTGCGAGTGGATTCAGGGCATGGGGTCTGGCGAGTAGGGGGAAGCAGAGTCAGGGTGCAGTGGAGCTGCCCTTGGGGTCCCTTTTGGACTCTCTAAATGGGAGGGGAGAAGGCAACTCAGCTGACCTCTGTGTCTATGTGGCTTTCTCCCCTGGGCCCCAAAGAGGCAGCTAGACCCAGTCCTGCTGGGCAAGGAGCAGGGTCCTGAGCCTGCAGGGGTTGGAGATGGAGCGTGCTGCAGGAGGACTTGCCCTCCCTTGGGGCTGTTCTGAGTTTTGGGTACTTCCTGGGATCTCAGGGAACACAGAGGCCCTTTTTATCCCCTGTTTTAAATATAACTTAATTTTCTCTAATTATGAAAGAAATGCATGTTTATTACAGAAAATATGGACAAGAACAGAGAAAAATTACTACCAAGGTTAGACTAAGACCCTTTTAGTCCATATGTTTCTGCAGGGTGCACTCACACAGGTGTGACATGGGCTCTGCGAGCTGTGGACGGTGAGGGGCACTTTAGAGTTGGACAACCTGGGTTCAAAACCTGGTTCTGACACTTGGTAGTTGCATGGCCTTCAGGGAGCTGCTTGATTTCCTTGTGCCTCAGTTTCCTGATCTGTGAAATGGGGAAAATGGCATCACCTTCCTCATGGGATGATGCAGGTCACACCATTTTATGACTTGTTTTTTTCACTTTGCAACTATAGTCAATATGGATTTTATTCCATAAATCTAGGCATGTAAGAAGAGGCAGATTAGCTCTTTAAGGCAAATCTTTTCTCCTTCTGCCTATCCACCCTGCCCCACTGGTGGGCTCCCCATGTCCGTACCTTGGGTCTCCCTAGAACTGGCCTGGAAATCGTGAGTCTTGTCCCAGGTCCTTTGCATGTGCTGGACTGTGGGCTCATTTCCAGATGTTCCTTGATGGTGGGCCTGCTGCAGTTTCTGTGCTTGGTTTGCCAAGGGGACCTTGGTCAAGACGGGGCAGGGCTGGGGCTGGAACTGGGGGAGAGCCCCCTGGGGCAGGCTGCTGCCACGCCTCTGGGGCCACCATCTGCCTGTGGTGCAGTCAGGGGATGGGAGACAGGGAAAGGGAGGAGGGGCAGAGATCCCGCAAACCTTTCTCGCCCTCTCTCCTCTCACCTCTTTCTCTCCCTATCAACAGCTTCTCCCTTTCCCCTGCAGATTGCCCCAGTGACTCTAGAATTTAGAAGAAAACCCGGAAGGGAGGCTGCATTGCATCACCAATCTCCCCTGAGGCCAGTGAGCAGCACAACCGTGGCCTGTGTGGGCGAGGAAGATATGTAGGGAGAACAAGCTACAATAGTTCCTCTTCTTCCTGATTTTCTTCAGAGTGGCAATGAGCACCAGTGAATATCTCGGTATATTATTCTACTGGGACTGTTTTCTAAATGTAATTAAGAATTCTTTTGTACAAGGTAACCTTTATTAGCTTCAAGATATTCCAATATGTAGGTATTTCCAGTTTCCCCAATGCTTTCCTATTACATGTAACTAGAATGAACATTCTTATACCTAAAATGCAGATGGATCTCTGATGTTTTCTCATAACTCCTGGCAGTAGGATTACTGGGTCAAAGAGCTATCTTTAAAAAATTATTTTATTTATTTATTTTAAAAAATTGTGGTTAGAACAGAAAACACGAGACCTACCCTCTTAACAAATTTTTAAGTGTACATACAGTATAGTAAACTATAGGTACAGGTTGTATAGCAGATCTCTAGAACCTACTCATCTTGCATAACCAAAACTTTTTTTTTTTTAAACTGCTGTGGAGATAGGCAATCTATGGGAGCATAACCAAAGCTTTACACTTGCTGGACGGCACCCACTATGTCCTTCTCCCTTCAGCCCCTCATCTGGCTTGTTTTTAGGTATTTGGTGTTTTTTTTTTTTTTTTTGTCCTCCAGACAGTTGTATGAATTCCAGGTCAGCCAGCAATACACAAGAGTCCTAAGTTCTTCTCAGGTATCAGAGGGGACTTTTTGCCTAGCTCCAGGGACTTCACAGGCTTGACTCTTGGGATGCAGTGGCTTCTTTCTTTGAGGTGTCCTGAAAGCTTCATGGAGCCCAGCAGTGAAATCCCCCTGGTCAATAGCACCGTCCCTGGCTGTCTTCCCCCACAATAGCACCTGGAGCTCACCTCACCTGGGCCTAGTGATGGGGAAGAGAACACATTAGGTCCTTAGGAAGCAGATGCTGTTGGCATAACCCTGGGGTGGTCCCTGGTGAGGGAGAAGCTCTTGAAGGATGCACGTGTCTGCTTCATGGCAGGGAAAGGGCACAGTTAGGCTGATGGCCTGGAGTTCTGATGGCCAGTTTGGGACATTGTGGGGAGGGAAGGCTCCCTGAACAACAGATGCTCATTCCTTCATTCTTAGAATTGAGTAGCTTTGTAGCTGAAACTCGGCCTCTGTACATCGGTACTGAATTGAACCTCAGAGACAGAGTTTTGGGTGAAGTAGAAAAGAATATTGTTTTGCCAGGCAAAGGGGACCACGGGGGGCTTAATGCCCTCAAAACTGTGTGTCCCGACCTGGAGGGGGTAGTGAGGAGTTTGATAGTAATGGCTCAAAGAGGGCTTGATCAGCTTGTGGACATTCTTCTGATTGGTTGGTGGTGAGGTACACGGGAGTCAGCATCACCAACCTTCTGGTTCCAAAGGGTCTGGGGTTTACGGGCTTGTGGGAAGTATGCGGTTAACTTCTTCCACCTGGTGAGGGTTTCAGTAGCTGCAAAACAGCTCAAAGATATTGTTATGTGTATCCCTCGAGGGGGAACCAGGACCCTGCCCCAAGGCTGCACTGTTGTTTCTGGACTGCTCCTCCCTTGTCTCCACATCCCCTCCCTTCCCTGATTAGCCGCTGTTTGAACCTGCCCTTTGGAACTCAGGGAAGGTCATGGAGGCTGAATGAAGCCTATTTCCTACAAGCAAGAAACAAGGGACACGGAAAGGCTTTTGTGCTCAGGAGCCCCGCAGGATCCTGCTTGGGTTTAACTTTTTCCCTTCTAACATTTTTTCTCTGTAGTTGCTTCCAGATGCCCATTTGCAAATGGAATGGGTCTATGATGGAATTTTCATTTGTCTGTGGCAAACTGAGAAAGAAAAAAAAGGAACTGGGAGTGAATTTTTAATGAGGCTAGGTTTATTTAATTTTAAGGACTGTCTTTTATTTGAGGCAATGACCTTCCCTGTGTTGTTAAAATGTTCTTTCTTTTATGAAATGATTATGAAAGTAAATGGCGTTTTCTTTTACTCTCCTCACTTTGCAATTTAAAAGGCTGGAAGTTCTATGTGGGGACTTTTCCGTGCATGCCCCCCTTCCAACTTTTGTGTTTGTGAGTAGGTTTATCTAGTCGATTAAAATCTAGAGTCCACAGATAAGTCCTTTCAAGGGTGAGCCTAGCCCATGGCTTTATTTCTCGTCATATTGGCTTTTATCAACAAACTCTTCATTCAGCAAATCTTAAGAGCCCACCACACTGTGTGCCAGGCCCTGTCCCAGGAGCTACGGTGGTGGGCCTGGCTGCTGCGGGATGGGTCACACTTGGCTAAGCTTCTCAAGATCTTGACCCTCCTGTAGTAGGCTGAAAATTACCTTTCAAGAGATATCTGTGTCAAATCTCTGGGACTTGTAAATGGACCTCATTTTGCAGACACTGTGATTGAGTTAAGGATCTTGAGAGGAGGCATTTATCCTGGACTATCCAGTGGGCCCTCAATGCAATCACATATATCCTTATAAGAGAGAGGCAGAGGGAATTTTGAGAAACACGCAGAAGAAGAGAAGGTGATGTGAGGATGGAGGCCGTGATGGAGTGATGTGGCCTCAAGCCAAGGAACGCCTGCAGCCACCAGGAGCTGGAAGAGAGAACAGATTCTCCCCTGGAGCCTCTGGAGGGAAGGTCAACAAAATCAGGTGACCCTTGCTTTTGGAGTTCTGGCCTCCAGAATTGTGAAAGAATTCCTGTTTTTTTTTTTTTTTTTTTTTTTTTTTTTTTTTTTTGCAGTACGCAGGCCTCTCACTGTTGTGGCCTCTCCCGTTGCGGAGCACAGGCTCCGGATGCGCAGGCTTAGCGGCCATGGCCCACGGGCCCAGCCACTCCACGGCATGTGGGATCTTCCCGGACCGGGGCACGAACCTGAGTCCCCTGCATCGGCAGGCGGACTCCCAACCACTGCGCCACCAGGGAAGCCCATTTTCCTGTTGTTTTCAGCCATCAAGTTTGTGATAATTTTTTTTTATAGCAGGAAACTAATATTCCTTCCACCAAGTCAAAGAGAGTGGCTAAGCCAGGGTGAGTTACTGGGCCTGGCTGTCCCAAAGGGGTCAGCATTTACTCTACTGCTTATTAATACAAATGCTGTATAACGAGTTTTGACTGGTCCAGCCTTGCTGGGAATCTTTCACCTAGGTCTGGACCTGCCCTTTGAGACCTGACTCCTACTCTGGGCAGTGCTGGCTTTGTGGTGCTTAATTCCAACAGTGAGTGATCTGGAAGGGTACTCAGTGTCAGGTGTGAAATCCGCTCCAAACACAGGTGTATGCAATAGCTATTTTATGTCTCTGAAACAAGTTGAACCTGCTGCAAGATTTCGTGATTCTGGGTGGTGGGTAGTTCCATTTCACTCATCCCTGGGGCCCTCCCTTGTCCCTGGCATGTGGGGAAATGCCCTGAGGTCTTGTGTACTGGGCGGTGGCTCGGACCTTGTGTCCACACTCTCACAGCTGATACCTTCCTTCAAGTCTACAGGATCTTGAAGGGCTCTGCATCTTCCAGGCCAAGCTGGCCCCTGGGAGGCACACAGGGCACAGCCTCTTGAGGTGTGTCACAAGACATCCCCTTTGATTGCCTAGTACTTCCCAGCCCTGCAAGGGGCAGGGAGCACCCACAGACCACTTGATCCACTCAGCCCCGGAGGACATTTTCTGTTGCTTCCTTTTCTGACTCTGTTTCTTAAACTCCCAAACTCACCTTTCTCTCTCCCTCTGAGTAACAATCCAGAGGAATCCCCCTGTTATGGACTGAATTGTGTCCCACCCTTAAATTCATAAGTTGAAGCCCTACTCCCCACCCCTCTCACATCAGTGACTGTATTTGGAGATAGGGCCTTTAAGAAGGTAATTAAGGTTGAATGAGGTCATTAGGGTGGAGGATTAATGGCTTTATTATAAGAAGAGAAAGAGATACCAGGGATTTGTGGGCCCAGAGAAGAGGCCAAGTGAGGACACAGGGAGAAGGCAGCTGTTTGCAAGCCTGGAAGTGAGGGCTCATCAGAAACCAGCCCTGAGGGCACCCTGATCTCCGAACTCCAGCCTCCAGAACTGTGAGAAAATAAGTTTCTGTTGTTTAAGCCACCCAGTCTGTGGTATTTTGTTATGGCAACCCTGGCAGACTAACGCACCACTTCAGTGAATTTAGGTTTTTCCAAAATAGAAGTCATTCTTCTGATGGCCTCCGAGCTCTGTTTGTCCAGAAACACCCAAGACCCTGAAGAAGGGTCCATCCTGTGAGGTGATGTTCAGAGACAGGGAAGAACCTGCATCTTACCTATATGACACTTAAAGCACTCATACACAGCGAATTCATTTTCCTGCCATTTTAGCCCTGGTTCTGTTTGCAAGCACATGACTATCCTGGGGCTGACTGCGTGCTGACCAATGTGCTCCTTTCAGGACACAAGTGCTCAGAGCCTCCAGCTCCCCATGGGGCTGTCCAAGTCCTGCTGTGACTGGGTAAGATAGGCACACATGAGGATCAAACCCTGAAGGCAAGGAGGGAGGAGGTATAGAATTTTTACATGTCAGTGTTTCCCAAAATACATTCCATAGGATCAGAGGTAGTAACTAAAGAAGTTCTGTGATATAAGATTAGGGAACTGTTGGGTTGAGTTAAGCATATTTTGTTTTTTCTTTTACATTAGATTTTCACAGAATCTTTTTTTATTTTTAGTGGAGGAAAGTTGATTTACAATGTTGTTAGTTTCAGGTGTACAGCAAAGTGAATTAGTTATACATACGCATATATCCTCTCTTTTTTTAGTTTCTTTTCCCATATAAGCCATTACAGAGTATTGAGTGAGTTCCCTGTGCTAACCAGCAGGTTCTGATAAGTTATCTATTTCATATATAGTAGTCACAGAATCTTTAATGTGCTGATATCCACTCTGAATCTCTAAAGGGGAATTCATAGACAGCATTTCCCAAACCTAGGGGACCACTTAGCTGTCTTTTCACTGAGCATCTTGTAGATTCAGTGTTTGGTGGACCCCATTTTGGCAACTGCTGATATTCAATGGAGAATTATGAAGTGTGAGACCAGGAAAAGACGCTTGGGATTAGCTAGTCTGAAGCCCTTGGATTTAAATTTGGGGAAATTGAGGCTCAGGGAGGTGAAGGGACTTGCCAGCATCATCCACTTGTTACTGGAAGAGCTGGGGCTAGAACCCAGGTCTCCTGATTCCCAGCGTGGCATTCTTTTTTTTAAAATTAATTATTTTTGGCTGTCTTGGGTCTTTGTTGCTGCACGTGGGCTTTCTTTAGTTGTGGCGAGTGGGGGCTACTCTTCGTTGCAGTGTGTGGGCTTCTCATTGAGGTGGCTTCTCTTGTTGCGGAGCACGAGTTCTAGGTGTGCGGGCTTCAGTAGTTGTGGTGCACGGGCTCAGTAGTTGTGGCTCACGGGCTCTAGAGTGCAGGCTCAGTAGTTGTGGCGCAGGGACTTAGTTGCTCCGTGGCATGTGGGATCTTCTGGGACCAGGGCTCAAACCCATGTCCCCTGCATTGGCAGGCAGATTCTTAACCTCTGTGCCACCAGGGAAGTCCCCAGTGTGGTACTCTTATTTCCACACCCCCTGCTGCCTCCTGTGCTGATTAACATGGGAGGCACCTTGCTGGAAACTGCTGGCTCCAGGGAGACACAGGCAGGCATCCAGCCTTGACCTGACTCCTACTCAGGGGCAGTGCTGGCTTTGTGGTGCTTAATTCCAACCATGCGTGGTCTGGAAGGGTACTCACTGCATCTTGCCTAATTTTTTTTTTTTCTTTTTTTTTGTGGTACACGGGCCTCTCACTGTTGTGGCTTCTCCCGTTGCGGAGCACCGGCTCCGGACGTGCAGGCCCAGCGGCCATGGCTCATGGGCCCAGCCACTGTGCAGCATGTGGGATCTTCCCGGACCGGGGCACGAACCTGTGTCCCCTACATCGGCAGGTAGACTATCAACCACTGCGCCACCAGGGAAACCCTGCTTAATTTTTTTTAAAGGAAGAAATCATTTTGCATTTGACAAATCAAATCCAAATCTATTTTATCCATCACATTTCCTGGTAAGATTGAAGGCCTCAGGGAAATTTAATCCCGTGTTTCTGATTCATCTTCATTTGAACTCATCTATTTTCATTCTCTACGTTGTTTCCCTGGCCCCAGCCCTCTGAGCTTTCTTCTAATCTCTCTTCCCTCAGGAACAAGGCATTCTATTTGGAGAGATGGAAAGATTCCCTACCCCCAAATGTCATGCCCCACCCCCGAAACCTGGACAATTTTAAGAACCTTTCAAAATGGAGACAGTACATCAGAGGGCTACAGAGAATCAAAAGTGTTTGGGTCAAGAGAATGGAAATGATTAATGGCCCCCCAAATCAGGCCTGGCAAGACAGGATGGTTCAGCCTAAAAGATGGTCAAGGGGTGATTTAACAATCTTAGCAGAAGAGCAATTAAAGTCTGGGTACCAGTTCCTCCAAGAACAGAAGAGGCAGGGAGGGCCTGAAGCTGCAGCTTGAAGGAATTCGGTTAGACAGATGGGAGGATTTCTTGACTGAGATGGTCTTTCACACATTAGAGTGGATATGGGGGATTTACAGAGAGGCCCACCGGGTACTGGAAAGATCACAGGCTTTGAAGGCTGATTCTATGTCTGGTCATGCAACTTGTGAGATATGCAAACCTGGGTAAGATGTTGACCTTGAGACCCTGTGTCTGTACCTGGAAAAGCAGAAGTGATATATCTACCTCACAGCATTGTCAGGAAATAGGATAATATATGCCACCGCCTTTTTTTTTTCTTTTGAAGTGGAAAATAGTTTATTTTATTTTATTTATTTTTTATACAGCAGGTTCTTATTAGTTATCCATTTTATACATATTAGTGTATATATGTCAATCCCAATCTCCCAATTCATCACCCCCCATCCCGCTCACCACTTTCCCCCCTTGGTGTCCATACGTTTGTTCTCTACATCTGTGTCTCTATTTCTGCCCTGCAAACCGGTTCATCTGTACCATTTTTCTAGGTTCCACATATATGTGTTAATATACAATATTTGATTTTCTTTTTCTGACTTACTTCACTCTGTATGACAGTCTCTAGATCCATCCACGTCTCTACAAATGACCCAATTTTGTTCCTTTTTATGGCTGAGTAATATTACACTGTATATATGTACCACATCTTCTTTATCCATTTGTCTGTGGATGGACATTTAGGTTGCTTCCATGTCCTGGCTATTGTAAATACTGCTGCAGTGAACATTGGGGTGCATGTATCTTTCTGAATTATGGTTTTCTCTGGGTATATGCCCAGTAATGAGATTGCTGGGTCATATGGTAATTCTATTTTTAGTTTTTTAAGGAACCTCCATACTGTTCTCCATAGTGGGTGTATCAGTTTACATTCCCACCAGCAGTGCAGGAGGGTTCCCTTTTCTCCACACCCTCTCCAGCATTTGTTGTTTGTAGATTTTCTGATGATGCCCATTCTAACTGGTGTGAGGGCATACCTCATTGTAGTTTTTTTTTTTTTTTTTTTTTTTTTTTTTTTGCGGTACGCGGGGCTTTCACTGCTGTGGTCCCTCCCGCTGTGGAGCACGGGCCCAGCCGCTCCTGCGGCATGTGGGATCTTCCCGCACCGGGGCACGAACCCGGGTCCCCTGCATCAGCAGGCGGACTCTCAACCACTGCGCCACCGGGGAAGCCCCTCATTGTAGTTTTGATTTGCATTTCTCTAATAATTAGTGATGTGGAGCAGCTTTTCATGTGCCTCTTGGCCATCTGTATATGTCTTCTTTGGAGAAATGTCTGTGTAGGTCTTCTGCCCATTTTTGGATTGGGTTGTATGTTTTTTTTAGTATTGAGTTTATGGCATGTTCTTGGCCCACGTGATGCAAATTTGTGGTGCTTAACGTGATGATGGTCCTGATGATCACGATGAGTGATCAGTGAGCACTGGTTCTCATTCCCCTCCCCTTACAGTCTCCCTGGGGGTGAAACCTTATGCTTATAAATTATCTAATAACCAAGGAAAGGGCAATAGCTACCTGGGGTGCTTGAAAGAGCTTGTTTTCTTGGCATGGAAACTACTTTTGTCCCTCCTGAGGGAAGATAGGGTCTCACTGATACTGAGATTGTTTCAAGGATCAAGGAGAGCCTGATATCTAGAAACATTTTCTCACATGGAATCATTACATGCACAGATTATTTGGGTAAATTCTTCCTGAATGGTGATGTGGGGCTGTAGTACAAAAAGACTTGAATACAGTTAAAATTAAGTTTTTCAGGTCAGGGAAGACCCTAGCTTTGGTGGAGGAAGTCATAGTTAGCCGAGGGTCCCCCACTAGGAGATTTGAGGCACATCTGAGACATGCTGCATTGGTTTTTGTTTTGCATGATCACTTTGCTTTGAATGTTTCAGATTTGTTTTAGCAAATACCCAGAAATTTTCAGTGGGTGTCAGTGTGTGGAGTCTCTTCTTGCCAATACACAGCCCACCTGAAAAATGCTGTCCCAATTAGCTAGAGAGGGCAGTATAAGGTAGGGGCCAAAGTGACTTGTAAGCAGTATAGACTTACAAGTATAGTATAGCAGTATAGACAAGTCAATTAGAGAAGGGTAAGATTAGGACAAGCTCCCTGAAGGAGTGGGACTTTGTCTAAATCTTACAGAGAGTGATAGTTCTTGGAGAAGCAGAGTTGATGGGTGAGAGGCCATTCAGTTGGGGCCTCCCTGACTCTGGGAGTCAGGTGTGGCTTAGCTGGAATTGCAAGGCTGCAATCAAAGTGTTGGCCAAGGCTGTGGTCTCATCTGCAGGCTTGATTATGGAAGGATCTACTTTCATTGTTATTAACGTGTTTGCTGGCAGAACTAAGTTCCTTGCAGCTGTTGGATTGAGGGCTTTAGTCCCTTGCTGGCATTAACCAGAAGCTACCCTCAGTTCCTTGCCACACGGGCCTCTCCTACATGGCAGCTTGCTTCATCAAAATGTACATGCTGAAGGCAAAAGAGAGTCCAGCTGGATGAGCCAGTTTGGCTAATAAAAACAGCCTGTTTGGGACTTCCCTGGTGGCACAGTGGTTAAGAATCCATCTGCCAATAAAGGGGACACGGATTTGATCCCTGATCCAGGAAGATCCCACTTGCCACAGGGCAACTAAGCCTGTGCACCACAACTACTGAAGCCCATGTGCCTAGAGCCTGTGCTCCGCAACAAGAGAAGCCACAGCAATGAGAAGTCCGCGCATCGCAACAAAGAGTAGCCCCTGGTCGGCACAACTAGAGAAAGCCTGTGTACAGCAACGAAGGCCCAATGCAGCCAAAAATAAATAAACAAACAAACAAACAGTTTTATATATATATATAATATATATATATATATATATATATATATATATATATATATATATATATATAAAGCCTGTTCCCATGGACTGGCTCATGATAGTAACTGTGGACCCCTTCATGGTATCTGCAAACTCCCCGAGGTCCCCCCGTAAGTACTCCTCAGGCCATGGGCCCCCATAAGCTGAGCTTCTACAACATGGTCCTGCCCCCAAGTCACAGTTGCTTGGCCCTTTTTTTTTTGAAAATTTGGAAATGAGACTGAGAGATTCTAATTCAGTCTAGGCTAGTCTCTTGAATAGAGGAGATACAAATTCAGGAGCTGTACTGTGGCTATAATCTGGCATTCCTGTGGTCCAAGAAGGAGAGGAAACTGTTCTTCAGGGTTAATAAAAAATAATAGACAAAATCAGACATTCAGAAAGGAAAAAAATGTCCAGAGACCAAAGAGTCTCATCATCTTCATTCCCCTTCCAAAATCCAGCTACATCTCTGTGATTTCCATGAAAACAACCCACAGCCTTACAATAAGTTTCACACTTTTATTTGATCTAGTTCAAGTCAGTTTCTATTAGGACAGAGTTCTAGCTAAAACTACAATTAATTCCTTTTTTTTTTTTTTTTAAACATCTTTATTGGGGTATAATTGCTTTACAATGGTGTGTTAGTTTCTGCTTTATAACAAAGTGAATCAGCTGTACATATACATATGTTCCCATATGTCTTCCCTCTTGCTAATTCCTTTTTTTAATCTGAATCTTTTCACAAGGGATTTCAGGCAACCATGAATAAAGAACGGATGGTCAGGTGGATAGAGGGTAGACAGACTGATTTCTTCCTAAGAGGGCAGTCCCCATTGGGCAAAGCAGCTAAACCACCCATCCTCTTCCCCTAATCCATCTCTTCACTTCAAAATATATCAACTGACCACCTGCTTGGATTTGAGGTCTGTTTTAAGTGCAGGGATACAGCAGTGACCTAAGATCTGCCCTCTTAAAACTGTTTGTGTACACACATACTCACACACGTATGCACACACACGTGCACATGCATACATAAACACACACGTGTGCTTCCACATGTACACACACAGGCACAAGGTGGCAGTAATCCAGACCCAGATGATGTTGGAAAAAGGAGAGCCAAGTTCAAATCCAAGATATGACTCAAAAGAAGAAACTGAAGAAGTTGACCCACTGAATATATTGAATGAAGAAACACAGATGAGAAGATTATTTTCATGTCTTTGTCCAGGAGAATGGAGGTGCCACTAAAAAAAAAAAAAAGGTGAAGAGAGCTGGCTGCCAGGAGGATTAAAAAAAAAGAATGAATCATATAAACAAGGAATATTGTGCCTAAGTGAAGAGAACTGAACAGAAAAGGCTGATGATGAAGTTGACATGGACAAACTTCTGACTGTATGGCCAGGAAACAAACAGCATTGCAAGATATTTTCTACTTTAAGACTCACACAGAAGGCTGGCAGTTTGAAAGCTTAGAGGCTAAGCATGGTGGAAAGTGTTGCTGATAAAATTTTGGTCATAAGCCACTAATGGTCCCAGGGATTCAAGCCCTTGTGGAATCATCATGGCATCAAAATGAATGACAATGGATCAAGTGAGGTTGCTCCAGCTTCTAAAAAATTCTCTTCAGCATTTGCTGAACAGAAAAGGTTTCTTGCCTTGACAGATCTTCACTGGAGTTGAAACCAGCCTATTTTGGTGAAGGATGCCTGACAGAATTTATGTCAGCAAGGACTTCATGGATAAGCCCATGTTGGAATAACCTGCTCTCATTGGTATAAATATATGTCAGGACTGAAAGCTTGCATCTCTTTTACTCCTTCCATCTTTAAGACAAATGGGCTGAAGAAGCAGGCTCTTGGAATCTAATATGTTTGTAAGAAGAGCCTCTGTATCTAGATTTATACTAGTATTGTCTGGTAGCTGGCTTTCAAAAATGGCCCCTAGTGGTTACCCTTGTGCAATCTCCTCCCCTTGAGTGTGGTCTGGACTTAGTTACTTGTTTTTTGTTTTTTTTTTTAAAGGAAAGCCAACGTTGGGGGAAGATGTGGAATCTTTTTTTTTTTTTAATTTATTTTTACTTTTGGCTGTGTTGGGTCTTCGTTTCTGTGCGAGGGCCTTCTCTAGTTGCGGCAAGCGGGGGCCACTCTTCATCGCGGTGCGCGGGCCTCTCACTATCGCGGCCTCTCTTGTGTGCACAGGCTCCAGACGCACAGGCTCAGTAGTTGTGGCTCACGGGCTTGGTTGCTCCTTGGCATGTGGGATCTTCCCAGACCAGGGCTCGAACCCGTGTCCCATGCATTGGCAGGAAGATTCTCAACCACTGCACCAGCAGGGAAGCCCTAGTTACTTGTTGATAACAAAGAGATTATGGCAAAAGTGATGGGGTGTCACTTTAATGATTAGGTTACAAAAGACTGAGCCAGGCCATGGGAACAGGCTTTTTTAATTTTTTAATAAATTTTTTGTTTATTTATTTATTTTTGGCTGCATTGGGTCTTCGTTGCTGTGTGCAGGCTTTCTCTAGTTGTGCCGACCAGGGGCTACTCTTCGTTGCAGTGTGCGGACTTCTCATTGCTGTGGCTTCTCTTGTTGTGGAGCACGGGCTCTAGGCACGTGGGCTTCAGTAGTTGTGGCGCACAGACTTAGTTGCCCTGTGGCATGTAGGATCTTCCTGGATCAGGGATCGAACCCGTGTCCCCTTCATTGGCAGATGGATTCTTAACCACTGTACCACCAGGGAAGTCCCGAACAGACTGTTTTTATCAGCCAAACTCTACTGAGCTTTCCCCCTTAGAACCTTCTATCTGGACTCACTCCGTTTTGGTCAAGGATTTCACAAGAGTATCCCCAAAAGGGAAAATGTTTGTAGGACTAATGAAATTCCAAGGATATGGGACTATATGGAAAAGTGTGGGAAAATTTACACATGAGCTTTGGCATTAATGGTAACTTTTTTTTTTTTTAAAGAAGATGTAGGAGTTTATTAATTAATTAATTTATTTTTGCTGTGTTGCATCTTCTTTTCTGTGCGAGGGCTTTCTCTAGTTGTGGCAAGCGGGGGCCACTCTTCATCGTGGTGTGCGGGCCTCTCACTATGGCAGCCTCTCTTGTTGCGGAGCACAGGCTCCAGACGCACAGGCTCAGTAATTGTGGCTCACGGGCCTAGTCGCTCCTTGGCATGTGGGATCCTCCCAGACCAGGGCTCGAACCCGTGTCCCCTGCATTAGCAGGCAGACTCTCAACCACTGTGCCACCAGGGAAGCCCGATGGTAACTTTAATTAAGGACACAGCTCTCCACATTTTTAATTATTCTCCCTCCAACTAGGGTTGACATACCTAGCTGTTTTGTGAGGTTATGTATGTCGTATGCAATATTTAGGACATACTTGTACAAAAGAGTATTCACTGCTTGAAATTATTATTTAACTGGATATCCACTATTTTATCTGGCAATCCTAATCCCAACACCCTTAATTATACTTGGAGAGCAAGGTTTGAGTAAATTGAAATTGATTAATCATATTTTTGAGCTTCTGGTGTTTTAGCACCTCTCAATAAATGAGTGTGTGGGGCTATTAAGTTATAAATCATTTATTACCGTGGGTGCGTATTCCTGGAAGGCTGGGCTGGAGACAATGCAAAAAAAGGGTATATCCATGGGGTAAATATTAGAACCTGGGCTAAACATTTTGGTGTTCCGTTGTCTACCCTAAAAACTAAACAAACCAACATTCAGAAACCCCACTCAGTTGTATCTGTATTTTTTACCATTAGATATTTATTCCTTTGGCTTAAAGTTTCCTGCCTGCATCCTGAAAAGATGAATATCTACTTAGAGAGAATAGCAAAAAGTCTCATCAGGCATTTCATAACTTATCAGAGTCTTTCAATGAATAAGTAATATAGTTCCAGGTGCTTTCTCTTCCACCTACAACCAGTCAAAATTAATTACTCTCCCTTCTACATTCTTTTAGGTTCATTTATTCATTCTACAAAACTTTATCGAGTACCTACTATTCACTTACTATTTATTGAGTATCAGGTATTTTGCTAGACACTGGGTAGAGAGTGATGCCCAAGACATCCCTGCCCTCACCTATCAGAGTTCTCAGCACTGTACATGAGTACCTATAGGCCAGGGGCTCCTCAAAGTGGGGACCATGATTTACTCACCTCTGCAAACTTGGCTTCTAGCATAGCATCACGCAGTGGTCAGATTGATGCTTGGTGCTTGAAGAGTTCAAGAGGGAGAAGTTCCAGAAAGTGAGGCTAAATGGGCTGAAGATACTGTGGCCCCATTCATGATTTGCTGATAGGCTGACCCTTTCTAGAGGGTTGGCTGCCAGTCAATCTCTAATCTCGGTGCATAGTCCCTCTGAATGTTCCAGGGTGATGTGGGATTTTCTTGCTCACAGGTGTACTGGTGCTGGACACAACAATGTGGGGAGGGGCATGGAAATGAAGGTAAGTCTCCAGGGAGGAAAAGCCATTACATTTAACGCAAGGCTTGGACTACTGTTTCCCCTAGCCCAGCAGCTGTCTCAGAAATTGGCAACTCAGACATGGCTTGGAGTGGCATTTTGCCAAGTATTACATTTGATATACTATAGGAAAAGGCAGTTCACTTTTTCTGAAGGTGTTCATGGCTGCTCTGATTTCTGGGGAGAGTTCTCTACACTCATGACAGTTTGAGTCCTTCCCTCTGACTGCTCCCTCCTCCATCAAAGCATTATAAACTTCCAGAGCTAGAGGGAACCTTGGACATCAGGAAGGCTACCCCTTTTATTTAGCTGATCAGGGTGAAGTTACTTGCCTGAGGCTGCTTAGGCAATTAATCTTTTGATTCCCTGTCCACTACTTCATCGTCTCCATAAAATGATTTATAAACTTTAAAATTATTTTTTGCAAAAGGTCTTTTTTTCAAATCAATCATTTGAGGGATACGTATATACATGTGCATATACATACACACATACACATATACATGCATGCACACACATACAGATAAGGATGGAGTGACTCTGATTAAAGTAAGGGTAATGGCCAGCTCTACCGT
Organism: Phocoena phocoena; assembly: GCF_963924675.1. NCBI lineage: Eukaryota > Metazoa > Chordata > Mammalia > Artiodactyla > Phocoenidae > Phocoena > Phocoena phocoena. The sequence goes on along the minus strand of NC_089221.1, from coordinate 130,558,083 downwards.
TCTGATTTTCCTTTAGTCTCCTTTGGAGCACATCCAAAGACCATGGGGTATTGCGGAGGGGGGCCCACTTGGATAACCACTACACTATCCGACATTGCATTCTAACTCTGACCCTGAAAGTTCTTTTTCCACAAGAAATCTAATAGATTTCTGGCCATAGTCATTCTAGAATGTGAGAGTATGCTAGGCTTGCTTCGTTTTGTCTCTGAAGCAACTCAGAAATCTGGTGCGGGGGAGAAATTACAGACAGCCAGGAAGATGCCTAATATGGTTTGGGAACCAAGAGGGTGATGGGAAAAACTGTCATCCCCCAGCCTAGTTGAAGGATGAAGATAACTTGATCAATGTCTCTGCACCCACCCACTGCTTTCCAGCAGGAACACAATCTAGTTTCCTTCCTCCGTGTTTCATGTTTTTACAATCAGATTTATGGTAGATAGAATCATCAAGTGCATTTTAACATACCAAGATTTCCCCCCAAAGGTAAATACCAAATAAAACTATTTCTACCACTTGTTAGTGATTAGGAAGATGGAGGAAGACACAAGACACCTGCAATGATAAAAGCTTTGAGAGCATCTTTCCCGTGAGTGAGTACAGGACACAGAACTATGTATTGGATGATTACATCTCTGGACAGACTCCTTTATCATTCATAGACTGAGGCAGAAATCTCTTCTTGGCAATTCCCTAGTTCCTGTCTAACCTAACAAAGATGGTGTCTCCCCTTGACTTCAGACATTCAAGTTTTTAGTCTTTTCAAAAGCAAATTGCTAATAGATGATTATCAGTATAACAGAATCAGAGACAGGGAGTAAGATGCTCTTCAGAGACATTATGTATACCCTCCCAGGCTCCAAGCTTTTGCTATCAAGCTAACAGATGGGCCCATCTTGCTTTTCAATCTTCCCCTGGGTTGGTATCTGAAGGATTTTTCTGATTATAAAAGATATTTACACCTTTAAAGGGAACACCCTTTTAGCTAAAATGCAAAGACCACTGGGGCATAAGCGTAGCAAAGCTTTTCAGTCCGAGATAAAGAGCTATCAGTGCCATCCAAGGCTTTTTTTTTTTTTTTTCCCATCCAAGGCATTTTTGCATTTAGATTTTCTTTTTGTCCCTGAGGTTATTCTCAGATGATGGCAAGAATTTTCAGGCAATTGCTTTTAAAAATAAAAACAATCACCTTTTAAATACACACACCCTCAACCCTAAAGCAAGAGGGGTTGCATAGCACCAGAGATTACCTACCCTCTCATTCCTGCCCAAGATCTATGCTCTACAGTGTCCTTGTATCTGGATTTAAGGGCAGTTTTCTGCTAACATATGATACTTATTTGCAGTTCTAACCTCATGACCAAAACAAAGCAAAGCTATTTCTGCAAATGTTCCTGGAATTACAGGTGAGTTTTAAATTTTATTTTCTGAATGACAAAAAAGAGAATATTTTACTGCAACCAAAGCAGCTCTAGTAGCAGCAAATTCTACTCTAGCATCATTAGGACTTGTGTGCAATGAATAATTCAATAGTCACATCCTGAAGATCAGTTCATTCAATTGCAAGTGTTTGGTAGCTGTGTTCCTTGTCCTTGCTATAACCCTGCAACCTTTGTCCATCTCCTTGACTCGTGCTGGGAGGCTCAGTTCTGCTCAACCCACTGTGGGCTGTCCACACACATCTTTAGGACTTGGCATTTCTGCTGGAACAGATCACTAGTATGGGTAGGACCTCTGGATGTACTGAGTTGCTCAGGGAGGACCTTGTGATCCTTGTCCATATGTTCTGGCTAAGCAGCTATACTCTCTGAGAGTTGGTAAGGTCTGTTACCTTCCTTATGTGACCACTGACATGATTGGCCACGCTCTGACCCTCCACAAACTTCTGCGCTGGCGGCAGCCTGTCTCCAAGCTCCTTATATTGTGGCAGAAGAAAGTCCAGTGCTTGGTGCAGCCTTCTGTGGCTGAGTTTCATTTTCCCTACATCCTTTCTGAAGTGGCTGCCTTTTCTCCATCCTCATTTTCATCATGCACCCAGTGGTTGGGTGTGGGAAGTCTTTGCTGCTTGTGCAGAAATAAAGGTTAAATAGTAGGCTTGGGAATGCTTCCCTTAGAGAGGGCTGCTGACAAGGTTGACCCTTGGCTGGTGCCTGAGAACTTGGATTTGGGGAGGTTCCCATCATTCCCTAACTGATTCTCTCACTGTGCCTACACTGTTTGTACAAATGATGTGGTTTATGCTGTGCCCTTGTGTAGGGGAGCAAAACTTGCCACCCCAAAATATCTCTTTGGCATTCAGGTTATTTCGAGTTGAAAACAAACAAGGCCCAAAAGACTCAGGAAGAAACTTTGACCTTCCCCCTAACTGCCTAAAAGAATTTAGATAGAAGCTCTATTCTGCGGAAGAGGCCCATCTGCAAAGAATGTGGGCTAAATGTGCTGGGGGAAACTCAGCAGGGCCTACAGATCAGAGTCCACTCTGTGTCCCATTGTCTCTGCATGACTCAGTAAATATTTATTTACCAAACATTTGTTTTCCATCACGGTGTGAATTGCCTTCCTCTCCCTTTGAAGTCCCAAACCACTACCCCCCAACAACCTCTTTTATGTTTAGCTGAAGACGGTAGTTATACAGGTGAGGGCTCTGGCCATGTTGGTGAGTTACTCAGCTTTTCCGGGTCTCTGTCATGTACACATATTATTAAACTTTTGTTTCATTTTCTCCTGTTAATCTGTTTCATATCTAATTTAACTCTTAGACCAGCCCGAAGAACCTAGAAGGGGAGAGGACAATTTCTTCCTCCCCTACACTTGTTTTCCTTCTGGGAGTCTAGAATTTTGGTATGTGGTGGCAGAGGACACCAACATGAGCAGTCACCAATAAAACCCTTGGGTGCTGAGTCTCTAAAGAGCTTCCCTGGAAGCCAACACTTCATACTTGTTGTCACAATTGGATCCAGAGGAATTGAGCACATCCTATGTGACGCCCCTGGGAGGGCACTCTCGGAAGCTTGCTCCTAGTTTCCTCTGGAATTCACCCCACATGCTTTTTCCCTTCACTCATGTTGCTTTGTTTCTTATAATAAATTTCACTGTCATGAATTCTAGCTGTGAGTACAACTATATGCTGAATCCTATGAGTCATTCTAGTGAATGATCAAACCTGGGGGTGGTCTCGGGGATCCCACCTCCCTGACATACTGCTCCTCAGCTTGGGGCTCTAGACTCTCCAGCCGGGCATCCATCCAGGGCCTGCAGTTTTTCTAACAGTTGTAGAAGTACAAGGTCTCACTGTAGCCAGTGTGGCAACAGCATTGCCCTCATTACACTTCTTTTTTTTTATTGAGGTGTGATTTACATAAGTGAGATGTTCAGATCCCCTTGTTTAACTTTTGTGATGAATTTCTACAAAACCCACCAGGTCCTCCTGGGCAAGAGTCGATGATGCCAGTGTTCTAAAGTGAAATCCTGTGGTTGTAGCTGGAGCTGCAGTTTGTAGCTGGAGCTGTAGTGTGAGTACGTTTGCAGTCGGTTGGATGAGAGCCTTGGTGATGGTTCATTTCATGTGTCAGTTTGACTGGGCCTTGGGATGCCCAGATATTTGGTTAGACATTCTGGGTGTATCCTTTAGGGTGTTTGAGGGTATTTCTGGGTGAGATCAGCATTTGAATTGGTAGACTGAGTAAAGCAGATTGGCCTCCCTAATGTGGGTGGGCTTCATCATATCAGTTGACGGTCTGAATGGAACAAAAGGCTCCCCCTGACTGCTTGACTGCCCTGAGCCAGGACATCAATCTTATCCCACCTTTAGACGTGAACTGAAACACCTGCTCTTCCTGCTTCCTGAGCCTGCTCCTCTTTGGACTGGAATTGACACCAATGGCTTTCCTGGGTCTGCAGTATACCCACTCACTCTGCAGATCTTGGGGCTTTTCAATCTCTACAATCATGTGAAGAAATTCCTTGCAATAAGTCTCTATCTATCTTCTATTAGTTATTTTCTCTGGAGAACCCTAATACGGTCCCCAAGCTAAAGCTTCTTGCACCAGGTGTTGAGAGGAACAAGCCTGCAGGAGGTGTGATCACTGTCTTTGCAAGGTTCAGAGGGAATCTGTCCACAGAAGCACGAGGGCCTCCAAAATTAAATCTGTTCAAGACTCCAAATTCTCAGCCACAGCTGTTGTTCCCATTCCAGACCCCAGAATACAGATCAGTTTCTTACAAGGAAGCTGAGCGTTTTTTCTTTTCTTTTTTTTTACTCTGCCTCTATCTTCTTCCTTAAAGCTTGTTTCTTTTCTATTTTATTTCCTCTCTTTGGATTCATATCTATCTATATTTATGAGTTTCAGCTTGGCTGCCGTTCCCAAGTGTTTTCATGCCCAAGATTGTGATTCTTGGTTCTTACTATTTCCCATTATTACTTTCCTCTTCTTTCAACAAGAACCCATAGCCCCTTTGCTGTAGCTGTGGTCCACCCTTATTTATTTTCCACAACTGTTGGCACAAAGCTCCAGTTATCTTTGGCACAGACACATTAGGAGACAAGGTGTGTGTGAGTGTGGTACAATGTGCAACGTGTTCTAAAGAAAAACACTGGAAGTGGGAAATTTACACAGTGATATGGAAATAGGGGTCCAGTTCACACGTTATACCACCCTCTGGGAAAGCTCATGCCTGCCTTTCTCTGCTTCTCCCTTAATCTTGTTGGGGAGGAAGAAATTTTCTCTACCCTTCTATGTTCTTCTGGCTGGTCTAAGAGTCAAACTGACATGAGACATATTAACAGAAGAAAATCAAACAAAAGTTTAATAACATGTCTATATGGGAGAGACCCAGGAAAGCTGAACAAGTCTCGCAAAGGGCCGAAGACCTTACCTTAAATACGATCTTCAGCAAAAGACTGAAGAGGATGTTGTGGGTAGTGGTTTGGGACTTCATAGGGGAGGAAGGCAGTCTACATAAACATGGAAAAGCAAACGTTTGGTATACAAATGTTTGCTGGGCCGCGCAGAGGCAGTGGGACACAGAGAAGAATTTTAACAGTTTGCTAGGTTCCTCCCTGTCTACACACCTAGTTCATATGATAATTTTATCTGTGGTGATGGCTCCCTTCCTGGAACAAGTCCTCTATCTACAGTCTTTTAGGCAGTTGGGGGAAGGTCACAGATTCTTTCTGAGTCTTTTGGGGCTTGATTGTTTTCAGCTTGAAGTAATCCACATGCCAAAGATATATTTTGGGGTGGCAAGTTTTGCTCCCATACAGTATTCTCCCTATGTTTTCCCTTCCAGACCTTTGGTTGCACTTTATTACCCTGGTTCTCAAACTACAGGGTGATCTGGGTTTTTAACAAGACCCAGGGTGATTGTGAAGTGCCTGGTATGAGGGCCACACTAGCTGATCTCCCTGCCTCCCCATCTTTTTATAATCAAATCTAGCCAGTGGACTTGGCATGAGAAGGCAGGTCATGGTAGCATCTAAACCTTGAATTGTGGGAAATCAGGGCAGTTTCTCTGGGTTTCTTTTGGTTTTGAGAATCAGGTGAATAATGATGATAGTATTCCTGGGGGTTTAGATGGATTCATTCATGCATTTCAACTATTACCTACTGAGAACCAGGACTGAAGCAAAGAATTAGAAGGCCTTGTCTCTGAGACGATGACTGGGTTAGAGAGAAAGGCGATGTGAACCCTAATGTAATCCCACTCCAGGACATGAGACATGAAACAAACAGACACCAAAAGGAGTTAAGCAACATATGAAGGCTCTCTGTTAATATGACTAGAAGAGAAAACATATGAAGCTCATAAAAAATGAAATAGGAATCCCAGGAAGAGAACATTATGAACTGCCTTGTAGCAAGAGAGTAAGGATTGAGAGAAGCTGGTGTTTTCAAGGCTGCTGATTTGAGGTGGAATTTATTATTTATTTATTTATTTATTTAAGAGAGAGGTATCACACTGTCTCTGGCATAAAAATGAATGAGTCACAAATGTCATGGACACAGGGCATATTGTGGCTACCCTCTGTGGCATTTGCTTTGTCAAGAATTCCACTACTGAAAATCCTTGGCATAAAAAATTGTATTACTTTGTGAAGACTTTAAACAGTTGGCTCAAGAAAAAAAAGAATGTAGCCAAGAGAAAGTTTTTATTATAACAATGACTCTTGATGCTTCCTGGAATGATCAAGAGAGAGAAGAGAAAGGGACTTCAAGGGTCCACTATTCAACTTTCCAGGCCCGAGTTTGCAAAACTTTCACGCCATAGTGATCTTGCCATCAGAAGTAGGAGATGAGCCACAAATTCAATCCACAGCTTTTCTGGCCTGTGAACCATAAGCCAGAAATGTGAGATGCAGATTTTCAATTTTCTGGTAGCCACATTAAAGAAAGGAAAAGGAAAGGAGCAGGAGAAATTAATTAAAAATGTGTTTTATCTGACCCAAATATATAAAAAATATTATAATTTCAATATACAATCCAAGTAAAAATTCTTAATGAGATAGTTTTTTTTTTCTTTTTAAGTCAGGTTTTGAACTCCTGTGTAGTTTTTTATACTTACAGCACATCTCAATTCAGACTTGCAACATTTCAATAGCCACGTGTGGCTGGTGGTTAATGTGTTAGCACAATTCTACAGCCTATTTGCTCCTTCTTAGTTTCTTTGGTGCACAATGTGATGCTGCCATGATTCACGATTCAATCAACCATGGTCCCAATATGTATGGTAAATGGAGATGTGACATATACATTTCTGCTTTTTGTATGAATATAGAACTCCCTATTTAAATAGTTGAACATGACCATCAATGGTATTGCTAGAATATTTTAATGTTGTTCCAATACATAATTTAGAACAAGAGTAGTACAAATGCAAACACCTTTCAACAAATATTTAACCATTATCTGTTAGTACCCGCTATGCACCAACATTGTTCTAGGAACTAGGTATGGAGCAACGAAAAAAACAGGCATAGCCACTGCCCACATGGAGACCATGTTCTTGATAGGGGGAGGTAGGGCATAAGTAAACAAACAAACATATTGTGTGTTACATGACAAGTGCTCAGAGAAAAATAGAGCAAGTCACATAAATGAGACTTGTAAATTTAAATTTTCACATTATCCAGTAGTGATCCAAAGTCTTTCCTCTTTTTCCTCTGAGAACCTTATAGAGAGACACTTATTCCCACTTTTCATTTCTTTGCTTCAGTGACCAACTACCCCTCACCCCCAAATCTAAAGCTCATAGAATTAAAGATACTGTGTTTTTTCTTTCTGCTACAGCCATTCACATGTCCAGAGAATTATCCAGCTGGCTTTCTGAAGTTCAAGGGAAAATGCTTGATTTCAGTCATATTCTCTGCTCATTGGTGAAAACAGGAAATAAAAATGAATTATGAGGGCATTAGTTTGCATGAAGCCACACGACATTCTATATCTAAATCATGAAAATTGTTTACTGTTACCAATTTTTTCCTTTCTGAGGTAACTTTTCTCCTATTACTACTTTTTAAAAAATTTAAATTATTTATTGAAGTATAGTCAATGTACAATATTGTATAAGTTACAGGTGTACAATATAGTGATTCACATTTTTAAAGATTATACTCCATTTACAGTTATTGTAAAATGTTGGTTATATCCCTTGTGTTACATAATATATCCTTGTAACTTATTTTTTTAAAAACAGTTTTATTGGAGTATAGTTGATTTACAATGTTGTGTTAGTTTCAGGTGTACAGCAAAGTGAATTAGTTATACATATACATATATCCACTCTATTTTTTTTTAAGAGTCTTTCCCCATGTAGACCATTACAGAATATTGAGTTGAGTTCCCTGTACTATACAGCAGGTTATTATTAGTTATCTAGTTTATATATAGTAGTGTGTATATGTCAGTCCCAATCTCCCATTTTATCCCTCCCCCACCCTTATCCCATGGTAACCACAAGTTTGTTTTCTACATGAATCTACTTCTGTTTTGTAAATAAGTTCATTTGTACCCCCCCTTTTTTTTAAGATTCCACGTATAAGTGATATCTTATGATATTTGTCTTTCTGTGTCTGACTTACTTCACTCAGTATGATAATCTCTAGGTCCATCCACATTGCTGCAAATGGCATTATTTTGTTCTTTTTTATTGCTGAGTAATACTTCATTGTATATATGTACCACATCTTCTTTATCCATTCCTCTGTTGATGGACATTTAGGTTGCTTCCCTGTCCTGGTTGTTGTAAATTGTGCTACATTGAACATTGGGGTGAATATATCTTTTTGAATGTATAATATTGATTCAATTTGTTAAGCTTTTTTTAATTGACTGAAACACAACTCAAACTATCTATTTTTAAGGGGCATTTATTGGCTCTCACAACTGTCAAGTCTAGAGTACAAGGCTTCAGGCATACCTTGATCCAGGTGCGCAAGTGAGATCACTGGGAATTCATGTTTCTCTACCTCTCAGCCCTGATTTTTACTGTTATTGCTTCACCCAGGCAGGGACTTTCCATGTGATGGTGATATAGTTTACAGCCTACCAGCTTAGCAACCCATGTGAAAATACCTTTTACCCAATGGATTCAATAAGGATTTCAGGTGGCTCTCAGTGTTTGAATTATATGCCTAACCATGGGGGATTCAGTGTTATGACCGGCCTATTTTGGATCACATGTTCACCTCCAGAGCTGTGATAGAATTAATCCTATAATTAACACATGATCTGAAAATAGAGGAGAGATACTCTTATCAGAAGAAAGCAGAATGGTAGCCGGGAGGGAAAAAAAGTGTTTATTCCATGGACTAACTATGACAGGTAGCATGATGTGCTCCTAGCCGAAGGACCGAGGTCTGGGTACTCTGTATTCTGTAAATTACTAAGGGACTACTTTGTATTCTTAAATGTCAGTGTCCTCACTTGTGGAATGGGATAATATCCCTTACTCTATTTAATTTACATGGTTGTGGGGAGAATAACTTTTGTTCAAAGATGCATAAGAGATTTGCATATGTTAAAGTACAGCACAATTATTTTATAATCCACAGTCACTGATTCCTTTATCAACCAATTGCAATTCAAGGGAATAGAGAAAATGCTTCTTGTTCAAACACTTTCAGTTATAGAAATTATAGTGATAGAGGAACTAATTTTTAAAACATTTAAAATAGAATTTAGTAGAGTTTTAAACACGGGATATAAAGTAGCTCCAGTACAGTAAGAAACAGAAGGAAATTGAAGGAAGGTTTTTCCAGAATCTTCCTCCAACTTCTCCCCCTTAATTTGCCTTTCTGTTTAGAAGCAGTTATTTGCCTGTCCTCTCCTTTGGGTTCAGTGTTGCTTAATTCCTGCCTTGGAAGGAAGTACGTAAGTAGATAACCCCACAGGAGCAACAGATGCTGTTAGTATCTAGCTTGGTTGGTGGTACCCCACATCTTTCACATTAGTCTGGGTCTTCCAGGAAGCAGAAACCAAGATGGGATTAAATGTCCAAGGATTTCATTAGGGGAAACAACTGGGAGAAAAAAATGGGGAGGGAGGCAAGAGAGTCTGGGAGAACTGTCAGACTGGGGCAAAAATCTGATTCCTAATGCAGAAGAGAGGGAAGGGAGGCTTGCTGGAAGCATCATAGACTGATGGGTACTCAGAGGTGAGCTCAGCAAGGCTATCTCCAGGAGTGGGTGGCCACAGTATTCCTGCCACACACAGTTGTTGGTTGGGAGCAGTGGTGGAGAAATTTGGTGGATTTCATTAGCAGGGGCCCTCGATGAATTATGTCCCTATAGTTGAAGATGTGTGAGGTACATTTGCATGGCAAACACATCTTTTGTTAATTTTTTCCCACTTGTTTATTCAGTAGGTTTATATTGTATACCTAATACGGTCAGGCACCATGATGGATACAGGAGATATAGTAATAAATGTGACCGAAAAGGTCCCTGACTCTGTGAAGCTTACATTCTAGTGGTCTAATGATCAACTTTCCATTGGACTCTTCTGGGTTTTATGTTTGTCTCTCACAACCATATAAATTACCTATTCTCACCTCTGTGTACTCCTTACATATATTCTCTCTGGCTTGATTGCTAAACCCAGTTTCAGATAGTCTCGTCTTAGGGATCAGACTATAACTAGAGAAGAGATCACAAGTTTGGCTATTCCCAAGGATTAAGGTCCAGAGTTAGGCCAGAGGAGGACCAAAGCCCTCCATCCATCTGTAGGTTCTGCCTAGAAAGTCCTTGTTAGCAGGGTTATCTCAGTACATTTGGAAAGAATTGAAATGTCTTACCCTAGCATAAAAAGTCCTATTTTGATTATGCCTCTTCTTTTCTCCCTGATCTTGTTTCCCTCCCTCATCAAGCTGCAGCTACACAGGCTTTGTTTCTGTTCTTTGAACATACCAACCTCATTCTTCCCCAGGGTGTTTTATCTGCATGGAACTGCTCTTAGTTTGTCTGACAGATTCTTATATCCAGACCCCATCTCAAATATTACTTTCTCAGATAGGCCCTTCCTGACTATCCAATCTAAAGTAGCCACTTTTTCATCTACCATGTCAACTTATTCTAATTCTCTGCATAGCCTTTATCAGAATTGGATATATATTTTTCCTTTCTGTGTCTTCATGTCTTTGGCTACAACTAGAATGTAAGTTCCATTAAGGCAGAACTATTATTTATCTTGTTGACCACAGTGCTTCTAATCTAGAGCCTAGAACAATTCTATTACAGAAGAAAACCAATAATTCCTTATTGGATGAGTGCAGGGAAATGGGTAGATGAGAGTTTAACAGGTTCGGGACCATGGAAAGCTCCTACTAAGTGTTGGCTTACCAAACTTTCCTGAAAAGGATCGAATTCTTGACTGTCATTAGAGGTCAGAGACCATCTGAGAAGCTGAGACCTTTAGGTACCCTGATTGCATGAGATGGTTCAGACATAGCAGCTGTCAGATTTTTTTTTTTTCCCATTCTTGAGTCTGTCTCGTTAGGTTTTGTTTGCAGTATCAAGTCTGGCTAGTCGCCCATATGTATACGTATAGCTGATTCACTGTGTTATATAGCAGAAAAGAACACACCATTGTAAAGCAATTATACTCTAAAAAATAAAAGAAGTGCTGATCCACCAGAGGGTAGACAGCAGGAGCAAGAAGAATTACAATCCTGCAGCCTGTGGAACAAAAACCACATTCACAGAAAGATAGACAAGTTGAAAATGCAGAGGGCTATGTACCAGATGAAGGAACAAGATAAAACCACAGAAAAACAACTAAATGAAGTGGAGATAGGCAACATTCCAGAAAAAGAATTCAGAATAATGATAGTGAAGATGATCCAGGACCTCAGAAAAAGAATGGAGGCAAAGATTGAGAAGATGCAAGAAAAGTTTAGCAAAGACCTAGAAGAATTAAACACCTAGAAGAATTAAAGAACAAACAAACAGAGATGAACAATACAATAAGAGAAATGAAAAATACATTAGAAGGAATCAATACCAGAATAACTGAGGCAGAAGAACGGATAAGTGACCTGGAAGACAGAATGGTAGAATTCACTCCTGCAGAAGAGAATAAAGAAAAAAGAATGAAAAGAAATGAAGATAGCCTAAGAGACTTCTGGGATAATATTAAACATAACAACGTTCGCACTATAGGGATCTAAGAATGAGAAGACAGAGAGAAAGGACCCGAGAAAATATTTGAAGAAATTATAGTTGAAAACTTCCCTAACATGGGAAAGGAAATAGCCACCCAAGTCCAGGAAACACAGAGAGTCCTAGACGGGCTAAACCCAAGGAGAAATATGCTGAGACACATAGTAATCAAATTGACAAAAATTAAAGGCAAAGAAAAATTATGGAAAGCAACAAGGGAAAAATGACAAATAACATACAAGGGAACTCTCATAAGGTTAACAGCTGATTTCTCAGCAGAAACTCTACAAGCCAGAAGGGAGTGGCATGAGATATTGAAAGTGATGAAAGGGAAGAACCTACAACCAAGATTACTCTACCCGGCAAAGATCTCATTCAGATTTGACAGAGAAATCAAAAGCTTTACAGAGAAGCAAAAGCTAAGAGAATTCAGCACCACCAAACCAGCTCTGCAACAAATGCTAAAGGAACTTCTCTAAGTGGGAAACACAAGAGAAGAAAAGGACTTGTAAAAACAAACCCAAAACAATTAAGGAAATAGGAACATACATATCGATAATTACCTTAAATGTGAATGGATTAAATGCTCCAACCAAAAGACACAGGCTCACTGAATGGATACAAAAACAAGACCAATCTATATGCTGTCTACAAGAGACCCATTTCAGACCAAGGGACACATACAGACTGAAAGTGAGGGGATGGAAAAAGATATTCCATGCAAATGGAAATCAAAAGAAAGCTGGAGTAGCGATATTCATATCAGATAAAATAGACTTTAAAATAAAGAACGTTACAAGAGACAAGGAAGGACACTACATAATGATCAAGGGGTCAATCCAAGAAGAAGATATAACAATTATAAATATATATGCACCCAACACAGGAGCACCTCAATACATAAGGCAGCTGCTAACAGCTATAAAAGAGGAAATCAACAGTAACACAAAAATAGTGGGGGACTTTGACACCTCACTTACACCAATGGACAGATCATCAAATGGAAAATTAGTAAGGAAACACAAGCTTTAAATGACACAATAGACCAGATAGATTTAATTGATATTTGTAGGACATTCCATCCAAACACAGCAGATTACACTTTCTTCTCAAGTGCACACGGCACATTCTCCAGGATAGATTACATCTTGGGTCACAAATGAAGCCTCAGTAAATTTAAGAAAATTGAAATCATATCAAGCATCTTTTCTGATCACAACGCTATGAGATTAGAGATCAATTACAGAGGAAAAAACATAAAAAACACAAACATATAGAGGCTAAACAATACGTTACAAAATAACCAAAAGGTCACTGGAGAAATCAAAGACGAAATCAAAAAATATATACAGACAAATTACAACAAAAACACGATGGTCCAAAACGTATGGGGTGCAGCAAAAGCAGTTCTAAGAGGGAAGTTTATAGCAATAGTAGCCTACCTCAAGAAACAAGAAACATCTCAAATAAAAAATCTAACCTTACACCTAAAGGAACTAGAGAAAGAAGAACAAACAAAACCCAAAGGTAGCAGAAGGAAAGAAATCATAAAGATCAGAGCAGAAAGAAATGAAATAGAAACAAAAAAACAATAACAAAGATCAATAAAGCTAAAAGCCGGTTCTTTGAGAAGATAAACAAAATTGATAAACACTAGCCAGACTCATGAAGAAAAATAAGGAGAGGACTCAAATCAATAAACTTAGAAATGAAAAAGGAGAAGTTACAACAGATACCGCAGAAATACAAAGCATCCTAAGAGACTACTACAAGCAACTCTATGCCAATATAATGGACAACCTGGAAGAAATGGACAAATTCTTAGAAAGGTATAACCTTCCAAGACTGAACCAGGAGGAAGTAGAAAATATGAACAGACCAATCACAAGTAATGAAATTGAAACTGTGATTAAAAATCTTCCAAAAAACAAAAGTCCAGGACCAGATGGCTTCACAGGTGAATTCTATCAAACATTTAGAGAAGAGCTAACACCCATCCTTCTCAAAGTCTTCCAAAAATTTGCAGAGGAAGGAACACTCCCAAACTCATTCTATGAGGCCACCATCACCCTGATACCGAAACCAGACAAAGATACTACAAAACAAGGAAATTATAGAACAATATCACTGATGAATATAGATGCAAAAATGCTCAACAAAATACTAGCAAACAGAATCCAACAGCACATTAAAAGGATCATACAGCATGATCAAGTGGGATTTATCCCAGGGATGCAAGGATTCTTCAATATATGCAAATTAATCAGTGTGACACACCATATTAACAAATTGAAAAATAAAAGCCACATGGTCATCTCAATAGATGCAGAAAAAGCTTTTGACAAAATTCAACACCCATTTATGATAAAAACTCTCCAGAAAGTGGGCATAGAGGGAACCTACCTCAACGTAATAAAGGCCATATATGACAAACCTGCAGCAAACATCATTCTCAATGGTGAAGAGCTGGAAGCATTTCCTCTAAGATCAGGAACAAGACAAGGATGTCCATTCTCGCCACTATTATTCAACATAGTTTTGGAAGTCCTAGCCATAGCAATCAGAGAAGAAAAAGAAATAAAAGGAATACAAATTGGAAAAGAAGAAGTAAAATTGTCACTGTTTGCAGATGACATGATACTATACATAGAGAATCCTGAAGATGCCACCAGAAAACTACTAGAGCTAATCAATGAATTTGGTAAAGTTGCAGGATACAAAATTAGTGCACAGAAATCTCTTGCATTCCTATACACAAATGATAGAAAATCTGAAAGAGAAATTAAGGAAACCCTCCCATTTGCCGTTGCAACAAAAAGAATAAAATATGTAGGAATAACCTTACCTAGGGAGACAAAAGACCTGTATGCAGAAAACTCTAAGAGACTGCTGAAAGAAATTAAAGATGATACAAATAGATGGCGAGATATACCATGTTCTTGGATAGGAAAAATCAATACTGTGAAAATGACTATACTACCCAAAGCAATCTACAGCTTCAATGCAATCCCTATCAAATTAGCAATGGCATATTTTACAGAGCTAGAGCAAAAAAATCTTAAAATTTGTATGGAGACACAAAAGACCCCATATAGCCAAAGCAGTCTTGAGGGGAAAAAAACGGAGCTGGAGGAATTAGACTCCTGACTCCAGACTATACTACAAAGCTACAGTAATCAAGACAATATGGTACTGGCACAAAAAAGGAATATAGATCAATGGAACAGGATTGAAAGCCCAGAGATAAACCCATGCACTTATGGTCAACTAATCTATGACAAAGGAGGCAAGGATATACAATGGAGAAAAGACAGTCTCTTCAATAAGTGGTGCTGGGAAAACTGGACAGCTACATGTAGAAGAATGAAATTAGAACACTCCCTAACACCATACACAACAATAAACTCAAAATGGATTAGAGATCTAAATGTAAGACTGGACACTATAAAACTCTTAGAGGAAAACATAGGAAGAACATTCTTTGACATATATCACAGCAAGATCTTTTTTGATCCACCTTCTAGAATAATGGAAATAAAAACAAAAATAAATAAATGGGACCTAATGAAACTAGGAAACCATAAACAAGACAAAAAGACAACCCTCAGAATGGGAGAAAACATTTGCAAACGAATCAATGGACAAAGGATTAATCTCCAAAATATATAAATAGCTCATGCAGCTCAATATTAAAGAAGCAAAGAACCCAATCCAAAACTGGGCAGAAGACCTAAATAGACATTTCTCCAAAGAAGACACACACATGGCCAAGAAGCACAGGAAAAGCTGCTCAACATCACTAATTATTAGAGAAATGCAAATCAAAACTACAATGAGCTATCACCTCACACCAGTTAGAATGGGCATCATCAGAAAATCTACAAACAACAAATGCTGGAGAGGGTGTAGAGAAAAGGGAACCCTCTTGCACTGTTGGTGGGAATGTAAATTGATACAGCCACTATGCAGAACAGTATTCTAAAAATAGAATTACCATATGACCCAGCAATCTCACCACTGGGCATATACGCAGAGAAAACCATAATTCAGAGAGTCATGTGCCACAATGTTCATTGCAGCACTATTTACAATAGCCAGGTCATGGAAGCAACCTAAGTGTCCATCGACAGACGAATGGATAAATAAGATGTGGTACATATATACAATCAAATATTACTCAGCTATAAAAAGGAACGAAACTAGGTCATTTGTAGAGACGTGGATGGATCTAGATAGGGACTGTCATACAGAGTGAAGTAAGTCAGAAAGAGAAACACAAATATCGTATATTAATGCATATATGTGGAACCTAGAAAAATGGTACAGATGAACCAGTTTGCAGGGCAGAAATAGAGACACAGATGTAGAGAACAAATGTATAGACACCAGTGGGGGAAAGTGGCAGAAGGAGGCGGTGGTGGTGTGATGAATTGGGAGGTTGGGATTGACATATATACACTAATATATATATAATGGATAACTAATAAGAAGCTGCTGTATAAAAAAGTGAATTAATAAAAAAAGTCTGTCTAGGTCTCTTAGGAAGACTACCTTAATCCAATTTTTCTTCTCTATGTCTTGTGCAGGGGGTGCCTTTCTTTTCCTTAAGGCAGCTGCTAGTTATTGAGTGCCTCCTCTGTGCCAGGAATTGTGCTTGTTTTGGGGAATTCAGAATTAAATAAACAGGGCCTTTACACTTGAGGGGTTTGCTGTCCAGTCAGGAAAGCATGTTATAAAAGAAAAATGAAAGAACGGGCTATGAGGATAGAGAGTATAAAATGCCTAAGTCATGATTTCTCAGTAGAGAAACATTTGATCTGTGTTTTAAAGAGCTGACAGGAGTTTAGAAATAAGAACATACAGAAAGGGCATTCTAGAGAGAAAAGCATATAAGAGGCAGGAAAGTACGTGGTGAATTCAGGAACAGAGTGTTGTGGTGTGTGGTGGTGAGAAGCTTCAGGAAATGAAGCTGTGGTTGTTGGATGAGGCCCAATTACAAAAGGTCTAAATGTCATACAAATGATTTTGGAATTTTTTCCTGAAATAGTGGATAGGCTTAGAAAGTGTTTTGAGGAGGGGAGAGAGAATTTCAGACGGTGCTTTGAGAATATCACTGTGTTGTAAAGGTTGAAGGAGATATGGACTAAAAATGGCTTTTTTTTTTAACATAAAGAGTGAAGTACTATGTATAATATTTTTTAAGGGCTTTTGAAACAAAACTGCTCTCCTATGGTAAGGGGTAGTTGCTGTCAATTTTATTGTTGTAAGTATAACCCTGACTAGGGGCTGTGTAGTGGAAATGTCTATTTGGATCAATTCAATTAAAAAAAGCAACTTTTTTTTTTACACAAATGATGCAAGTTTGTAATAGAAAAAAAATACAGATGAGTAATAAGAAAAATAAATTACCCCTAAACCCATCACTCAGAGATAACTATAGATGAATTGTGTGTGTGTGTATGTGTGTACGTGTGTGTATAGGGGAGCTATTCGGCATATATGCCTTGTACATATCCTGTACATATGCTTTTTTGCTTTATGATAGATCATGGACATAATTCTACATCATATCAATAATTATATATCTCCCTAATTATTTTAATGGTTACCTATACTTCTATTGGGTTGAGGTACCCCAAAGTCTTGAACCAACTTCCTCTTGTAAGATTTATTCCATATTTTGTAGGGGAGACCTAGTGGGAAATGAGGGAAAGGTCCCTGATCTGTAAACTTTGGACAAAGGGAAATTTTGAAGGTTTTCAAGGAGAGGATTAACATGAATAGATACCAGCTTGGCACAAAATTTCCAACTCTGTGAAGCTTTTCAAATAGCTTGTAGTCTGTTAGGCTTGAGATAGGGCTGGAGGGTGACCCTTGGGGTTTTCTCTGGATTTAGGGAACTCACATGTCTTAGTTGTTCTTATCTGTCCGCTGCCGTGGCAAGAACTTGGCGCCTGAATCTGAGCAGCTCTGACTCTGGCAAGAAAGACTGGAGGCCAGGAGTGCTGCTGGGCCCTGGGTTTCCAAACTTCT
This sequence comes from Phocoena phocoena, assembly GCF_963924675.1. Classification (NCBI taxonomy): domain Eukaryota; kingdom Metazoa; phylum Chordata; class Mammalia; order Artiodactyla; family Phocoenidae; genus Phocoena; species Phocoena phocoena. Next base: position 130,540,400 of record NC_089221.1, on the reverse strand, counting down.
AGCTGTGAGCTTTAAGACCAGAAGCCATCAAACTTTCTGGATCAGTTCCCTTCTCAGTAAAATATTGTTACATTTACTTTAAAATTACATTCAAACTCTACTGTACTAGATATTCGGTACATTATAAGACATACAACAAATAGAAAATTTAAAAGTATAAGTGGAAATAAAATATTTTAAAATAAAAAAATCCATTTTTCTCTCAGTTAAATATTATTATTCATACAGCATGTAAAATAGTTGTGTATTATTAATATTTTAGGGAAATGAATGTGGTTGAATATGCTTCACTCGGCTTTTTTTTAAAAATTGTTTTAAGACTTTGATATTTATGAATTCTTGTCCAAGTTCAGTTTATTTTGATACTTAATTTTTACTGACTATCAAAATTACAAAGATACTGCTCAGAGATATGTTGATCCACATAGAAGAAGTGTATAATTGGATGCACTTTGTAAATCATGATGTTCATTTTAAAATTCTATCCACCCCTTTATGTAAAGGTTTTGGTTGAAATTCAGCCAGTAAATGTCTATCTCCTTCGATGTCAGTTAGTTGGTTTATTTTTAAAGCTGGGTTGAAACCACTGAAATTCTTCATTTGAAAGACTTCCAAACAGGTTAGGAGGTAGAGTTTTTATATAGGACACCATTTTAGAATATACAGTGGGGAAACATTTCCAGCATCTGTTTCCAAAATGATCTCTCCATAGCAAAAATTGTTGTTACTACTGAAGCCTGCGCAACTGGAGCTCGTGCTCCACCACAAGAGAGGCCACCGCAGAGCGAAGCCCGCGCAATGCGGCGAAGAGTAGCCCCCACTTGCTGCAACTAGAGAAAGCCCGCGCACAGCAATGAAGACTCAACGCAGCCAAAAATAAATAAATAAATTAATTTTTTTTTAAAAAGTTGTTTTTTAAAGCAGACTTGGAAATTTCTAATTTTTTAAGTAAAAAAATGAGTAGCTTAACTTTAATTTCAACAACTCTTATTTTCCCATAAAATAATCAGCTAATCTTAGTTGGGCACTCAAGATTTTCATGAGTACTTCGTACCTCATTAGAAAGTCATATAAATATTCCACTATTTAGCAGTCTTATTTCTTTTATAAATTAACAACCTTAGTGACATTCTGGAGCATGCAAATTTAAGTACACTGAAATACTCTAAAACCACGTAAGCAAGAAGGGGTCCACTTTTGACTCCTCTGGGCCGTGTAACTCCATCCTTCTTTCTGGATCCATCACATACTTTTGATAATAAGTGACCTCCTGACCTCAGACAGAGGGAACTAGTGCCAGCCTGCACATTACGTAGTAGCAAAGCTTGATTTCCTTCTCAATTTCAACATAAAAATGAATACAAGAAGAGGTTCTGATTTGTTTTCTTCCTGTACTCCAAGCCTGCATGCTCCTTGAGGTTCATGGACACTGTGAAGTACCTTCTCTTCTCCAGGACACTGTTTCCCATGTTTAAATGAAGGAAATGGATAAGATAACGTGTTTGAGGGTTTTTCTACTTGGACACTCTAGTACTCTTTCAATTTTTCAACAGAATGGGATTCAACTAGTAGAAACCTGTGGTGTTGGGATGCTGGATGGATGTTTTGATGACAGAGGTGGGTGTAGGAGAAGTACAATTCAATGAAGATGGGCAGTGATTGGCAGTCCCAGGTGGAAGAGGGTGGTGGAGGTGGCAGTAGAGATGTAGCAGTGAGGAAAGAATGGTCCTAGAGGCACTGCTCTTGCTTTTGACATTGGATAAGCTATTTTTGACTTCCTGGACCTCAGTGACCTCATGGTAAAATGGAGTGGGGAAAGGGGCAAGGTTATCTTTCAGATCTCTTTGAGCCATAAAGGACCCCAAGTTTGTGGGGTCCTTGGAGGAATAGAGAATACTGCAGAGCTGGCATCCTCATCCTGGAGTCCAGGGGCTCCTTTCCAGGGCTGGCAAAGGTGACCTTGGTCAGGACTGTAGCTTCTGGCGTCTGGGGGACCTTTCCATAATGGCACATTATGCAGTGACCAGGAGGGCAGCCTCTGGGCTCAGAATGCCCCAGCTCTGCCACTTACTCCCTGTGTGACTTTGGGTAAGTTTTTGAGGCTATCCACCTCTCATTTGCATCATTTGTAAAATAGTGGTAATAATAGGACTTTCCTCCTGGGTTGCTGAGAGGATTAAAGCTAAACGAAATAATACAGAGTAGACAGTTGAACACAGTGCCCGACATATGGTACATCTTTAATAAACATCTGTAATTGTTCTGTAGTTCTTATTTGCTTCCCTACTTTTACCTGGAGGGAACCAGCGGACTTCTTTGGTCAAACCCAAACTCAGCCCTACCAAAGAAAACAATAAAAATGAATGAAATTTGCAGAAATAGAAAAGTCTTTCTTCCCAGGGGGTCTGTTCTGAAACCCCCTGAGAGATCAACCCTTCCAGCTTTTTATGCTGGTCCTTAAATATGCCTTCTTCCTTCATCCCTGCAAATACCACCTCCTTGCACCGAATAAATCTCAATGCCAAGTACAACAAAGTCTTTTCTTTCTTTTTCTTTTGCTTTTTTTTTTTTTTAAGAACAGCTTGAAGCTTGTTTGAAGCAGAACTATTACTCTCTTAGAGCTTAGAATTTGCTAGTGTAAATCTTTTCCACAGCCAGGTGCGTGAGCCCAAAAAGATAAGGGCGTTAAGAGGTGTATTTCCATGTTGGAAATATGCTCAGATTAATTTGAAGGTACTCATTAATAGGATACTATTTCTCCGCTCTTGGGCATGTTATTATTGCTCAGCTCACCAACTTGATATCTTAAAATCAAACTCTTGATTAAAAAATGGGAGAGGGGTGCTTCCCTGGTGGCGCAGTGGTTGAGAATCTGCCTGCCAATGCAGGGGACACGGGTTCGAGCCCTGGTCTGGGAAGATTCCACATGCCGTGGAGCACCTGGGCCTGTGAGCCACAACTACTGAGCCTGCGCATCCGGAGCTTGTGCTCTGCAACAAGAGAGGCCGCAACAGTGAGAGGCCCGCGCACCGCGATGAAGAGTGGCCCCCGCTTGCCGCAACTAGAGAAAGCCCATGCACAGAAACGAAGCCCCAACACAGCCAAATAAATAAATAGCGTTCCCTTAAAAAAAAAAAATGGGCGGGGGAATTAAATATTTCTACTTCTAAATCACTCCCCAGTAAATAAACTATGAAATACTTTTGGACGCCTTTTTGGAAGATGAAAGGTTTTCTGAGAAAGAGGACAGGAGTAGAGGACTTGAAGCCAGAGGTTGCTTCTGCAGCGAGTGCAGTCAGGTTGCCATAGCTGCGTGTGGACTCTTGGGATGGAGTAGGTGACTGAGGTCACCAGCCTGGGGGAGCCGGCAATTTCAGAAAAGTACCCAATTGTTCTCTGAAAGGATGTCAGTATAGCCCTTCATGAATAAGTTTTGATTGATCTATTTGATATTCTGTGTTTCCACCTGGCACCAGGGCATCCTCAGGAGTCTATGGCGCTGTGCCCTAAAAGCATGTGAGGTCGTAGAATAGACATGGCATGTTCTATAGTAGAGGTTGGTCTCGGAACGCCCCCTCCTCCTTTAAAGATTAAAATTAACAGGGATATAATTTGGAAGCTGTTTTGCAGATGTGGAGGTTGGGAACACAGGCCTTGTGTTTAGGCAAAACTGCACCAAATCCTGGCTCTGGCACTTGTGAACTTGAGCAAGTGACTTAACCTCTCTGAATCTCAATTTCACCATGTGTGGAATGGAGGTAATAACACCTACTTCATAGGATGACAATGGAGACTAAATGAAATGAAGTCTAGCTCTTAGCACAATGCCTGTACATGTAAGGGCTCAATAAGTGGTGACTATGATAGGCTCTTGGTAAGGGCAGTGTTAATCTGGTTGCAAGCAACAGCCATCAACTCAGTCTAACTCAGATAAAGGAAGGTTAATTGAAGAATATAGCAGGCAATCTCAAGGCAACCAAAGATGGGAAACATAATCCATCTGGTTTTGCAGGGGCTGACCTGGTAAAGGCTCCTTCATTATGCTTTTGTTTATATCTTCCTTCTATTCGTCTGCTGAAAGTATGTATTAGTTAATTCACCTCTGACATTTGGGATACTTTGTTGGAAAAATTTGAGAAAATTTGACTGAAAGTACTCCTCATACTTTGGATATGAAAGAAGAGAAATGATGAACTGTCAGAGCAGAAGAACCTCAGGTCTCATTTAGTCTATGGATGGCCTCAACCTAGCAGGGGGGTTGCCTCTCACCCTTCTTATGCCCATGGCAGACATCACCCATCGATCTTGGTAGGCTTTTATACTGAGTTCAGAGTTGGCCTCATAATCCTTCTTAGCATTGCACTTCCAGACAGCCATTAGCAAATGAGTGGAGGAAGCTCATGATATAAAACTGATCTTCCATTCTTTATACAGCCACTTTGTTATAGGTGAAGAATAGGCGTTCAGGGAGAAAAAGTGACTAGTTCAAGTCCAACTCCAGCTCTGTCTATAGGCCTCTGTTCCCCTACTGGGTAAATTGAAGCAGTTGGACAACAGAGATCATCCATGACTGTATATACTCTTACTCCATTTGGTGTGGTCACCTGTGTGAGTAAGGCATGCCCCTTTCATGCCTTGTCACTGTAGTATCCCTCAGATCTTGGGCCCAGGGCCTGTAGATCATGACCGCAGGGGCACCCATCACTTTCCCTGGAGATGTGCAACTTGGCAGCCTCTGATCCCTGGAACTTAGTAGGTGCTCAGTAATTATTTCTAAAACGACTGAATATGATTTGAGCAGAGATTTAGCAGGATCCAATGAGAATCATTTCACCATCATAATGTTCTGTCTTCAGGTCTTGAAAGCCCTTATTAGGCTCTTCTTTTAAAATGCAAACCATCTCAGGATTGTTTGCATTTTAAGCTCAAAGTAAATAGCATCTTTTGATTGAAAGAAGGCATGGGACTCACCTCACGTGTTATGTGAAGGATTAGATGAGCTAATACTTATAACACAGGTAGCATAGCGTGTGCCCTGGCCCATTGTAAGTGGTCAGTCCATGGTAGTTATTAGCATCATTACAGGTGGCACTGCCTAATCATTACCAATTCTTTCATCCTTGAGGACTCCTTTTCAGCCAGGAAGCTCACGTTTTGACATTTTTTTTTATGCTGAACAAACTGTCTGAATTAAGCAGCATTTAATTCTTTATTTCATTTTTAGCTATCAAGGCCCATATGTGACTGCTCACCAACTTCTGGCTAGCAGAAGGGAACAGTGTTGACACACCAGGTTGTATCATGTCAGCCAAAAACAGGAGAAATTTGTTTTTTGATTATCTAGTGTGGCTTTATTACAGGTCAGTGTGTAGCTTGCATCCAGTTTTTAGAATTATTGTCTCTAAACAGTGACTACCAGTGATGACCTCTAGGCCATGACCCTGATCTAGCCCTACATCTGTGTTTCGCAGATGGGAAAACAGACACCCAAAGAAGAAAAAGAAACTTCTAATTGTGCCTTCATGGAGACACTCACTTAATGGCCAAATCTCACTTTGGTTCATACATACGGCTACTTGGAAGAGGCGGGTATGCGGTTATCTCTTTGCCACATACCAAACCTCCCCAAAGTCCAATGGCTTAAAACAACCATTTATCATCTTTTATGTTTCTTCGGGTTGAATGGGCTCAGCTGGGTGGGTCTTGCTTGGGGCTGTTCATGCTCAGATGGCAGCTGAGGCTGGAGGCATCTGAAAGCTGGAGTGGGCTGGGTATCCAAGAAGGCTCTCTCACATGTTGGCGGGTAAGGCTGGTTGTCAACTAGAGTGCCCGCGCCTGGTCTCTGCAGGTGGCTTAGGTGTCTCACAGCATGGCAGCTGGGTCCTGAGAGGGAGCATCTCAAGAGGGAGTGTTTCAAGAGGAAGGAAGCAGAAGCCGCCAGGCCAGCTAAGGGCTGAGCCCACTTCACTTTCACCATATTCTACTGGTCCATGCGGTCACAGGCCCACGAAGATTCAAGAAGATCAAGTAGATTCCACTTCTTGACGGTGGGGTGGCAAAGTCACATTGCTGAGAGCCTGTGGGATGGGAGATGTTGCAGTTATCTGTGGAAAGGAGTCAAAATTTCTGCCACGGCATCTTTTTTTTTTTTTCCCTCCCTCCCAAGGATTTGCAAACATCTGTGGTCCCCGCTGAGGGAAGTAAATGAAATTGTGGCCTTGTCTTCCCAGCTCTGCCAGTTCTCGGGGCAGGAGGGAGACACAACTTAATCTCAGTTGAAAGACTCAAAAGGGTTAAAAACTCTCCACTGCCTGGCAAAGCAGGAATATTAAATATTTTTAAAAATATATCTTACTGGAGCAACCATGTGCCTACTAATAAGAACAAAATTATTTTTAAACTTGTTTTTGGGAAACGTTCATAATAAATCATCCTGTTCTTGAATTATTAAAAACAATGTTGAGTAAAGAATTGCTTAATTTAGTAAATAATTTTAAAGCAAGCCATTATTTTCTGCAAACTTGAATTTGCTGAAAGCACTCCAAGAATTTTATTACCAGCATGACTGCCTAATGTAATTGTGTAATTAGTAATACACCTGACACTGTTGGAGAGATTTAGTTTTACTGAGGGTGAGAAAAAAACGCAGTACTTTATTCTTTTTTAAGGCTGGATGAAGGACACTGCCCTGTTTTGCTGATTGAAGTTTTGTTTTGTTTCGTTTTTAAATGACATTGTACGGCTGAAGTCACAGAGTGAGAACCAACATTTATTGATATTGGATCTGTGGATAGAATACGTGGTTTGAAATTGGAGTGATCTAGGTTTGAATCCTGGTGCTGCCTCTTGAAACATACGCTTTTCTTGAGTAAGTTACGTAACCAAAGTCTCAAGTTCTTTATTTATAAAATAGGAATAAGAATGTTTATTTCATAAGGTTGCTTTGACTCTTAACTGGGATAATGTTCACAGAAGGCATGAGATTTTACATAGAAGATTTTAAGTAGATGGGACAATAGGTTAGGTTCCTTTGTCTTCCCACCTGATTCTGTTCGAGCACATGATTTTGTGTGTAGTTGGCTTGGATGGTGAGTTTAAGATCCATCTTAGGGGTGCTTGCTGGATGTAGGCTGGGACTGGTGAATGAGCTAGGTTGTTAATTTTTCACATAAGTACACCCAGGATGGTGTTCAAGGAATGAACAACCTGCACGCTTAGAACGGCTTGAATTAAAAGTTTATCATAAACTACTTCTTACACTGATAAATTTTTCTTGTACTATTTGGTTTGGAGGGACAAATGTTGACTTAGGGAGAGGAGTTAGTTAGGAAACTATTGCTGTAAACTGAGGGGATAGTGACTTCAGCATGACTGATGAGGTTCTGTTTTGTCAGAATCTTGGATTATAATCCCAGTGTGGTAGGCAGAGTTCTAAAGTGACCCCCAGTGACCCTCACTCTTGTAGAGTCTTCTTCCTGTGAGTATGGGTGAAACTTGTGAAGGTGATAAGCTATCACTCTCATGATTATGCTTTGTTACATGGCAAAAGGGATTTTGCAGATGTAATTAAGGTTACTAATTCGTTGAATTTGAGTTAATAAAAAGATGGGTCTCATCTAACCATATGAGTCCTTTAAATCTGGGTATAGAGATTAGATATGGAGGAAGTAAGAGATTCAAAGCCTGAGGAAGATTAGATTATCCATTGCTGGCTTCAGGGATGGAGAGGGCCACGTGGCAAGGACAGGAGACTGCCTCTAGAAACTGAGGGTAACCCCTGGGCAATGGCCAGAAAGAAATGGGGACCACAGTCCTATAACTTCAAGGAACTGAATTCTGCCTACTGCCATGTGAGCTTGAAAGAGGACCGCAGGCTACAGAAAGGATGGCAGCCAAGCCCAGCCCAGACAACTCCTTAATCTCAGTCCAATGAAATCTTGAGCACAGAGTTCAGCCATAGTGTGCTTAAACTTTTTACCTACAGAATCTGTGAGAGAATACATTTGTTGTTTTAAGCCACTAAGTTTGTGGTAATTTGTTATGCAGCAAATATGCCCAGCCTTTCTCACTGTGAGATCTGAACCTGAGTTATTTCCTTTCTATGGTTGTCAGTTTTCTTGCCTTTAAGTAAGAGAATTTTCTAGTCTAGAACACTGGTACACATATTAATTGTGCATCAAAATCACTTAGATGCAGCCTAAAACGTAGATCCCAGACCTTTTTCATGATCTCCTGAATCACATGATCTGGGAGTAAGGCTCAGGGCTGCATCGTTAACAGGTTTCCCCAGGTGATTTTGATGTTCCTGGTTCTGGAACACACTGGGCAGGAAATCGGTCTTTACCTTGGAATAGTGGTCTCTATGGTCTCCTCTGGCACTGACAGGTAAAAGTGACAAGGAGGTCCTCTTTTCTTTTGCTACAGTAAGAGTAACAAAAGACCCAGGGCTCACTAGGTGTAAGGCAGTGCGTGGGGGCTCTACTTACCTGCTCTCATTTATGCCTTGAAATTACCTGTAAGGTGGGCCCAATTATTGGCCACATTTCACTGCAGCTTGAGGAGGCAGAGCCAAGGTTACAGAGTACAAAAGAGGTAGAACTGGAATTTGAACCCTGGTCTCTATCTTTCCCAGTTAGGGTCTTAACCACTGCGCATATTGTCTGCTGTGAAACAGAAAGTCTATTCATCTCTGTATCTTCAGCACCAGAACACTCTCTGGCACATGGTAGACGAATAAGAAACATATCTTGGTGATCAAATTCTCCTCCGGGTCCCCCAGCTCCCCACCCGGTGCAGGGCAGTTTGTGTGACAATGGAGAGGGAGGAGAAGAAAGCTCTTCTGCGTCGTGGTAAGTTTCTTTGACCTCGCCCCCCATTTCTGCTGCTTTTCGCCTCATTCGCTTTTTATTCAAAGGCCAAAACTGCTGAGGCTCGCCCCACACCAAGGCTCTGCTTTGATTCCTATAGTTCCGTGAGTGGGTCTTAGCTGAGCATGGCACGCAGTACTCAGGTGAGGAGACGGAGACATTCAGAGCCAGGCCCAAGGCTGGGACTGAGTACATGTGTGGTTCAGGTGCCTGACTCACCACAGCTGCCCCTTCACGTGGGCGGAGCTAACAGCAGCCACTCCCACAGCACGGGACCCCGCTCCCCTGGCGGAAGCTAACGAGTCGTGGGCGAGACACGGAGGAGTGGAAGCTGGAAATGGAGAGACTGACCTGGTGGCCTTTGAAGCTGACTTCCCATAATGACAGCACTCTGGTAAGAAGGGCCACCCCAGCCCCCGCCTTTCTTTTTTTTTTCTTCCTTTTTTTGCGGTACACGGGCCTCTCACTGTTGCGGCCTCCCCCGTTGCGGAGCACAGGCTTCGGACGCGCAGGCCCAGCGGCCATGACTCACGGGCCCAGCCGCTCCGCGGCACGTGGGATCCTCCCGGACCGGGGCACGAACCCGTGTCTCCTGCATCGGCAGGCGACCCTCAACCACTGCGCCATCAGGGAAGCCCCCCAGGGAAGCCACCCCTACCCGCCCCGCCCTCCGCCCCGCCGCCTTTCTTGATACTCCGGTATTTTTTCACTAAGTTTCCTTTATGATTTAAGATGCCAAAGTCAGATTCTGTTGTCGGTAATCAAAAGAACCTCTGCTAGTGAAGGAGGAGAGACTTTCAGAGCTGGAAGGGGCCTGGAATGTCGTCTGCCTCACCGTGTGACCTGGCTGAACCTGGCAGGGCCTTCTCTGCCCTAAGAGGATCCTTCATGCCCTTAGACTATAGTATCACTTATGCCCTTCCCCACCATCTGTGACAACCACCCTCTCCCCTACCCCTCCCAAATGACTCAACTTTTGAGCTACCTTTCAGGCCCCATCTCCGCTATGCGAAAGGCTTAAAAAAGTTGTACCATAAAATAATTAAAATATCTTTCCTCTTCTACTCCACCCTTTTTTCTCTACGTTTAACTTTCCCTGGTTATAATACAAGTGTATTCTTAAGGTAATATAAATCTATTTTCATTATGAATTGTTGCAAACTCCAGCTTTGTGGCATCATTATAATAGCTAGCATTTTTGTGCTAACACTTAGAAGCCAGGATTACTAATATGTGTTAAGTGCTTCATGAAGTTAGACTTGTTTAGTTTAATCTTCTCAAAAAATTCATTGAGGTGTAGTTATTATTACTCCCTGTTTCACAGATGAAGAAATTGAGGGTTTGAAAAGTACTAAATGAATGAGGTTATATTTCAGAGCTGTCTGCTCAAATAGTGACAGCAGGATCAAATTGTGAAGCATCTCTGTTTTTCCCTTCTATCATCATCTGTGCCATTTATTTTGCATATTTAAAAAAAAAAAACAGGGCTTCCTTGGTGGCACAGTGGTTAAGAACCTGCCTGCTAATGCAGGGGACACGGGTTTAAGCCCTGGTCTGGGAAGATCCCACATGCCGCAGAGCAACTAAGCCCATGTGCCACAACCACTGAGCCTGCACTCTAGAGCCCACGAGCCACAACTACTGAGCCCACATGCCACAACTACTGAGCCCGTACGCCTAGAGCCCGTGCTCTGCAACAAGAGAAGCCAGCGCAACGAGAAACGCACACACTACAAGGAAGAGTAGCCTCCGCAACTAGAGAAAGCCCATGTGCAGCAATGAAGACCCAATGCAGCCAAAAATAAAAACAAACAACAAACAAAAAGTGCTGAGAGGTTCAGGGTAATGTGGTTGCCACAAGAAATTTGGACACAAAGGGAGGGACTCTATCTCCTTGTGTCGGAGAATCAGGGAAGACTGTCTTGAGAAGTGGCAACTGGGAGGTGTGGTAGATTGTTACCTGTTTTTCTAGAATCTTAAAATTCTCTATCAAGAGGTAGAGTGTATGTCCCCTCCCCTTGAACATAAATGGGTCTTTGTGACTGCTAGACAAATAGAATACAGAGCAAGTGATTGTCTGTGACTTCTAAGGCTGAGTCATAAAAATGCCGTCCTGTCATATGCTCTTTTTTTAAAAAGAAATGCTCATGCAGTCTTTTAAAAAAATTAATTAAATTAAAATTAATTTAAAATTAACGTATATTTTGGCTGCGTTGGGTCTTCATTGCTGTGCGCAGGCTTTCTCTTGTTGCGGCGAGTAGGGGCTGCTCTTCGTTGCGGGGCAGTGGCTTCTCGTTGCAGAGCATGGGCTCTAGGCGCGTGGGCTCAGTAGTTGTGGCACACGGGCTTAGTTGCTCCGCAGCACGTGGGATCTTCCTGGACCAGGGCTCGAACCTATGTCCCCTGCATTGGCAGGCAGATTCTCAATCAGTGAGCCACCAGGGAAGCCGCTCATATGCTCTTAAAATGCTCACTCTTGCAACCCAGTCACCATGCTGCAAGGAAGCCCAGTTAACTCAGGGAGAGGAACTGAGCCCCATAGCCTTTGCTGAGCTCTCAGCCAATGGTCAGCACCAATTTTCTAGCAATGTGAATGAGTTATCTTGAAAGTAGATGCTTTAGTCCCCACTTAGGCTATTCCAGCTGATGTCACATGAAGCAGAGGTGAGCCGTCTCCCTAGGTCCTGAATAAAGTACAGATTAACGAGCAAAATAAATGACTGTTGGTGTTTTGGAACACTTAAGTTTTGGAGTAGTTTGTTAAACAGCAGTAGATTAACGATAGAAAAGAGGCTTTGAAAGATGTACATCTTTCCAAACAAGGTTCTGAAGGTGCTGTGCTGATTATTGGCAGCTGTACTCCGGTGGTGGTGGTAATAGAAGTAATAACAAATATGATAATAATAATGATGATGGTGGTATTACTATTAGTAATGGTAGCAGTAGCTAAGTTTCACTAAGTTTTTTTCTGTGCTGTGCTCATGTTAAGTGCTTTACACTTTATCTCATTTAACTCTAATGATGACTCAGTGAAGTAGATACTAGTACCCTCATTTTACAGACGAGAACCAGGGTACTAGAGAATTTGAATTTTCTTTAAGGTCACACAGCTTCTAAGGGGTGCTACCAGAAGATTCATTCCCTCATGCAGGCAGGGGTTATGTGGACCTTTCAAGGAAAACCCTGTAATCAAGAGTTACACTAAAGTGAGAATCACTAGTAGCTAGCATTCTTTCACAAACCTGTTTACATTTTCAAAGATACCCATTAATCAAAATGAAGAACTCTTCCATGGAGCATGTCTGTCTCTACTGGAGGCAGAAGACGTCTTCCTGGCACTTGTTGGACAAAGGGCAGAGATCCAGCTGACATGGCCCTGACAGCTAAGCAGGCTGATATATGTCATTCCCTCTAAGCTCTGTCCCATCCTGGGTGGCAACTTAATTGTGTTATGACCCTGTTGGGGCTCAGGGGGCCACCCCCAAATATGCTCCAATGGCATTTGATTATTTTGAATTAAACTTAAGAAACGGCCAACACAAGAGGGGTACTCTGATCCTCCTCTCTGTCTCCCTGAAAGCAGAAAATAAATCTCATGTGAAAAGTGCACTCCCTTCATCTGGAGGTAGAAGGATACCCTCATCGCCAGAGACAGGGAACTGGGGCCAAATTGCTTGTATAAACAAACCTTGTTACTTCTTTACTTTGCTACCCCAAGTCCAAACTCTGTTTAGGTTCTTCACTAATTGAACATCTAAAACCTAAGTTTCTTTGTCTGGTCAATTCCTCACAAATTCACAGTTTGTCTAAAAAGTATAAAAGCTGCCTTTTTTGACCACTTTTTTTTTCCCCCCAAATTTATTTATTTATTTATGGCTGTGTTGGGTGTTCGTTGCTGCGTGTGGGCTTTCTCTAGTTGCAGCGAGTGGGGGCTACTCTTCGTTGTGGTGTGCGGACTTCTCATTGTGGTGGCTTCTCTTGTTGCGGAGCATGGGCTCTAGGCGTGCAGGCTTCGGTAGTTGTGGCACGCGGGCTCAGTAGCTGTGGCTCACAGGCTCAAGAGCGCAGGCTCAGTAGTTGTGGCGCATGGGCTTAATTGCTCCGTGGTGTGTGGGATCTTACGGGATCCGAGCTTGAACCTGTGTCCCCTGCACTGGCAGGCGGATTCTTTTTTTTTTTTTTGCGGTGTGCGGGCCTCTCACTGTTGTGGCCTCTCCCGTTGCGGAGCACAGGCTCCAGACGTGCAGGCTCAGCGGCCATGGCTCACAGGCCCAGCCGCTCTGCGGCATGTGGGATCTTCCTGGACCGGGGCACGAACCCGCGTCCCCTGCATTAGCAGGCGGACTCTCAACCACTGCGCCACCAGGGAAGCACCGGCAGGAGGATTCTTAACCACTGCGCCACCAGGGAAGTCCTTGGCCACGTCTTAAGTCCCGTTCTATGAGACCTCTGTGTGCACAATTAAAATTTGTGGTTTTTTTCCTCCTGTTAATCTGTATATTTTTAGCCTTAGGAATAGTCCAGCTACAAGAACTCAAAAGGGATAAAGGGGGACTCTTCCCTTCCCCGACAACTCCTATTTTACCCATGAGGAAACCGCAGCTTAGAGAAGTTGCTAGCTTGCCCTGGATTACACAGAACCAAGACTCAAATGTGGGTCTCCTGACTTCGGAAGATGGGACCAGCCTGCAACTTGATTCTTGCTGAATGCCTCACACTACATGAAAGATTCAGGGAGGTGGATGATAAAAGACCGCCGCTGGCAGAAAGAAAGCAGTGATCTGAACACCTAAGGGAAATCCTAAACAGCAGAGGGAAGAAAACAAATATTAAGACACCCATGGATAGAAAAAAAAATAGGGAAAAGAAATCAAGCCATTTGGAAGTGCTCATTGAGTTGCCGCAGCAGATAATTTAATAAGCCTTCTGTTTGGTCAGGCTTGCTTCCCGGCTCTCAGCAGGGTGCCGTATGGAAGCTCCTATGCAGTAATTACAAAGAATGATCTTTCCCCTTGTCTGGGATCTTAGGCTGTGATCTGGGGAGCTGGCACTGCTGAGATGTTTTTCTCGGAGGCAGAGTTTGGAGCAGTGCGTGTGAGCGCTGGTGTGCTTATGTGTGTGTTGCAGGGTTGAAGGACCGAGTCTGGGATTGGTCCTGAGAATCTCTTTGCCCTTGTAGCAACCTTTCTTCTGCTGCTTCCTGGGACCTGGATGCCAGGGTAACCTACCTGCCTCGTACCTGATTAAGGCTTTGCCACGCTGTGGCCTCAGGACTCATCATCCTGCCAAGTGTCAGTAAACTCATCAGACAAATGAATCCTTCCTTTGCTGATACGGTTTCCACTCAGTTAATATTCATTCAGGGGCTTCCCTGGTGGCGCAGTTGTTGAGAATCTGCCTGCTAATGCAGGGGACACGGGTTCGAGCCCTGGTCTGGGAGGATCCCACATGCCACGGAACAACTAGGCCCGTGAGCCACAATTACTGAGCCTGTGCGTCTGGAGCCTGTGCTCCGCAACAAGAGAGGCCGCTATAGTGAGAGGCCCGCGCACCGTGATGAAGAGTGGTCCCCGCTTGCCACAGCTGGAGAAAGCCCTCGCACAGAAACGAAGACCCAACACAGCAAAAATAAATAAATAACTTAATAAACTCCTACCCCCAACATCTTCTTTAAAAAAAAAAGAATATTCATTCATTCAACAATGAAAACCTGTAAGTGCTAGGCCCTGTTCTGAGAACATCCATGCTCTCATGGAACCTGTGTTTTAGAAGAGAAGATTGGTGGAAATCAAGAAAACATCTTAAGAATTTCAGAGACTGATAAGAATAATATGATGGTATGTGTTTGGTTTGGGTGACAGGGGATCAGCTCCAAGGAGGTGACATTTGAGCTGAGACCTGAATGATGAGGGGGAGCCAGTGTGGGAGGGGCATGGGGAGGTGTGTGCAGGCAGGGGGAACTGTGGATGCAAAGGCTCTGAGGTGGGGAACTGTCTTGTGTTGAAGGAACAGGAGAAGGTCACAGGGGACAGTGGTCAAGATGAGGCTGAGAGTAACAGAAGCCAAAATAATTCAGGACCCTAAAGGCCAGGCCGACCAGCTGGATGACATGACCTGATTTATGTTTTGCTGTGACACCCAGTCTTTGGATATTAGAGTTGGAGGTTGCTTTACAGCTCAGAGGTGACTTTCCCAAGGTTCCAGGGCTGGTTATGACAGATGATTTAAACAGTCTCCATTGTACTTGAGATTTTCAGGCCTTCTGTAGGCACTTGAGGAGCTGAATGTATTGGGAAGACTGGGAAAATGTTCTTTTATTGAGATGTAATTGACATTTAACATTGTGTGCCTTGAAGGTGTTGATTTGAAACATTTTAATGTTGCAATGTGATTATCACTGCACTTTTAGCTAATGCTTCTATCACATCATATGGTAATCATTTTGTTTTTGTGGTAAGAACATTTAAGATTTAGTCTCTTATCATCTTTGAAGTATGTAACTATAGTCACTATGCTGTACATTGGATCCCCAGAACTTGTTCATCTTCTAACTGCAAAATTATACCCTTTGACCAAAGTCCTCCCAGTTCCCCCGCCTTCTAGTCCCTGGTAACCACCATTGTACTCTGTTTCTAGGAGTTTGGCTTTTTAGATTGTGCATGCCTGTGAGATCATATGGTATTTGTTTTTCTCTGAGTTATTTCACTTAGCAGAATGTGCTCAAGCTCCGTCTGTGATGTTGCAAATGGCAAGATTTCCTTCTTTTTCATGGCTGAATAATATTTCATGGTGTGTGTGTGTGGTGTGTGATATATATATATATATATATATATATGATATATGTATCACCCTTACCCATTTATCTGTTGATGGACACTTAGGGTGTTTCTGTATTTTGGCTATTATGAATAATGCTGCAATAAACATGGGAAAGCAGACATCTTTTTGATATTCTGTTTTCATTTCCTTTGGATATATACCCAGAAATGGGATTGCTAGATTATATGGTAGTTCTATTTTTATTTTTTTGAGGAACATCCATACTTTTCCTCAGTGCCTGCAACATTTTACATTCCACCAACAGTGCACAAAACTTCTGATTTCTCCACTTTCTCACCCACGTTTGTTATCTTTTTTTCTTAATAATAGCCATCCTAACAGGTGAGAGGTGATATCTCATTACGGTTTGGGTTTTCACTTCCCTGATGATTAGTGATGTTAAGGCTTTATTCTGTTTATATGGTGTGTTAGTTATATTGATTGACTTTCAGATGCTAAACCAACCTTGTGTTCCTGGGATAAAGCCCACTTGGTTACGGTGAATAGTACTTTTTATATGTTGCTGGATTCAGTTCGCTAGTATTTTGTTGAGGATCTTAATGTCTATATTCACAAGGGACATTGGTCTGTGGTTTTCTTTTCTTGTGATGTCTTTGCCTGGTTTGACTTCAGAGACCTCATAGAACGAGTTAGAAAGTGTTCTCTCCTCTACTGTTTTTGTGTAGAGATTGTGTAGAATTGATATTCTTTAAATGTTTTTAAGAATTCACCAGTCAAGTCCCCTGGGTCTGGGCTTTTTTGCTCTTGTTGAAAGTTTAAGAATTACTAACATAGTCTCTCTGTTTGTTAAGGCCTATTCAGATTATCTGATTTTTAAGCCGGTTTCAATAATTTGTGACTTTCTAGAGATTTATCCATTTCACCCAAGTTATCTAATTTGTTGACATATAGTTTCCATAGTAGTTTCTTATTATCCTTATTATTTCTGTCAGGTCAGTAATGATATTCTTTCTTTTATTGCCGATTTAAGTAATATGAGTCTTCTCTCTTTTTTCCTTAGTCTGACAAGCTAAAGTTTGCCAACTTTGTTGATCTTTTCAAAGAACTATCTTTTGGTTACATTGTTTTTTCTCCATTGTTTTCCTAATCTATTTTTCAGTTATTTCAGCTCTAAACTTTATTGTTTTCTTCTTTCTGCTTGCTTTGGGCTTGGTTTGCTCATCTCTTTCTAGTTCCTTAAAGTGGAAATTTAGGGTATTGATTTGAGATCTTTCTTCTTTTTTTTAATATAGGCATTGACAGCTATAAATTTGCTTCTAAACACTCCTTTTTCTGCATCCTGTTTTGCTGTGTTACATTTTTAATGGAGTCCCCAGTGCAGTCAGATCTCTTTGTTGTCCACAAAGCTGCTGGCTGTTGGCTACCAGGACTCTGACAGGGGAGGGAATAGCCTGAAGTTAAAATATCACAGGCTCTGCTCTTTTGCTGGTGTTCAGTAGCCTTTCTTGGATAGATGATTTTCAGATCATTTTGTGGCTTGGTTAATTGCCAGAGTCTAAAGTGGTTGATTTTCATTGTTTTGCCCATATTTTCATTGTTTTCAAGGGGACGGGAGGCCGCTGAGATCCATACTCTGCCATTGTGGCCTTTGGTGACTTTTAAGTGCTCTGACAACCCTTTGGGGTGGGTACTGTCATGATGTGCTTTTGGCAAATAAGGAAACTGAGGCCCAGAAAGATTCATTAACTTCCTAATGAAGCTGAATCTGGCCTCTGTACCCCGACACCGAATTAATTCTCCAAGACAGAGTTTTGGTTGAAGTAGAAAAGAATAGCTTTATTGTTTTGCCAGGCAAAGGGGGACCACAGGGGAATAATGCCCTCAAAACTGTGTGTCCCTACCTGGAGGTGGTAGTGAGGAGTTTGATAGTAATGGCTCAAAGAGGGCTTGATCAGCTCGTGGACATTCTTCTGATTGGTTGGTGGTGAGGTACACGGGAGTCAGCATCACCAACCTTCTGGTTCCAAAGGGTCTGGGGTTTTACGGGCTTGTGGGAAGTATGCAGTTAACTTCTTCCACCTGGTGAGGGTTTCAGTAGCTGCAAAACAGCTCAAAGATATTGTTATGTGTATCCCTGGAGGGGGAACCGGGACCCTGCCCCAAGGCTGCACTATTGTTTCTGGACTGCTCCTCCCTTGTCTCTACATCCCCTCCCTTCCCTGATTAGCAGCTGTTTGAACCTGCCCTTTGGAACTCAGGGAAGGTCATGGAGGCTGAATGAAGCCTATTTCCTACAAGCAAGAAACAGGGGACACGGAAACGGAAAGGCTTTTGTGCCCAGGAGCCCTGCAGCGTGCTGCTCAGTATCACTAAGGCCCCACAGCTAGTAAGTGGTAAATCCAGGATTTCAACTCATGTAACCTCTTAGAACTTTCTGTCCAGCTGTTCCCTTTGCTGCAGATGTCTTCCTTGGGTAACTTCTTTACCTCCTTCAAGTCTCCTTTCAAGTCGTACTTCTCCGTGAGGCCTAGCTTGGCCATCCTCCCTCTGCTGCTTTTGTTTCCAATTTCCCTTTAGTCTCCTCTGCTTCTTTTCGCCATCAACATAGCATTTAGAAAAACACCATATCTGTACCATGTTTATTGTCTGTCTCCTCTTGCTAGGGGGTCATTTCCATGGAGGCAGTCATCCTTGTCTGTTGATTTTCCCTGCTAGGGTCTGAAAGACTGCCCAGCATATGTGAGGCTCTCAGTAAATGTTTGCTGGATCTGACCCAGAGCCCCAGATCAAAACCCTAAGTTAGCAGCAGGGTTTGAACTTGAACTCTCACCTGCCTTTCTCTGAAGCCCGGGTTCTGAATAACAAGTCCTGTGGGTTCCCCAAAGAATGAGGTCCACTCCAGCGCAGGCACTGTCCGGTTTGCCTCACCAGAGGTGATACAGGGTTTATTCCCAAATTGCCCTCTAGGAAGCTGATGCTGCTTCGTCTGTCTCTGCCTCCCCCATCTGTCTCCTTTCCCCCACCAGCGGCTCTTAGCCACACTGTTCCCATGGTGTGGGGATGTCAGGACTGGGGCAGGGGCTGAGTGTCTTCTGGGCAGGCAGGCAGCTGATGCCAGCATTTTCCTGCAGGGAGTGGACCTGCCAGAGGCACAGAAAGTATGATGTGTGTGTGTGTCTGTGTGTTCACGCATGCACATATATGCGCACACGGTGGGTATGTGGAGAGACAGTAGCTGTACGTGCACAGTCCCTGAGGTGGGAACTGGCTTGGGAGAGTTAAGGAACGGGAAAAGGTCATTCTAGGTGGAGCAGACTGGACTGAGGTGAGGAAGGCAGGGAAGGGGGGGGGCAAGGTGCTGCATGCATGAGCTCCGGGGGCAGGGGAGCGCTGGGTGGAGCCCGTCTCTCTTGGAGCATGAGTGTGAGCACAGCTGCCCCTCTTCTGCTGCCCTTGCCTTCTTGGGTCTTTCCCTTCTCTGTGGCTCTGAAACACTTCTGCAGTGACCAAGTCTCAGATAACAGATACAGATGACAGACCTGGAAAACCGTTCAGGCATACCCTTTCACATGACGGAAGAAAACTGAGACCCAGAGAGGTTGAGTGACTTGTTCAAAACCACACAGGAAGTTGGTGGTAGATTCTTACCTCCTAGATCAGAGCTCTTTCTATCATGGGAAATTTTATTTCTCATTTCTTTCTCTTTTCCTTTCTTTAAAAAATGTTCTTTGTAGAGGGTGGGTACTGCAGTAAAAACTTCCCACCCATTACGTCCATTAACTCTTTATGAATGAGGCAGGTATTGCAATTAACCATACTTAGCAGATGAGAAGCTGAGACTCAGAGATGGGGGGGTATCTTTCCCAAGGTCACACAGTCGGGGAGTGGCAATGTCAGGATTCTAACCGAGGTCATTTCACCTTCCAGTCCTGTATCAGGCCCCCAGTCCGTCTTTTCCCTTCACTGACTGACAGACCAGTTAGACGCGTGGAGGCTGTTTAGAAGGGTGAGGAGCCGGGTGGCGGTGGGGAGTGGCAGGCAGGGAGGTGGAGTGAGTTAGGCTGATCCCAGGATGCTCTGCTGGTCCTTCCCCAACCTCAGAGGAAGTGAAGCACCTGTCATGCAGAGCCCATCCAGGCCTCACCCACAGCAGTACCTTGGCCCCAGGATCTGAGTGAATTAACCTTCTCCGATGTGTGTCTCTGCTGGAGTTCTTGGCCTCTCAACCCACTGAGAGGTCACCTGTCTTGCTGCCTGCAAGCCCCCAGGGCTGCTGATTCACACTTGCCCATTTCCCAGTCATCATCTGCACCGTCCTCTGGCCTTCCTCACGGCCCCCTTTGCTGTAGTTCACAAACCTTGCACAGCATGGTAGGCAACCACCACCAGTGTCGGTGGTCCCACTTGAGAATTTTCAAAGTGCTTTTCTCATGAAACCTTTCGTATTCTCCTCTGTGGGATTCATATCATTGTTATCCCCATTTATTCAGTGAGGAAAACTGAACTCTGATGTTAAAGATACATGAAAGCACCCAGGAACACAGGACCACAAAACTAGCAGGTGGAGTTGGGGCTCAAGGCGTGGTCTTTATCCTCCCCCACATGTGCCAGTGTTGCACAGTAGCTGCCGTTTGGTGACTGTCTATGCGTTCCTTAATCCTCTAATTTTTGGAGCTGAGGAAGATGGTGCTCAGAGGGGTCAGGACTGGCTGTGGGTTTCATAGCTGGCAGACAAACTCAGGTGTGGGTGATCCACGCAGCTATGGGCTGAATTGCATGCCCCCCAAATTTACGTGTTGAAGTCCTAGCCCACGGTACCTCAGAATGTGACCTTGTTTGAGACCAGGGTTGCTGCAGATATAATCAGTTAAATTAAAATGAGGTCATACCAGATAGGGAGGCCTATAATCCATTAGGACTGATGTCTTTCTAAAAAGAGGAAATTTGGACACAGACATGCACACAGGAACAACGCCATGAGACATTAAATGCAGAGATGGGGATGATGCTTCTATGAGCTGAGGAATGCCAAAGATTATCAGCAAACCGTCAGAAGCTAGGAGAGGCATGGGACAGGTTCTCCCTCAAAGCCTTTGGAAAGAACGCATCCTGCTGACATCTTGATTTCTAGCTTCTAGAGTTCTAGCTTCCAGAACAGTTAGACAATGAATTTCTGTCGTTTAAGCCACCCAGCCTGTAGTACGGCAGCCCTAGGAAATGAATGCAGAAGGCCATATTCTTAACGACTCCAGGGCACTGACTCCTGTTTCCCAGAATCTTAGGTTTTATAACTGATGGGATTTTACTTCTAAATTTCAGACAAAAGGAATGATAACAAACCCCTGAGTGCCATTTGGAAAGCCAAGAGGTGAGAGAGGCCAATTATTAGTTCAGCCAGGGGTGTTGCTGGCTGTGGTGGTAGAAGCAAAATGCAGCCCTGCAGCCTTAGCCAGTGGGATGCCGCAGACAGCTCCTCACTTCCTTGCTCCAGGGAGGCTGGGTTTTGGAATGTTAGCTAGACTAGAGCATCTGATGCTTGAGAGGCCCAGGAGGACCATGGAGATGAAGAAGTACTGGACTGAGAGCTAGGAAACTACTCTGCCACTCATCCTGCTGTGTGACCTTAGGAAAGCCTCCTGCCCTCTCTGGGCCTCAGTGAAAAACTTTGACTAGACGATGTGTAAGTGCCCTGAGAATCTCTGTCTCTGATCTAAAGGAAATGGAGACAAAGGAAATCTTGTCATTTGCAGAAATCAAAGAACTCAGGAGCGTTCCTTTCCAATTTGGTTTCACGTGTATTGATGAGGCAGGCTGCCCTGTCGCTCAGCGTGTCAACTGCCAACTCTTTCTCTCCTTGACTTGCAAAGATCTCATTTCAGGCTAATGATGATGGTGGTGATGATGACTATTAATAAACATGATGTACTTATGGGGAAAAAAGGAACTAAAAACATACATTTGGGGCTCGCTCTCAATAGGCTTGCTTTGGTCCTTTTGAATGGGGCTGCGCTAACTTAATGAGATCATGGGCAAGTCCCTGTCCCTCTCTGCTTTCCCTGTCTGTAAAGTGAGGGTGTTGGCCTAGGTCTGTGGTTCTCAGACTGTAGTGCCCGGAATGGGAGCATCTGCATCACCTGGGAACTTGCTAGACGTGCAAATTCTCAGACCCCATCCCTGACCCAGTGAATCAGCAACTCTGAGGAGGGAGCCCTGGCAGTCTGTCTTAACGAGCTCTCCCTTCGAGTCTGATGCACCCTCAAGTCTGAAAACCACTGCACTACATGGCCCCTTTGGTCTCCCAGCCCTGACTGCCTTTGTTTGCTTGTAAGTCCTGCCCCATGAGAGGGACCTTCTGTGGGATTCTCAGAGAGAGGGGTGAGAAGTGGGCAAAGGGCCTTTGCCCTTGACTTCCCTCCCATCTCAAAGTTTTAATGCCTCCTTTTCATCCCTCCTTTCTCTCAGTGTCCTCTAATGACAGGAGCTTATTAAAATGGGGGATTTTCCACCGGCCTGTTTCAGAGGTCCTGGGGAGGAGTTTTAATTGCCAGACTTCACACTGAGGGTGTTAACATTTATTAAAGTCAGCTCCTCTGATTGCCTTTTAACAAGGTGGTGACTGTGCATAGGAGATAACGCTGGGCACAGCCTGGTGAGGCCTCAGAGGAGGCTTAAAATAATCAGGCCCAGGGAAAATAGGAAGGCAGCGTGGTGCAACGGTGACACAGCATCGGCTCTCCGCCTGGCTGGAGGCCGAGGGGTCGGGGCTGCCGTGAGAACAAGGTGGGCATGGGGAGGAGGGCAGGGGGAGTGGGAGGAAGGAGAGGCCGGTGCTGGTCTGGCCTTCTGGGAACAGAACTGTCACGGTGCTGTGGCCCAGGGAGCCAAGGCTCTGAATCTGGACTCCAGCCTCTTTGGTAGTCTAGATTTGAATCTTACATTTTTGATGATTTTGAAAGGAGGGATGGGAGCATCCCTGTTGGGTAGCGGAGAATGGGAAATGCACTCAAGGCCATGGATCTCATGTGGATTTGCTACAACTGCCTGGGCCTTCGTTCTAGGCCCTTCCTCTCTGCCTGCTGTTGGCTGGCGTGGCACAGCAGGGATTCAAACTGCATTGCCTGCTTCTACGGGCCCAGCCCTCCAGGTACGGGGTGGAAGACTGGTAGAGCTGAGAGGTTCTCACTTCTCTGGGGCTGATGAGCTGAACAGTCTCTGTTCCTTCCTCCCCTCCACCTGGAGTGGCTCTGATTTCCTCCAGTTCATGCCAGGGAGTTTCTAAGAGACATTGGCACAGGGTGAAAAGAAAAACAACATTGTTGCAACCCTGTGCCTGAGGGCTCCTGTTGCCCTGAACTGACCTCATGGCCTCCCTCCCTGACCCCACCTGCTCCTTCTCAGGGTTCCCCCTCTTGCTGGAAGGTGGGCCCAGCCCTGCCCCTGTCCCTTCTCACTCTGCCCTGTCCCAGCATCCTGTCTGTCATGACATGCTGCTGATTCTCCTCCCCACAGGCTCCAGAACCTGTCCCCTTGTTTCCTCCCATTCGTTACTGTCATAGCTTAGGTTTGGATGGACAATGGAGGCTCTGAAGCGGTGGTTCTCTTTCCTGTCCTGTCCCCTCAAAGCCTTCTTCCTCCAGCTAGAGTGATCTTACCTCACGTCACCCCGAGGTTCTTCCCTTCAGTGC
The DNA here is from genome assembly GCF_963924675.1 of Phocoena phocoena. NCBI lineage: Eukaryota > Metazoa > Chordata > Mammalia > Artiodactyla > Phocoenidae > Phocoena > Phocoena phocoena. The sequence goes on along the minus strand of NC_089221.1, from coordinate 130,517,068 downwards.
TTCCCTTTTGCCCACCAAGTTCAAGCTTGCGTGGTTCTGGGGTCTGGGGTCCTCCATGAGCCCTGCCCATCCCACAGCCTTACCATTTGCCACTCGCCCTCCCTGCTCAGCCAAAGTACACGCCTTCTGGTTCCCTCAGTACCTTTCAAGGGTCAGCTCAGGTGTCACTTCCTCTTTAGAGCCTTCCCTGCCTCCCTGGGCAGAGTATATAATTTTCCCTTATCTGCCAGTGCCTCTAGTAAACCTTATATCCCCCAAGATTGTAATAGTTTGCATAACTGTCTTCCCTACAAGTCTGTGAATTCCTCAAGGCTACAGAGAGCATAGATGATTCAACTTTATATCCATGATGTGTGGCAGGTACTTCATCAGGACTTTTGAATTGAATTCTGCAGGGATGCTCAAAAAATCCCTTTCATCCCCTCCCAACTGCTGTTTTCAAAGTACACTGGCATTCGCCTAGAGGTTGATGGTCAGAGTAGAACTGAAGCTGCCATGTTGGTAAATGTCATGAGCAGCTGGTGGGCACTGAAGGGCTGAGTTTTGTGCGACTTTTCTCCTTAATTGCTGTGTGACCTTGGGTTGGTCACTTGGCTTTTCTGGACTTTAGTTACTCTACCAGTACATTTGATAACTTGATGTCCTTGGCTCACAAGGATTGAGACCCAGTGGCAAGTTCTCCATGTACCCCACTACTACTAATTATTGTCTGTCAAATTGTTGAGCATATGCCAGGCACCATGCAAAGGCTAAGCCTTTTATCTACCTTGTCTTATCTAATTCTCCAAACAACCCAAGGAAGTAGGTATAACTACCCTCATTTCCCGGAGGCTCAGAAACATGTAAGTTACTTATGTGAGGTCATGCTTGTTGAGCCAGATTCTATCCATTAAGGGGGCGATGAAGAAGAGAATGACGTAACAAGGAAAACATGTTCAAGGGAGAGTTGATCATCCACGCTCATCACTGTAGACCTACAGGCCCTGGCTCCCCTCTGACCTCACCTCATGCATTCTGTCCTTCTGCTGTGCTCTGGCCACAGGTGCCCTCTTGCTGTTCCATGCACATGCCAAGCTTGTTGCTGTCTCAGGGACTTTGCTGTTGCTGTTCCCTCTGCATGAATGCTTTTCCAGCTACTGTTTATGGTCTCATCCTTCATGACTTAGCTCAACTGTTACCTTCTGGAAAAGGCGTTTCCTGACTCCCCATCTAAAATATTTCCCTCCCTCCCCAAGTCCCACCCTGACGCATCCTTCTGTTAGTTTCTTTCATAGCACTCTGTACACTTTGTACTTATTCTCTTCGTTTTTTGTTTTTAATGTCCCAGATACCCTTCCCCCCTCAAATGTAGGAACACTGTAAGGGCTGGGATTTATATGTCTTCTGCATGGCAGTATCCTCACCCAGTGCCTGACAAATGATGATGATAAAAAATACCTGAGTGAACAACAAAGTAACAGAAGGATGGCCAGCCCTCAGGTGACTTGCTGTCTTCCTGCCTGGGCGGTACTCACACTCATTGAATAACCTTGGTCAATTTCCTGGACCTCTTTGGGCCTCAGTTTTCCCACCTTGAGAATGAGGGCTTTGGAAGAAAACAGGGGTCAGCAAATGCTCTTAAAGGGACACAGAGTAAATATTTTAGGCTTTGTGGGCCACGCGGTCTCTGTTGCAACTACTCAACTCTGCTGTTCTCGTGCAAAGCAGCCGTAGGCAACATATAAACCAAAGGGCGTGGTTGTATTTTTTATTTTTATTTTTTTTGCGGTACGTGGGCCTCTCACTGATGTGGCCTCTCCCGTTGCGGAGCACAGGCTCCGGACGCGCAGGCCTAGCGGCCATGGCTCACGGGCCTATCCACTCCGTGGCATGTGGGATCTTCCCGGAGTGGGGCACGAACCCGTGTCCCCTGCATCGGCAGGCGGACTCTCAACCACTGCGCCACCAGGGAAGCCCAAGGGCATGGTTGTATTTTAATAAAATTACAAGACCAGGAGGCTAGCCTGTGGATCATAGTTTTCCGACATCTGGACTAGAAGGCACTGGAGACCTTCAGACCTTGGATATTTTAAAACCCTTATTGGTCGCCTTCTAAGGAGCTTTGTTTGGCTTGGTTTCTTGGCCTTAATGTAGAAAAATCCCAGTTCTGGTAGCATGTATGTTTGGGACCCTGAAAGAGACACTAGTATGGAAAGGGATAATAGACCCATGAAGGCTGCTTGGCATGCCAACATGTTACAAACAATGTTTGAAGGCTTTCCTGAGATGGTTATAGACGTACCTCTAAAAATACAGAAGATTGTGAAATTTGGGGACCACCTTTGGAAAGCGTCTGGAGGGCGGCTTTCCCAAGCTCCCCTTCTCCCTTCCCTGAAGACATGTTTAATCTCCTTCACTCTTACTGAACCCCTGGATGTTCAGTCTGTGTGTGACACCCCGTCTCCCCTTAGTTGCATTGCCTTTCCTACCCTCAAGTGTGTCTTTTTTCTCCACTGCATTAAAATCTCCTTGACAGCAGAGAAGTTTATTTCTTCCTTTTCCCCACACAACATCTAATACTGTTCTGGGCACATAGAAGTGCTGAATAAGTATTCAGTTTACATCCTAGGGCCCCCTGCCCACCCTTCCCATCACGCATTCCTCAAGAGGCTTATGCTGCTGTGAGGATGGATGTCGATGGCTTTTCTTTTTGTTGGATTCCTTTTTCTGTGTTGTCTGGGATCTGGGTTACCAGACACACATCAGTGTCATTTACAGTCAGGCCATGTGGCTGTGATGGTCAGATGGATATCATCTGATACCGTCAGAGAGGCAGGCAATTGCGTGGGAGGGAACTGGAGCCCTGGACGTGGAATGAAAACATCCTGGATTTAAGATACAGCTCTGCTGCTAACTCGCTGAGGACATTTAAGCAAGCCACTTAACAAACCACGTAAGCAAGGCAAAGCCTTGGTTTCTTTATCTAAATGGGGAGAGTAAAACTCTGAGGGTTTTTGTGAAGATTAAGTAAAATGATTTATGTGAAGGAATTGGTAAAGAGTAAAGGACCATACTAACATCATAAAAATTATTAGTAACAAGCTACCATAACCAACTAGGACCTATTATATAGCACAAGGAACTATCCTCAATATTTTGTAATAACCTAGAAGGGAAAAGAATCTGAAAAAGAGTATGTATATAAACTGAATCGCTGTGCTGTACACCTGAAATTAACATGGTATTGTAAATCAACTATACTTCAGTTAAACACAGAACAAACAAATAAACAAAAAACAAGCCACCATCATCTCTCACCTCCTAACTGGCCTCCCTGCTTCCACCCTTGCCCACTGAGTCTGCTGTCCAAGTGGCATCTAGAGTGATCTGTCAATGTGAGTTGGATCTTACATCTTGCCGCTCTTCTGCTAAATCCCCAATGGCTCCTATCTTACTCAAAGCCTAAGTCCTAAAAATGGCTGATAAGACCCCACCTCACCTGGACCTGTGGCCTCTGACCTCATCTCCCACCACTCTCCCCTCTAGTCACAGTCTTTTTTTTTAAAAAAAATTATTTATTTACTTATTTAGTTGTGCTGGGTCTTAGTTGCGGCATGCGGGATGTTTGTTGTGGCATGCGGGATCTTTAGTTGAGGCATTGGGATCTTTAGTTGTGGCATGTGGGCTCTTAGTAGCAGCCTGCAGGATCTAGTTCCCTGACCAGGGATCGAACCTGGGCCCCCTGCATTGGGAGTGTGGAGTCTTAACCACTGGACCACCAGGGAAGTCCCTATCCACAGTCCTTCTGTTCCCACCTCAAGGCCTTTGCAGTTGCTCATCTCGACACGTGGTATGTTCTTTCCCTAGACATCAACATGGATCGCTGTGTTGCTTGCTGCAGAATTTTACCTAAAGCTCACCTTCTTTCTCAGTGAGGCCTTCCCAGGCCATTCTTTTTAAAATTCCGTCCCATCTCCCTTGCTCGCTTTGATTTTTCTCTGCAGCACTTACTACAAGCTAACATAGTATTTATATTACTTGTTTTGTTTTTGTCTGTTCCTGTACAGAGTAGATGCCTCATGAGGGCAGGGATTTTTATATTTATTTATTCACGGCTATATTTCCAGTATGTTCAGCACATTGCTTGACACATAGTGGGTGCTTAATAAATATTAGTCAAGTGAATAACAGAAGTTACGGCCCAGTGAAGCTGCCTGCTGGGGCACACAGGAACTGTATAGCACTCGTTGGTTGGTATGAATTCATTCATTTCCTATAGCTGGGTCCCAATCAATGCTAACCTTTTCCCACTGAGACCTATGGAAACAGCATAATAAAGTGATTAAGAGGGTGGGCTTGGCAGTCAGACCAAGGTCAAGTCTAGTGTTTACTTCTCACTACCTGTGTGAGCTTCAGCAAATAATCTACCTCTCTGAACCTGAATTTCTCAACTGTGAAATGACAGTTTCTACTTAGATTGTTTTGAGGATAAAATGGGGCTTATTATTTGTGAAAAGTGTTTAGACACATCCTTAGCCCATAGTAAGTTGCTGGCTGATGGTAGGTAATTTTATGTCAGGAACTGTATAATAATACCAGCATCTTCTAAGAGTGAGTAGGAACAAGCATAATTTTAACAGCCGGTCTTTTTGTGTGAATTTGCTCAGAGTTGTTCCAAACAAGGCTTTTGCCTTGACAGTTTCTATCCTTTTCCTGCTATTTTGCAAAGGTATGTTGTTTTCCCTTTTCCTACTTCTTCCCACCTCCCTCATCTTTCCTCGACTCCAGGAAGTCTGAGTTTTCATCCTTCTGTGCCACTTACTGGCCTGTCTTGACTCCAGTCACTTTGCCACCGTAAGCCTCAGTTTCCTTATAGGTGCAGTCGGGCTGAAATCCCTGCGCTGCCAACCTTGGTGAGATACTGAGAGGACAAACGGAGAAGATGGATGTGAACAGAAATACACAGCAAGTCCTGCAAGTAACAGGCCTGCTCCTCATTTTTATCACCGCTTCCCGGCAACGGGAGTTGTGAATGCCCAGCCAAGCCTCCCTGTTCTTGCCCATCCTCGGGAATTAGATGCAGCCTGTGTACAATGGGAACAGCTTGCTTTTTTGTCTCTGAATCTGTAGGTTTATGATCGATGCCTCCCCAAAGCCAAGATTGAGTTTTATCTTTGGAGAACCGTTTTAAAGCATGTTATATGGGAGATGACGTTCAGTTAGTTCAGCAAAATAATTTAAATTATTGTTGTGACTTGAACCTGGCATTTCGGATCTGTTTAGGCCTCTTGAAAGCTTGAAGATTTTTCAGCATTGTGAAGCCGCTAATTAACTATCTAGCCAGAGGTTTTCTGCATCCAGTAAACATACTGTAATTCCATTATGATAGTTCTCTGGAGAAATCAATTGTGTCCTTGGTGGTGAGCTGGAAAATCATCAGCCAGGAGAGAGTGATGGTGAATACAGGCCCAGAGATGGCAATTATGGGCAGGGAGTCAGACTAGTTCCCTTTCTCCTTGCTTCCTTTGTCTGTAGGGCCCTGCAGATTTGAAGACTTCAGCCTTCTGTCCCATTAGATTTAGAATATTAGAATGGAAAAAAAGATAACCCTCTTGGAAATCAGCTAGTTCAGGGATGGCGAATGGGCTTCTTTTCATGTGCCAATAGGTGGTGCTTGCCTGAAGCAAGTTGTTAAGGATTTTGGGTCCCTACCGCTTTATTTGGCAATTTATTTTGTACTTACCATGCCCCAGGCATTTTCCTAAGCCCCATCCATTTGGGTTAACTCACTTAATTCTGGCAACAATGTGATGAGGCAGGTACCATGAATAATCCCTTCTGTACAGATGAGAAAATTGAACTAATTTGCTTCAACTCACACAGCTTATAAAAGGTAGAGCTGGGATTCAAGCCCAGGAAGTTGGAGTCCATTAAGCTCTAGTAATATTGTGTAGTGCTTGGCCCTGAGTCTGACACATGTTGAAAACTGGGTGAAGCTGGCTTGGGCAGATGCTGCTGTTGTTGTCACTTGGGGTTGCCATAGATATCTGTGCACTTCCCAGCATAAGAAGTGGTTAAGGAGAACACTGTTCCTTTGCCTGGCTACACTCTGCTCATCCTTTAGATCCAGCTTCAAGTTCATTCAAGAGAGGCTTTGCCTGATCCATCCCAGCCATCCTCCTGGTTCAAAATAGGTGCCCTCACCATGATCTCCCATGACATCCTTTGTTCTTGCCTTTTTACATTTGCCTCAGTTTGTAGTATTTAATATGTGTTTGTGTGATCCTTTGTTGAACACCTGTGTCCACCTGCCTGTGAGTTTGATGTTGTGTCCCCAGAGATTGGAAGATGGTGGGCACTAAGTTGCTAGATGAATAGCCTGGTTGGCTAAATAACCAGGGTACCCTAAAGTAGTGTTTTTCAAACTGTGGGTCTTGACCCCTTAGTGAGTCTTGAAATCCATTTTGAGGCTTTTGACAGTATTTAAAAGCATGAAAAAGAAGAGTAAGTATTAGAACACTTCACATATAGAAATGATAAATATATTTTGTGAAGCTTTCACTACAGCATGTGTACACTGGGTTGGATGTAAATGTATTTCTGTGCATTCTAGCCAGAGATTTTGATAGCCCTGGTCTAAAGTGGATTGCCACAGTGCATGGGGAGTGGGACCAGGTGACCTCTAAGGTCTCTCCTTTCTGATGCTGGGGGATCTACAGGCGAGGCGGGAGGTGTTGGAGCCCAGGGCTTATTCCTCTCCATCTGATGCATTATATTTTTCAAGGCTATTTGATTTTGCCTGGATGATTTGGAGGCGATCTCTCTCGTTCAGTCAAGCTTGTGCTTGCTTTTCAGGCTGCTAAATGAAGCCTTTGATCACAATTGAGAATTCACTGTTTCCATTGGTATTACAGCTCTAAATTTGCCCATTTCCAGCAGCCGCTGATTCTAATTGAAATGGAAGGGCTGTGGGGTTTTTTTTTTTTTCCCTTTGGGGTTTAATTGTGTTTTTCTCCTTAGGTATTGCCAACTGCTGGTTTATTTTTAAGAGGAAAAGGGGGTATGATTGGAGAACAACGTGACAGAGCTTTTCTGGGCTAGGGTGAGTGGCAGGTTACAGCTTTTAAGACCTAATGTCTCCAGGATAGAGGACTGGACCAAAAACAAACCAGATTTTCTTTTCTTTCTTTAAAATTGACTAGCCTTAGTGGTAGGTTAAGAATATTCCTGGACACACTCCGGCATATTCTTTGCTTTTGTCCCTACCATCTTGCCACTCAAAGCGTGGTTAATGAACCAGCTTATCAGCATTATCTTAGGGCATGGCAGAAACAGAGACCTGCTGTGTTTGGATCTATACTTTTACAGGTCCTGTGGGTGATTCCTGAGCACATTTCGGTTTGAGAAGTGTGGTCCTGCAAGACCCAATATATGGTGGGCAAAACTGAATAAATGATTGAACTTGCTGAGAACTTGTTGGATGAACATGGGAATTGTTCTGCAGTCAGGAAGTTAGGTTGGTGAATTAGTCAGGGGTCTCCAGAGAAACAAAATCAATAGGATATAAATTTTTATCTGTCTGTCCATCAAGACAGACAGATACACACACACATACACACATGCACACACACAAAGATGTTTATTTTAGGAAATTGTCTTTTGTGATTGTGGAGACTTGCCAGGTCCAAAATCTGATGGGGAGACTGGCAGGTGGAGACTCAGGAAAGAGCTGCAGTTCAAGTCTAAAGGCGGTCTCCTGGTGAACCAGGAAGACCCGATGTTGCAGATTGTCTTAGTCTGGGCTGCTGTAACAGAATGCTATAGACTGGGTGGCTTATAAATAAGAGACATTTATTTTCCACAGTTCTGGAGGCTGGAAGTCCCAGACCAGGCTGTCAGCATGGTCAGATTCTGGCAAGTGCTCCTTTCTGTTTTGCTGACTGCTGCCCTCTGTTGTATCCTCACATCCTCATGTAGGAGACAGAGAGGAAGCAAGCACTCTCATGACTCTTATAAGGGCACTAATCCCGTTCCTGAAGGCTCCACCCTCTTGATCTCATCTAATCCTAATTACCTCCCCAAAGTCCAACCTTCTAATACTACCTCATTGGGGGATAGGGTTTCAAGATAAGAGTTTTGCTGTGGGGACAAACATTCAGTCCATAACACAGATGAAGTCCGAAGGTCGTCTGCTGGAAGAATTGCTTTTGCTAGGGGGAGGTCAGTCTTGTTCTGTTCAGGGCTTCAACTTTTTCCACCCACATTATGGAAGTAAATCTGCTTTACACAGAATTCATCAATGTAAATGTAGATCTCATCCACAAACACCCTCACAGAAACATCCAGAATCATGTTTGAACAGATACTGTCACTGTGGCCCCACCAAGTTGATACATAAGTTAACTATCACAGTTGGGAAGAAATTATGGGGAAAGACAGGAAGAGAGATCATCCTGGGTGACCAGGAGACATTATTTCCAAGGATTTATCTTTTTCATCAAAGAACCAGTATGTATATTCTGGAACTTGGATTCTTTTCAAAAAGGCTGATGCTGGCTTGGAGAGAAGAGCCAGGCCTCGGGAAGAGCAACCCCAGCAGGCCTGGGGATGCCTGGTTGGCTCCAGGGCTCAGACTATTGGTTCTGGAGGCAGACCAGGGGCCCACCCTGCTCAGTCACTTACTAACTTTGTGATACTGGGCAAGCCTCTTAATTCCAGGGCCTCACTTTCCTAATCTGTAAAATGGAGTCATACTAGTTCTTGTTCTTAGAATTGTCATGAGTATGAACGGAGACCATGCTCACAGAGCAGTTAGCACAGAGCCTGACACAGGGTGATAATAAATAATAGCTGCTACTGCTGCTGCTGTTTTCTGCCAGCGTTGCTGCTGTGGCCTTGATTTCTGGTGTGTGTTCCTCTTACCGGGCCTAGGTCTTAAGAGTACCATCTACAGTTCACATGCTGATGGATGCCTCTATAAGAAGCAAGATAGCTGGGTCAAAATCTGGTATCCTTACAAGCAGGTGGAGCGGTCTTATTTTAATCATTGCTGTTGCATTGGAATGAAGCATTCCAAGGTGAAGGAAGAAAAAGTTACCCCTCATTTGGGCAGACTCATTTTCTGATAACATGCATTCTCCAAAGACTGGAAGTTCCAGCCTCTCTGAAACGGTGACTGAGATGAAACACAACCCCCATCCCCCCCCACCTCAGACCGTCTGTGCTTCTGCTCTCATGTGTCTGCCCTGCCCCAGCTAGGCTCCTGCCCCATGTACTACATTTCAGTAGCCTAGTTTAGTCCAATCCTCTTAAGCAGATAGAGGGAAGTGTTTTCATTTAGCAAGATTTCATTGCTGAGGGCACTAAGAGTTCTTCTGGAGCAGAGAAAGTAATTGAATGTATGTTGTGGAGGAGGAAGCACCTCGCTGGAGTTTTAGGGCTCACATGCTTGCTGGCTTGGGGCCACTGCAGCTACAAGTGCATCAGTTGAAGATATCTAGGCCAGTCTCCCTCAGGAGACATCCATCCCCTCTGCGATAGCCGTGGTGGTGGCTGTGAGGCTCCTTCTCCACAGGCTAAGGGAGTGACTCACCTGCAAAGCAGCCCATTTCTTGATTGGACACCTCTGGCTATTAGACATTTCGAACTTTCTTTGTTTATGTTGAGTACAGCTCTGAGGGGTGATCACTCCTCCTTGTATTTTCCTGAACTCTCACCATCACAGTAATCACTCTTTAATGTCCTTTGTTTCTCCATTTCTGCCCTTCCCTCCCCTGTCCCCACACAAATATTAGAAGAAATAGGAATGAGAGTGGCAATAATGAATTCATTCCTTCACTTACAATTAATTCACCCAACATTTATGAAGCATCTGCTATTTGTCAGATGCTCCTCAAAGCACTGGCAATAGAATGATATACCAGGTTCCTGCTCACACAGAACTTTTGCTGGTAGAGTAGACAGAGGACACAAATAAACCAACAAGACCATTAGAAGGTGACAAGGGCTTTGATAGAAATACACAAAGAGAAATGATCATGAGAGCTCTTGGTGTGTGGGAGGGAGGGAGGGAGGGAGGGACATAGAGAGAGGGAGGCTGGGATTAACTGGTTTTTCTTTAGATGGAGTAGTGAGGGAAGGCTTCTTGCAGTGGTGATATTTGAACCTAAATCTAAAAGAGTAGGAACTATGCCATGCAAAGGATTGGGGGAAGAATAAAGACATTAAGGTGGGAAGCATTAGATGTGTTGGATGTACAGAAAGAGTCCATCGAGGCAGAGGCTGAGGGAGTAAGGGAAAGAATGGTGAAAGATCTAATGGAGAGGAGGGCAGGGCCAGCTCTGAAAGGCCTGACAAACCAAGGCAGGGAGTTTGGATTTTATTCGGGCTGCAGTAGGACGTCATCGGAGGATTCTAATGGGGTTTGGTGGTATGATTTAAGTTTTAAAAAGAGCACTCTGGTTATGTGTGGAAAATGGACTGCATGGTAGAAAGGGGAGAGTGGGAGGAGCAGTGAGAAACAATCATAGTATGTAGTGATAGCTGAGAGGGTGGATTTCAGCTATGTGTTTGGAGGCAGAAACACTAGGACTCAGTGATGAACTGGGCGTTATGGCTGAAGGAAAGGGTGTCCTCTCTTTATCCCTGGGGCTCGGAAAAATACCAGAGGGATATCTGTGTGTGGGTGCCATATGACGAATATTTGTGTCCCCTGAAAATTCATATGTTGAAATCCTAACCCTCAATGCATTTAGAGGTATTAGGCTGGTATTAGGAGGGAGAGTGTCTTTGGGAAGTGATTGTATCATGAGAGTAGAGCTCTCTTGAATGAGATTGGTGCCCTTTAAAAAGAGAACTCAGGACTTCCCTGGCAGCGCAGTGGTTAAGAATCCGCCTGCCAATGCAGGGGCCACGGGTTCGAGCCTTGGTCCCGGAAGATCCCACATGCTGCGGAGCAACTAAGCCCGTGCACCACAACTACTGAGCCTGAGCTCTAGAGCCCACGAGCCACAACTACTGAGCCCGCGTGCCTAGAGCCTGTGTCTGCAACAAGAGAAGCCACCGCAATGAGAAGCCCGTGCACCGCAACGAAGAAGAGCCCCCACTCACCGCAACTAGAGAAAGCCTGAGCACAGCAACGAAGACCCAGTGCATCCAAAAATAAATAAATAAATTAAAAAAACCCAAAAAACCAGAAAAACCTCAGAGATCCCTGGCCCCCTTTATCATGTGAGGACATAGATGATGGCCATATGTGAACCAGGGAGAGGGTTCTAACCAGACACCATATCTGTCGGCATCTTGATCTTGGACTTATCAGCCTCCAGAACGGTGAGTAATAAATGTTTGTTGTTTAGGTCACCCAGTCTATGGTATTTTTGTAATAGCAGCCCAAACAGACTAAAACAGTGGGAAGGGAGAGAAAGAATCAGGTATACTTGACAATCAAAGGGGCGTCTTGTTCTTGGAAGAGAGTTCATTTCTACCTGAAAACACTTACAGATCTGGTAACTATATGGATAAACACATAGAGTGTGCCAGAACAGGGAGGGGCAAGCAGCTGGGCAGAAGAACCAGGCTGTCCAAGATATGGCCACTCCTACCTGCCAACGTTCAGGTCAGCCCAGGGCTGGGGGCAGCGGCAGGTTGGAGTCGCCTCCAGCGGAAAATGACTCTTGCTGTGGAGAAAGATAGGTGGCACCAGACCCTACCCCCTTCCTGTTCTAGCGTTGGGCATTGGCCAAGTGACCATTTCTTCACCTATGAAATGGGGTGATGATCTTACTTACAATGTGTGGTTGTCAGCAAGAGTAAGATAACCTGTCACAAGGACCCAAGACAGTGCCCGGTGCTGAAGAAGTGACCAGTATGATGGATCTCGTTACCGTCTTCACCAGCTTAACCAGCTTCTTCACTGTTATCATCAACATCCTCAACATCTCCTTTTGTTGGGGAAGCCCAGAAAAGCATAATGGGTCTCAGTCTCAAGTTCTGAGCTTTGGGAGAATGTAATGTGTGTATTTTGTAGGGTGGTGGGTGATGAAGATTAAACACCATGTTGCTAAGACCATAAAAAATAAAACAAAAAACAACAACAAAAAAGAATGTGCCAGAAGAGGTCTTAGAGACCTAGACTGCCTTTTTTTTTTTTAATGAACATATGACAAAATTAAAGTCACAAAGCAAATCAGTGGCAGAGCCAAGACTAGAATCAAGTTCTGAGATCCAGGCTCCTGTTCCTTCCACTAGCGCACTCTAAACGAGGGTTCTCAGGCCAGGGTATTAAAGGTAATGAAAACGAGGCAACCAAGAGGATCCCAGGTGTATCAGTCATTTGGTGGGAAAGGAACTGAGAATGAAGGAATGATTTTTCATCTATTTCTTTCCTTCAATCTTCCATGGTTTCCCATTGCACACTGTACTCAAAGCCTTACAAAGGTGGGAACGACCTCTGTGTACTCACCACCAGGCTCAGTCCTGGCATGTATTAGGGACCCAGTAAACACTTGTTGAATGAATGAATCCATGTTTTAGAAGTTGAGGGTCCCTTCACAGGTATTTTCTAAGAAGTCCCTACTACTGATTAAATGCTTATCTCATTTTGGGCTGGAATCATATCAATAAGCTGTTCAGTCCAGGGATCAGATAGTCCTGCTACATGGTACACTGGTTGGGTGACACTGGAGACAAATGTTCCTTAGGTCACACTTTGAAGACTGTTGGAGATATGGTCAGGGAACTTGGAAAAATACCGAATGTTGTTAAAGAGCCTGGGACTATTAAGCCTGAAGTAGAGCCAAGACAGAGTTAGATATTCAGAGGGTTGTCTTGTTAAAGTATTCTGGCTAAATTTGGGGGGATCTCAAATAACAGAATGAGATCAATGGCTCTAATTTTCAGGAAGGAGGAAAGGTTCCTGTTCAGTGTAAGGGTGAACAAAACAGCATAGCCTTTTGAAAATGCTATAGATTTCCTAGAGTGAGGCAGAGGAATAGTGAATTGGTTGACATGGGATTGTTGCTGGTTGCCAGGAATGTTGTTAAGCGGGGGTGGGGGGGGCGGCTCTGATTTTGGGGAGGCAGGAGCGGATGTTTTCTCAGGCAGTGTTCTCCACCCTGAGATTCTAATGTACTCCTAGGAAGTTAGTATTCATTCATTCATTCACTCATTCATTCATCACCTACTACTCTGTGTTGGGCTCAGTGGTGAGTTTACATATATACTCACTGGGAATACATGCCCAGACTCTCATTTGAGCTTTTAACCCAGTAGGGTAGATGAGATTGTCCGTTTGTTCCCCTATATTTCTAGAGGCCTCTTGATCACAAAACCTCCTAGATGGAACGGAATGTCTTCAAAAGTGTTCACTGGAGCCAAACGCACTGCCAAATGGAAATCCAGAACCCCCCAGCTAGAATTGTAATGGGAGAAAGCATAGGAAGCAGTAACTTTTGTTTTCCTAAGTGAGCTTAATTGTTTAAAAGCCAGCTGGCTCCCAGGGTCCTGATGCCACCTTTTTATTTCCCTACAAATGAAGTTCTTCTCTGCCCTGTTCCTTCTCTGCACGTCTCAGCCAAGAGCAAGCTCCGTCTACAAGTAGCTTTCAGTGACAGTTACAGTGGATGCTGTTCCAAGCATCATCTTTGCTGGAGCCAGGGGACCTGGCGGTGCTGTGAGTCAGCGTATTGTCTCGGAGGGTAGCACAGTGGGAATATGAAGGCTTCTCTGGCCAGTCTTTCCTCCCTGGCACTGTCCTCTAGGCTGGGGGTGTACTGGAAAAAGGCAGCCAAATCTAATCAGAAATAAAGAGCTGGGATTCAAGATACACTCGTTCCTTCTGAGTTTGGTGTGGTCACCAGAACGCATCACTTTTTTTTCCTCTGGGTGGTTTGCATTTCATCTTGAGCACATTCAAAATCCATCCCGTTGGGTAGGAGCTGCCCCTGGGGCAACTGCATTGAAGCAGAGAAGAGGTTCATGATGTGTCTTGTCTACCCCATCGTCACTGTTTCTTAAGCTGCTTTCCTGTAAAGACACTCTTTTTTTCCCCCCAGCTTCTCTTGGTCTGGTTAAATTTATTCCTTAAGTAATACTCGTCAAGAAACAGGGCTTGAGTTGTAGGCTGAGATTCTTTAAATCCCTTCTAGGCAATTCTCATCATGTCCATTAGTGATAGTTGATCCCTCGTTGGGGCTCACTAACTTTGAACTCTGAAAACATGATAACTTACCATCTGTCCGGAGCTCCAAGTCCCAAGTCTTTCTCTTTCTTCTGTCCTCTGAGAGGCTCTGACTTGCCTTTCATCAGGGATACCCATTCCATAATTGTTTATCTCTGGTCAACAGTGTTTAGACTTTATGGATAACAAAGATTAAGAAGGTATTTACATTGCTCTGAATATTACCTGATGGTTAAAATTTAAAGCATTTATTTTGACGGCAGCACATAGAAAACCAGGTGATGTGTACAATGACATTTACTTTTCCACAAACGTTTGTTGGCTGCCATGGTAGCATGGATAGTAGTAGGCAGGCAGGTTCTGGAGTCCAAACAGTTCAAATTTTAACTTCTTCATTTTCCACCAATATAAATTTAAATCAGGTACTAGCTACCCTGAGTGTCAGCAACTTAACCTGTACAATAGGGCTAATAATAGTATCTGCCTCAAAGAGGATTAAAGGAGATAATATGCATTCAGCATTTGCCAAAAGTAAGCATGTAATACCTGTAGGTGTTAAGAAGCTGTGTATACCAGGCTTTCTTTATGACTGTCTTGTCATGAACCCTGGAGTAACTGGTTGGAGCAAGGGTTAAAGAAAATGAAACCCCATTACAAACTGAGTATAGTGTTACTAATTTGAAGTATCTTTCCTCTAAATATTTGCTTGTTTATCTTTACTTCCATCTTTGTGCTGCCTTAGGTCTCTTCATAGCTATTGAGCCCCATCTGTTCTCATTTATATTCAGTTGCTATTTAAAATATGTGTTAATTATCTTCGTAACACCTCACTGCTACTGATTCTGAGCACTCTGTTCTTGGTTCCTTTGGTTTATACCATCTGCGTAGGGTCCCATACCACTTGTATTCATTATCTCTTCTGCTGTTTTAGTGGTTCTTGACTCTTTTAAAAAGAACATGTTTAGAGTAACCTCCTTTAACTAATATTTTAAAATATATTATTCTGATTATAAAAGTAATTCTCATTATACAAATTAGAAAAATACAGGGGAAACAAGCCTATAAACCTTCTACCAAGACAAAACAAGGATTTGTATGTTAAATACATTTTCTTCTCTTCTTTCCCCCCACATGATCCTATATATGTGTTTTAAACTTAGGATCATACCATGTATAAGATGGGAGTTTTTAGCTACAAGTAACAAAATAATCAACTCAAACTGGCTTGTAAAGTGAGGAAATAGATTAGCACACATAATCGAATATCCAGAGGTAGAAGAGAATTAAGGATTACTTTAATCCAGTGGCTCTGCTTCCATTTTGTGTGATCCTCTCAGCTCTACCATCTTCTTCCTCAACTAATAAAGCAACATGGCTTTAGCAATCCCAGTCATCACATCTGTACCCAAAAAGTCCAGGGGAAGAGGGCCCATCTCGTCCTGCAGACTACCTTAAGTGTGGAAAGCCTTTCCCAGAAGTTCCCGGAAAACTTTCCTTTGCATATCATTGGCCCCAATTGAATAATGTGTCTTTTCCTGGATCAGGATTATAAAGGGAGATCAGTCTACCATGATTAGCCCAGATCAGTGGGTCTTCAGTTTGAGTGTGCATCTGAATCCCCTTGACAGCTTGTTAAAACTTGGATTTTGGGCTTTGCCTCCAGTGTTTCTGACTCAGTAGATCAACATTGTGCCTGTGAATTTGCATTTCTAGCAAGCTTCCAGCTGATGCTAATGTTGCTGGTCCAGAGACCACACTTTGAGAATCACTGGCTTAGATAAATTTAGACAATTTAGACAAATTGTTTGCAGGTAGGTTCAATTTCCCCAAATATTCTGTGGCCATGCAAAAGAATGGAAAGTTGGACAAGAAGGATGGAGAGAAAATCAAGGTGTCTGCTATATCCATGGTGATTTCTCCCATATCATCAAAAATTCTTTGACTGTATAGATTTCACTGTTAAACTGTAAAAAACCATGGTACTTCTGTATAATGGAATAATGTCTAGTCTTCTGTTGTTGGGCATTAATGGTTTTAGTATTTTGCTGTTATAAATTACACAGTCGGAATGCCAGTGCACAAAAACATTTGTGTGCTCCTCTGATTCTTACCGAAAGATGCATTCCTAGAAGTAGAATTACTCTTTCATCTATTCTTATCTCACTGACTCAGGGCTCTTTTTTGCAGAGAATAAATGTCCCATTTTCCCTCTGGCTTTCTTAAAGGGCCAGAACTTTATAGCCTGTGTACATTGATGAAATCCTTTCATGGAACTGTCAGGATGGGAAGGAGGGCAGGATGATTCAGCAAGTGGAAAAGAGCAGGCGAACAGGTCCAGACCCTTGAGAGTGCAGGGCTGGCTTAGGGAGCTGGAAACCATGTATGAGAGTATGTGGAGTAGTGGAAGACAATATGGGAATAGAGACCAGGGACAGTTTGACCTTGAATTTTTTCTTTTGGGTGGTGATTTCTAAACTTTAGTCATTTGCTATACAACTTTTATAATTTTTGTCATATCTGTGTCCCACCTGCATTATTATAATAATTTTTTAGTAAACTCATCTAAATTTATTTTTTTATAGAAACTTTGTATCACTAGGCTTAATAGAGACCGTATCAGTTAGATAAATAGAAAGTAGCTATATATATAAAACAGTGTTATGAAATTTGAACTCAATATTGTTGCCTGCTACAAAGTCTGAACTTTGTTATGGGGGAGGTGAGCTTGTAATATGAGACGCTAAAGACATACCAGCTTCAAATAGGTTCTTGTTGTCAGTAGAAAGACTAAAAGGGATTTTGAAAAAAAAAAAAAAAGCTTTCTCGTGCTGTGGGTGAATATTATTTAATGTCAAATTGTACACTCCCTAAAATCACCAGCCTTCTGCTGTTAGGGCACCAATCCACTAGGCTAATAAACCTCCAGCCTCAGAACGAAGAATTAAACAGATCCATAGAATTGGTATCTCTGGGGTTGGTGGTAGGAGGTGGATCCAGGAATCTGCATTTTACCAAGTCTTCTGTGATTCTCATGATCACAGAAGTATAAAGAAGCACAGCTAGGTTGTAAAGAACGATTACATTTTCTCCCCTCATTTTTATATGGAAATACTTTTGAACTTATAGAAAACATGCAAATATAGCATTTTGATTTGATTTATTAGGTAACATTTCTTTATTTGTTTTATCATTCTCTTCCTCTGTGTGTGTGGCCTGTCACCTCTCTCTATGTCTCTCTGTGCGTCTCTGTCTATATATGTATATGTATATTTTTCACAAGCTATTTGAGAATAAGTGAAGTGTATTATGCACTTTTATCTCTAAATACTTAGTGGTGTTCCTCAGCCTTTATCTTTTACATTATTGACTTTTCTTAAGAATAGAGCTCTTCCTCTGTAATGTTTGGATTGGCCAAAAAGTTCATTCGGGTTTTTCCGTAAGATGTTACGGGAAAACCCGAATAAATGTTTTGGCCAACCCAATAGAATGCTCATTATTTTGTGTTTGTCTTATGTTTCCTCATTGGGAGCCTCCTAAGAAGTAGGCTATACATTTCCAGCTGGAATACTCCATTAGTGATACTGTGTCCATCCCAGGGTTCTACATCCAGAGCCATACAGTGTCCATCTGCCATCACTGGTGCTGTTCCTTGCGTTTGCATAGTCAAGGTATTGTCTGAATTTTCCACTATATTGTTAGTATTTTTCCTTTTGTAACTAACTGGCAATCTGTGAGGGAGAGATTTAAGACCAAGCAAATATTCTGCTCTTTACCATTGAGCATGTTGTTCTAGGATCAGCACTGTGGTAAGTGTACTGAATTGGAGAAAAAGGGAGACAGAGGTGCCAGCTAAGGCCTGTTGTCATAAATCAGGGGAGAGAAAGAGAGATCTGAAGATACTTGGGTCTGGGAGCATCTGAACAGGGGAACTGTTGAAACCATATGCGTGGATGTGGTTGCCCAGATGTCCCGGGCTCAGTAGCATCACTTCCACAGTTAATCGGGTCTGTTTTGGTAAATGTTCTACATGCACATGAAAACAAAGTGTATTTTTGCAGTTATTGGACATAGTGTTCTATATATGTTAATTATGATGGTCATGTTGTTGACTTCTCTAACCTTATTGATTCTTCATCAATCAGTATTTTACCAGTTTCTGAGAAAGGCGTGCTTAAATTTCCAACTGTGATTGTGGATTTTTTTCTTTTAGTTTGTCAGCTTTAATCTATTTTGATGATTAATTTTATGCGCCCTCTACAAAAAACCACCTGTGTCCCTATAGGTAAAGAATATATCTTACCAATAGAATATTATTAGATTTTGCTTTTTTATTCAGTCTCACACAGTGTCTGTTAATTGAAATATTTAGGCAATTTACATTTAATTACTGAG
Organism: Phocoena phocoena; assembly: GCF_963924675.1. Taxonomy (NCBI): domain Eukaryota; kingdom Metazoa; phylum Chordata; class Mammalia; order Artiodactyla; family Phocoenidae; genus Phocoena; species Phocoena phocoena. The sequence continues at coordinate 130,498,518 of NC_089221.1, read as the reverse complement.
ATAGTTGGGTTTAATTATATAATCTTGCTATTTGTTTTCTATTTGATTTACCTTTTCTTTGTTCCTTTTTTGGATTAGTCGATTATTTTCAATATTAAACTTTTTACTTTTCTGTTAGCTTTTTTTTTTACTTTTGAATTTTATTTATTTTTTTATACAGCAGGTTTTTATTAGTCATCCATTTTATACATATTAGTGTAGGTATGTCAGTCCCAATCTCCCAATTCATCACACCACCATCCCCCCCGGCCACTTTCCCCCCTTGGTGTCCATACATTTGTTCTCTACATCTGTGTCTCTATCTCTGCCCTGCAAACCAGTTCATCTGTAGCATTTTTCTAGGTTCCACATACATGTGTTAATATACGATATTTGTTTTTCTCTTTCTGAGTTACTTCACTCTGTATGACAGTCTCTAGATCCATCCACGTCTCTACAAATGACCCGATTTCTTTCCTTTTTATGGCTGAGTAATATTCCATTGTATATATGTAGCACATTTTCTTTATCCATTCATCTGTCGTTGGGCATTTAGGTTGCTTCCATGTCCTGGCTATTGTAAATACTGCTGCAGTGAACATTGGGGTGCATGTGTCTTTTTGAATTATGGTTTTCTCTGGGTATATGCCCAGTAATGAGATTGCTGGATCGTATGGTAATTCTATTTCTAGTTTTTTAAGGAACCTCCATACTGTTCTCCATAGTGGCTGTATCAATTTACATTCCCACCAACAGTGCAAGAGGGTTCCCTTTTCTCTACACCCTCTCCAGCATTTGTTTGTAGATTTTCTGATGATGCCTATTCTGACTGGTGTGAGGTGATACCTCATAGTGGTTTTGATTTGCATTTCTCTAATAATTAGTGATGTTGAGCAGCTTTTCATGTGCTTCTTGGCCATCTGTATGTCTTCTTTGGAGAAACGTCTGTTTGGGTCTTCTGCCCATTTTTTTATTGGGTTGTTTGTTTTTTTAATATTGAGCTGCATGAGCTGTTTATATATTTTGGAGATTAATCCTTTGTCTGTTGATTCGTTTGCAAATATTTTCTCCCATTCTGAGGGTTGTCTTTTTGTCTTGTTTATGGTTACCTAGTTTCATTAGGTCCCATTTGTTTATTTTTGTTTTTATTTCCATTACTCTAGGAGGTGGATCAAGAAAGATCTTGCTGTGATTTATGTCAAAGAGTGTTCTTCCTATGTTTTCCTCTAAGAGTTTTATAGTGTCCAGTCTTACATTTAGGTTTCTAATCCATTTTGAGTTTATTTTTGTGTATGGTGTTAGGGAGTGTTCTAATTTTATTCGTTTACATGTAGCTGTCCAGTTTTCCCAGCAGCACTCATTGAAGACACTGTCTTTTCTCCATTGTATATCCTTGCCTCCTTTGTCATAGATTAGTTGACCATATGTGCGTGGGTTTATCTCTGGGCTTTCTGTCTGTTCCATTGATCTCTATTTCTGTTTTTGTGCCGGTACCATACTGTCTTGATTACTGTAGCTTTGTAGTATAGTCTGGAGTCAGGGAGCCTGATTCCTCCAGCTCTGTTTTTCTTTCTCAAGATTGCTTTGGCTATTCGGGTCTTTTGTGTTTCCATACAAATTGTGATTTTTTTTTGTTCTAGTTCTGTGAAAAATGCCATTGGTAGTTTGATAGGGATTGCACTGAATCTGTAGATTGCTGTGGGTAGCATAGTCATTTTCAAAATGTTGATACTTCCAATCCAAGAACATGGTATATCTCTCGATCTGTTTGTATCATCTTTAATTTCTTTCATCAGTGTCTTACAGTTTTCTGCACACAGGTCTTTTGTCTCCCTAGGTAGGTTTATTCCTAGGTATTTTATTCTTTTTGTTGCAGTGGTAAATGGGAGTGTTTCCTTAATTTCTCTTTAAGATTTTTCATCATTAGTCTATAGGAACGCAAGAGATTTCTGTGCATTAATTTTGTATCCTGCAACTTTACCAAATTCATTGATTAGCTCTAGTAGCTTTCTGGTGGCATCCTTAGCATTCTGTATGTATCTGAAAACAGTGACAGTTCTACTTCTTCTTTTCCAATTTGTATTCCTTTTATTTTTCTTCTCTGATTGCCGTGGGTAGGACTTCCAAAACTATGTTTAATAACAGTGGCAAGAGTGGACATCCTTGTCTTTTTCCTGATGTTAGAGGAAATGCTTTCAGTTTTCCACTGTTGAAAATGATGTTTGCTGCAGGTTTGTCATATATGGCCTTTATTACGTTGAGGTAGGTTCCCTCTGTGCCCACTTTCTGGAGAGTTTTTATCATAAATGTGTGTTGAATTTTGTCAAAAGCTTTTTCTGCATCTATTGAGATGATCATATGGTTTTTCTTCTTCAATTTGTTAATATGGTGTATCACATTGATTGATTTGCTTATATTTGAAGAATCCTTGCATCCCTGGGATGAATCCCTGGGATAAATCCCACTTGATCATGGTGTATGAACCTTTTAATGTTTTGTTGGGTTCTGTTTGCTATTATTTTGTTGAGCATTTTTGCATCTATATTCATCAGTGATATTGCTCTGTAATTTTCCTTTTTTGTAGTATTTTTGTCTGGTTTTGGTATCAGGGTGATGGTGGCCTCATAGAATGAGTTTGGGAGTGTTCCTTCCTCTGCAGTTTTTTGGAAGATTTTGAGAAGGATAGGTGTTAGCTCTTCTCTAAATGTTTGATAGAATTCACCTGTGAAGCCATCTGGTCCTGGGCTTTTGTTTGTTGGAAGGTTTTTAATCACAGTTTCAATTTCATTACTTGTGTTTGGTCTGTTCGTATTTTCTGTTTCTTCCTGGTTCAGTCTTGGAAGGTTATCCATTTCTAAGAATTTGTCCATTTCTTCCAGGTTGTCCATTTTATTGGCACAGAGTTTCTTGTAGTAGTCTCTTAGGATGCTTTGTATTTCTGTTGTAACTTCTCCTTTTTCATTTCTAATTTATTGATTTGAGTCCTCTCCCTCTTTTTCTTGATGGGTCTGCCTAATGGCTTATCAATTTTGTTTATCTTCTCAAAGAACCAGCTTTTAGTTTTATTGATCTTTGCTATTGTTTTCTTTGTTTCTATTTCATTTATTTCTGCTCTGATCTTTATGATTTCTTTCCTTCTACTAACTTTGGGTTTTGTTTGTTCTTCTTTCTTTAGTTCCTTTAAGTGTAAGGTTAGATTGTTTATTTGAGATTTTTCTTGTTTCTTGAGGCAGGCTTGTATTGCTATAAACTTCCCTCTTAGAACTGCTTTTGCTGTGTCCCATAGATTTTTGGATTGTCATGTTTTCTTTGTCATTTGTCTCTAGGTATTTTTTGATTTCTTCAGTGATCTCGTGGTTATTTAGTAATGTATTGTTTAGCCTGCATGTGTTCGTAGTTTTTACAGATTTTTTTCCTGTGATTGATATCTAGTCTTATAGCATTGTGGTTGGAACAGATACTTAATACGATTTCAGTTTTCTTAAATTTACCAAGGCTTGGTTTTTGACCCAAGATATGATCTATCCTGGAAAATGTTCCATTAGCACTTGAGAAGAAAGTATAATCTGCTGTTGTTGGATGGACTGTCTTATAAATATCAATTAAACCTATCTTGTCTATTGTGTCATTTAAAGCTTGTGTTTCCGTATTAATTTTCTGTTTGGATGGTCTGTCCATTGGTGTAAGTGAGGTGTTAAAGTCCCCCACTATTATTATATTACTGTTGATTTCCTCATTTATAGCTGTTAGCAGTCGCCTTATGTATTGAGGTGCCCTTATGTTGGGTGCATATATATTTATAATGGTTATATCTTCTTCTTGGATTGATCCCTTGATCATTATGTAGTGTCCTTCCTTGTCTCTTTCTTTATTTTAATGTCTATTTTTTCTGATATGAGTATTGCTACTCCAGCTTTCTTTTGATTTCCATTTGCATGGAATATCTTTTCCCATCCCCTCACTTTCAGTCTGTATGTGTCCCTAGGTCTGAAATGGGTCTCTTGTAGACAGCATATAGATGGGTCTTGTTTTTGTATCCATTCAGCCAGCCTGTGTCTTTTGGTTGGAGCATTTAATCCATTCAGATTTAAGGTAATTATCAATATGTATGTTCCTATTACCATTTTCTTAATTGTCTTGGGTTTGTTTTTGTAGGTTCTTTCCTTCTCTTGTGTTTCTTGCCTAGAGAAGTTCCTTTAGCATTTGTTGTAGAGCTGGTTTGGTGGTGCTGAATTCTCTTAGCTTTTGCTTTTCTGTTCAGCTTTTGATTTCTCCGTCGAATCTGAATGAGATCCTTGCCGGTTAGAGTAATCTCGGTTGTAGGTTCTTCCCTTTCATCACTTTAAATATATCATGCCACTGCCTTCTGGCTTGTAGAGTTTCTGCTGAGAAATCAGCTGTTAACCTTATGGGAGTTCCCTTGTATGTTATTTGTCATTTTTCCCTTGTTGCTTTCAATAATTTTTCTTTGTCTTTAATTTTTGTCAATTTGATTACTATGTGTCTCGGTAGTTTCTCCTTGGGTTCATCCTGTGTAGGACTCTCTGTGCTTCCTGGACTTGGGTGGCTATTTCCTTTCCCACGTTAGGGAACTTTCTGACTATAATCTCTTCAAATATTTTCTCAGGTCCTTTCTCTCTCTCTTCTTCTGGGACCCCTAGAATGAGAATGTTGTTATGTTTAATGTTGTCCCTGAGGTCTCTTAGGCTGTCTTCTTTTCTGTTCATTCTTTTTTCTTTATTCTGTTCCGTGGCAGTGAATTCCACCATTCTGTCTTCCAGGTGACTTATCTGTACTTCTGCCTCAGTTATTCTGGTATTGATTCCTTCTAGTGTGTTTTTCATTTCTGTTATTGTATTGTTCATCTCTGTTTGTTTGTTCTTTAATTCTTCTAGATGTTTTTGGTGAGTTCCAGTGTCTTCCTGTTGATGATTGTTCAGCAGTTAGCTGTGATTCCGCTGTTCTCACAAGAGGGAGTGAGCGCACGTCCTTCTACTCCGCCATGTTCTTTGTTAGCTTTTTAATTAGTCATTGTCTTATTATTCCTTTAGTGGTTTCCCAGAAGTACATTATACTTCCTGGATTTATCATAGACTCTCTTAGATTAGTGATTCTACCATTTCCCAAGTGATGCAAGGACCTAACTACAGTTTAACCCATTTTACCTTTTGTGCTATTGTTGTTATATATTTTAAATCTATACACATTTTATTTTCTGTAAGCCAGGAAGTCTACATATATTTTTTAAACCCACAAAAGAACACACTAATCCTCTGTTCTCCCTTTTCTAATATTCTAATAAACCTTTGTTTCAAATTCTAATACCAGTCATGGTGTTTTTCAGTTCTAAAATTTTCATTTGATTTTTAAAATAGATTCCAGGTCTTTGGTGAATATGTATATTTTTATTTATTATTTTGAACATATTAATCATAGTTACTTTGAAGCTCCTGTTTGATACCTTTACTTACTGACTCATCTGTGGTCTGTTTTTACTGACCCATTTCTTTTGATATTTAGTCATTTGGTCCTTTTTTTTTTTTTAGCTTGCCTTATAAATTTTTTTTTTGTATTATGGATGTTATGGATAGAATGTTGTAAAAGTTCTAAATTAAGTTGTCTTTCTCCAAAGAGGTTGACTTTTCTTCTAGTAGGCGATAGAGTACAGGTGAGTCAACTTGATCTTGTCATGGGCTTTCTTATGATTGGCCTATTTCAGTTTTGTCCTTTCTACTGGGGTGTGGCTCTTATTTGTAGGGTATGACCATCATGGTACTTCAGGATCTTTGCAAAGGCTTGTCCACTTTGATGGCACTTACACTTCAAATTCCACCTTTTCAGTCATACGATGGCTGAAATATTTTCTCAGATTTTTATGCTTCCAGTTGCTTTTATTTTTCTTCCTACTGGGTGTCTTGGAGTCTTCCTTTGCATAATACATATTAGGATCTGATCAATAATTTGGGAGGAATATGTGCCCAGTGCCCAGGTTGTATTTTCTCTGAAATTTTGCCCTCACGTCCTAGCTGCTTTGTCAGTCTTGAATGTTCACTTTAGTCTTTTCAGTCCATTAAGGCTGCCATTTTTTTCTTGGGCTCTATTTATCTGCACTACAATTTGGAAAATGCTCTCAGAGGAAAAGAGAAAAGCCAGAACAAATAGCCCCTTTGTAGAATCTCTCAAAAATCATAGCCCACCTCCTCTCATTTCTGCCTGCATTGATCTACAGTGGCTTCAAACATTTTTTACATATTTTGGACAGCTTTCATAGTTGTATTTGGCAGGAGAGTTAGTCTAGGATAAGCTAGTCTATCATGGTAGGGCTTGAAAGTCTTTTATCTCAGTTTTAAGTGAAGAAATTGAAGCTTGGGAAAGTTATGTAAATTGTCCAAGGTCGAATAGCTTGTAAATGGCAGAGCTGGGATTTAAATCTAGGTCTTTCTGACTCCCAAGCTATGTTCTTGTCCACTACACCTGGTACATCCTTATCATAATAGTGACTGTGTACTGAGTGCTTATTAGGCTTGAGGCAATGTTAGTTGCTTTCCAAATAATATCTGTTTTCTTGATAAAAATCCTATCAAAGAGAAGGTGCTATCTCTATTTTACAGATGTGGAAACTAAACTCAAGAGTTCAAGTCTGTTTTTCAAGGGTAATGAGAAAATAAATGGATTTGAATCCAACTCTGTACCATCTACCACCCTCATACTAGAAACTAATTATTAGATGCATGAATTTGGCCAGTCACTTCTCTGAGCCCTAGCATTCTGATTTGTAAATGTGGATATCAGTAATGTAGTTTGACTTGCAAAGGAGGTCATGGGTGGGAAGACAATGTAAAGGTGCATGGCACTCCTAGACATGAATACTAACTGGTGGACAGTTTATCCATGGACAGTTTATCCACTCATGCTACAATATTACTGATCCAGATGGAGGAGTCCCATGGGGACCCAGCAATACTGAGATTCCGTGAGTGTTTCTGGTGACTTTAATTTTGGTGATCACTGATAACTTGGAAAAAAATATTTTTAAATATGTCTTTTAAACATTGTTAAAGAGTGGATTTAAACAATTGCATAAAATAAATTAACATATGTAAAGCTGTTTTATTTGATATTTTTAAACATCTTTTTTGGAGTATAATTGCTTTACAGTGGTTTGTTAGTTTCTGTTGTATCACAAATAAAATCAGCTATATATATACATATATCCCCATATCTCCTCCCTCTTGCTTCTGTAAAAGTTACAGGAGAAACATTGTCTTCTATGGGTCATTTTTGAGTTATTTTACCAAAAATATTAAATTGTACATCAAAGTTCTTCAGTTTGAATAGGCTTAAGTAATTTTTAGTGCAATGTATATTATTTTTCTTTAAAGCAACAAAGGATTCCACCTCTGATTTTGAATAATGTACCTTAAAAGAAAAGAAATATCTCTGCTGATCCAGAGTTACAAATTTATATTATCCTCTGCTTACTATAATTTCCCTAATTTTGATTTTATTTGACTCATTTTCAAGAAAAATGCATTCAACAACTACTGTTTGCCTAGCACTCCAGGGGAGACAAGCAAATGTCGGTGGCTCAGCCTCTGTCTTCTTTTTTTTGTTTGTTTTTTATTTGTTTTGTTTTGTTTTTTTTGTGGTATGTGGGCCTCTCAGTGTTGTGTGGCCTCTCCCGTTGGAAAGCACGTGCAGGCCCAGCGGCCATGGCTCACGGGCCCAGCTGCTCCGCGGCCTGTGGGATCTTCCCGGACTGGGGCACGAACCCGTGTCCCCTGCACCGGCAGGCGGACTCTCAACCACTGCGCCACCGGGGAAGCCCTCAGCCTCTGTCTTGTAATAATCTCCCTAGAGAGACAAGATCTCAGGCCTGAGATTGCCATAGTATAATAGAAATGGGTAGAACAGCTGCTATATTAAACATAAACAAGCACTGCCACCCATGGCACAGCCACTCTGGCTCTGGATGTTCAGGAAATTTGGGAAGCGTTTTAGATGTCAGATTTCATAGTTGACCTGCCCAAATTAAAGCCCAGCTCTATTGCTTACTGACCAGGTGACCTTTGGCAAGTTACTTACCCTTCTAAGGCTTGTTCCTCTTTCGTAAAATGGAGATAATAGCAGTACCTAACTACTAATAGGGTTATTGTGAGGAATTTATCCATATGAATATTTAACACAGTGCCTTTCTCAGTATAGACTTTCTATAAATTGTTATTGTTATTACTGAGTCTTTTTGAAGGATGACAGAATTTGGTATGAAGAGGTGAAGAGAAGCATTCTGGGAGGTGACATTGTTTGTAGAAAGGCAAGAGCCCATTCTCCAGAGTGCGAATCAGAAATGGGCAAGAGAAGGAATAGCTGGACACGTTTATGCCCACAATTTGGAACAGTCTGTGGTCCCTTCCTTGGATTTAGCTCCAATCTGTTTTTTGCTAAGCCCAGTTTTACACCTGAGGAGATGAGGGTTGATGAAAAAGAAGCAAGTAAAGTAGGTAAAGTTATTTTTCCCTAAGGTTTTCACCATTCCTTCTCTGTTTTTCACAGGCTCTTACATGAACCTTCAGAAGTCTAAGTTCTTCTTCTTGCCTTCACTCTGGCATTCCTGTGGGATTGAGGGTTGCCTCTTCTGCAGAGTTAGATTCACTTGTCTGGATAGTAAATCTTATCTATAATGAGTCAATTCCATTTTATTCATCTTTCTAGATTAATAAATAGCTCATAGAGTAGCCATATAAAAAATGCCCATCCCCTCGTTACCATTATGCTTAAAACTTGCTGAGTGACATTGGGCAGCGTCAACTTATCCAAATGTTGAAGTTCTGCTGTTTTCCCTACCCCGTTACTTTAGAGCTAGCTGGGCTGCCATCAGCAGTGGCTCAGACCTCTGGTCCAGGTGTCTTCAGGAGTAAATCAGGACACAGCAGAAGTCTCATGCTGTGAGCAGCTGAGGAAAATCAGTGGGGACTCATTATTAGGGTAATGGCTTCCCCATGTCCTCCTCTAGTCCTAGGACTAGTGAATTACAATTTAAGGAGTTGTTCCCTCTAATATTTTTACTCATCAGTGGCTGATAGTGGACGGGGAGTAGGTAAAAGCTAAAGCCCATTCATGAGCTGTTGTTTTGTGGAGTATGGAGGTTTGACAAGGGTGACCTTGTGCCAGGGGCCCTACACCACCTCATCGTATCCCAAGCTTCTTTGGGTTGACACTCATAGGGATCAGATTTCATCCTGTGTTCAAAGCCTGGCGGAGTAGCTGATAACCCCAGGGTCAGGCCAACATAAAAAGACTTTTGGAGACATGATATTTTAAAAAAATAAAGAAAAAAGGAAGAATCGCGATTCTGTCAGAAGCAGAAATATTAGAAAAACAAACAAACCAGATGACCCAGAATCTTGAATTAGCCTAAAAGGAGATCAGAACAGATATTGAGTATGAAATAAGAACAACCAATCAGAGAAATAACCAAGCAAAAATCTTCCTGTACAAAATATTACCATTTGGGGAAATTGAGCAAAGCCTTGAACATCTTTCTGTATTATCTCTTACAACTGTATGTGCATCTACAGTTATCTTATATTTTCAATTAAAAAGAGAGGAGATATTTCATATTGAAAGGGTGTATGGAGTATCAAAGAAGAAATAAGAATATTACAGTAATGTTTAAGAATATCAAAAGACAAAGATAAATTCTAAATGTTTCCAAAGAAGAGGTCCCCTGCAAAGGAGTTAGTTTAAGACAGAATTTTTAATAGAATCCTGGTTGCAGGAAGACCACTGAGTACTTTCAAATACTTTTTAAAATAGAGAAAGAGAATGAGAGAATAACAATATATCCTTAGTAGCCCAGAATTAAAGTCAGTAATAGGTAATACCAACGTGATAAGTGTATGAAGGCAAAATCAGATAGTGTGAGAATGTGCTAAATTCCTCATGTTGTCTTAAAATTAAAAAGATAAAGTAAGAATTTAAAAAAATGTATAGGAAAAGATGAAAAAATAAATAATAATTTAAGATGGTAGAAACAGCTCCAAATGTATGATAACCCCAATTTACACAATTAGTGTAAATGGACCAAACTTGCCAGTTCAAAGATAAAGATGGACAGATTGGATTTTAAAAAAATGTATGAGATCTGCACCAAAAGCATAATAGCACACACAGGTTGAAAGTAATAAAAAAAAAAAAAAAAAGACGTGTTGGATAAAGACTAACCAAAGAATGCTGATATAGGTATATCAGACTTTAAACAATAACATTTTATTATATAATATGTTAGATTACAAATAATATAAAAATGGAAAATTTACTGGGAATGGTGGAAAATTTACTGGAAAATATACTGGGAGTGGTGAAAGATTCAATTCACCAAGATATAACAATTTAAATACAATCATCTCAAAGAATTTGATGCAAAAATTGATCAAACTTCAAGAAGAAATTGATAAGTATATCATTATCATGGGAGATTTTAATATTCCTCTTTTGATAAGGATGCAGAAATATAAGCAAGAGGATAGAAGATCTGAATTACCCAGTCAATAAGCTTTACATTGATGGACATATATTAGTTGGTGAAGTAAATGAATCATGGTGATGTAAACAATGAGGATGAGCCTTAAAATATAATCCTAAGCAAAAAATGTTCTCAGTAATCACCTACAACATGCTATTCCTTTTATGATGTTAAAAACAGTCAAAATAAAACAAATTTTAGGAATATACACAGATGCAATGAAATGGTAAAAAATGAAAGCAGGGGAAGGATGAACATGAAATTGAGCATAATGGTTTGCTTGGGTAGTGGAAAGGTCCTTGTTGATAGAGGCAGAGTTTTGTTAGAATCCTAGGGTTTATTGGGAGCTGGGGGTTCATGAGTGCTACATACATGACTAAGAAGAACTAATGAAAGAATTAGCCATATGAATAAAAGCTGGCCATATATTTGTAATATATTTCATTTAAATTATTTTGAGGGAAAATGGTGCTGTAAACATACAGATAAACAGCTTCCCAGAGAAATGAAGAAGGGTTTACCGTTTGAGCTGTTGCTTCAAGATTCAGCAGAATTTCATCATGTACAAAAAGGAGGACGGTCATACCATGCAGAGCAAGCAGCATAATTAACGTAAGCATTGGAGCAGAGAATATTTGCTCTCTGTTGGTGGATATTCCAGTGGTCTGTGCAGTTGTTAATGAGAGCCTGACAGAATGGAGGAAGTGGGAATGGAAAAAATACAATCTCATGGATATTTTGGAAGTAGAATTGAATCGATGGCAAATCAAAGAGAATAATACTTAGTACTCTGCCTGTCACTTAATAAGCACACAGTAAAGGGAACCTGTTGTTTCTATTGCTAATCATGGTGCTGGAGGGTGATGCCCAGGCTTCTAACTGGTAATGGTAATGGTAGATGTTGATAGCATCTTCTGAGATGACATAGGAAAGGAGGAGGTTTGTGCCATGATTACTAATTGAGGTTGTTTCAGCCATGTTAAGTTTCAGGTACAGTCAGTTTTGTTATAATGTGACATGTGTCACATGTGACGTGCAAAAATGGTAGCATAATTTTCTACAAGTTAAATGGTTAAGAAATACGTAAAAACTGCAGTAGGGACTTCCCTGGTGGTCCAGTGGTTGAGACTCCGCGCTTCCAATGTAGGGGGTGCAGGTTCGATCCCTGGTTGGGGAACTACAGTCCCACATGCCATGAGGCTCGGCACCCCCTCAAAAAAATTAAAATAAATGCAGTATACATGGACCTTCACCTTGCAAAAGACCTGAACTTTTGCTTGTGGAAGTGGGCATCAGAAGGATTGCACTCTTGAGTTATGGTGAAGTGGAAGGAGGGCTGTCCGAAGTTGGAGGAAAGTCATAACACATCTGTGTGGATGGATGTAGCTCATTATGCGTGTGGTGAACCAAGGCAGCTGTTGGATGTGTAAGGTGATTTCATGTGTACATTTTGTTTCTTGTAGAGGAAATTATACACAAGCAAATGTAAAATTTGCATTATGCTCAAATATGTATTATATACCCTGATATATCAATCATGTTGCAACAAATTAGCCTTTCAAAACAAGTGTTATAGCAGAACTGACTGTACCTGTGGGACACTGAGAAGAAGTTAAGGCAGAGATAAGATAGTCCAAAAGCATTTAAACAACTCATTTTTTAAAATAACATTTATTTTAAAATTTATTTTTAATTAAAAGAGAGTTTTTAGAGGTTATAATGCTTTATAATTTTCAAAAGTTTCACACACACTGTTTCATATAATCCCCTAATAATCCTTTTTTCTTATCCCCTGTCCCTATATTGCCCCTCCCCACCTTCCCTCTCCCCACTGGTAACCACTAGTTTGTTGTCTATATCTGTGGGTCTGCTCCTTTTTTTGTTTTACCTGCTAGTTGTATTTTTTAGATTCCGTGTATAAGTGCTATCATACAGTATTTGTCTTTCTCTGACTAATTTCATGTAGCATAATGCCCTCCAAGTCCATCCATGTTGCTGCAAAAGGCAGTATTTCATTTTTTTTATGACTGAGAAGTATTCCATTGTGTATATATATATATATATATATGTATATATGTATATATATATACACACCACATCTTCATCCATTCATCTGTTGATGGACACTTAGGTTGCTTCCATACGTTGGCAGTTATAAATAATGCTGCTTTGAACATTGGGGAAGAATGCACGCCTCTTAACCCACCAATATCACCTTTAGGAATTTATCCTAAGGACGTATTAAGAGATGTTGCCCATGAGTGAATAAAAGCTTTTTAGAATAGTGAAAAATTTTAAACAAGGTTAAGGCCAACAATATAGGATTGTTAAAATAAATTACGGTCTTTCATTAACGAAAGAGTATGTTGTTGTTAATCATTTTGCAAAAGGGCATTTATTGATGAGAAAATATTCATGAAATATTACCAAAGTTTGAAATGATCATGTTTCACAAGGCTGTTTATAGAATATCAATTTTGTAAAACCTGTAAATACATACGTGTATAGAACAAATGCCGAAAAGACACATTTTAACATATTTTGGTAGTGAATTTATGCTTGTTTTATCTTTGTGCTTTCTTATTTTTTTCTAATATTTCAGCAGTGAATTTGTATTTCCTTAAAAAAGATAATTTGCCTCATTTAAACTAAAAAAGCACGGCTTGGCTTGATTCAGGATACATTAGATGTCTCCCAGACCCATCTTTCATCTCAGCTTCTCCAGAGTACCTTCATGGTTGGGGTCCCCCTCCCCACCCTTGTGGGAGTTGGAAGAAGGCTGCTGGCTCATGTCTAGAGGAAAAGAGCCTGTGTATATTGTTATGATGAGAAGAAAATACACTCAATTTTAAGAAGAATAAATAAGGATTTTACTGATGGAACAAAGTCCTCGAAGTCAAAGACAGGAGTGGGACCAGGACACTGGGAGAGGAGCTAGCATGGGGTAGCAGGAGACACACACACACACACACACACACACACACACACACATTTTCTTTCCCCTCTAGTAAGAGGACTTCTGTGTGTGGAAATGGATAGATTGCTGTTTCCTTCTAGATCTAATGGTCTCTGCTCATCCAGAGATGATGGGATTCACCTCCATCTCCCATCCCAGCCTGATTACTATTTTAGTCAGAGCAGTGTTTGGTATGTTTAATCTAAATCACTCTTTCTGGAAAATGTAATATATATATATTTTATACACACACACACACACGTATATTTATAAATGTGTGTGTGTGTGTGTGTGTGTGTTTAGCCTTTTGGGGAAATCAACTGGGCGTCATCTTTCAGCCACCAGAGTGCTGTTACATTAAATCTAACCTCAGCCTCCTCCAGCAGGGTGGTCTGTCACTTTTTGCATTACCTGTGGAGTTGCTATGATGATCTGCAGTAGGGAATGAACCACGCCTAAATCATGCAGAAGGGTGGAGGAATGCCATGTGTGGGAAGAGACACTCCAGAGCCTGAATCCTGTATCAAATATGGTGACATCCAAGGGTCCTGCATTTGGTGGTATTTCAGAAAGCCTGTCAACATTGTGTTTAGTATCCATTGCCATCAGATTAGGTTTATTTTATGTTTTCCATGTGCTGGAAGATTCAAAGGAAAGAAAGTAGTCTGGTGAGGACACAATATAGACCTGGATTGAATGAGGTTTAACTGAGTCGATGTTTATGTATTAGTCAGAGGGCAGGGTCATGGCAGCCACATCACTGCAGTGACTCACATGGTTGGTGGACCACCTGTACCTTATTCTGACTTCTTGAGGTTTTAAGATACAAATTCTTGGGCTCCAAGGTCTATGAGTCAGAATCTCTGGGGAGTGGCTCAGCATTTTAAATACACTTTCTCCTCCCTCCTTCTCTTTATGTACACTGATGTATTTGGACTGTTGGCAGAAGGTGTCCAGGAGAGGCTTCTTAGATGTGGGAGGCGGGAACTGAGGTCGGTATTAAAAGATGGAGAGTAGCAGGCCGACTTTCCAGGTACAGAGGAGCCAGACACAAAGGCAGAGAGGCGTCTAAGCAAGGTCCACTCTGTGGGCAGTGAGAAAAGCAATACGGGTGGAGCACATGGAATCAGCTGGGGAATATGGAAAAAACTGAAAAGAGCATTTGAGACATGAGTTTGAAAACCCAGCTGTTCTGTACTTTATTTTTTTTCATTTGTTTGATGATACAGATATAACTTTTGATATTTCTGTGCACACAATGTCATAAGCATGTATAGATTTTGACCCCACCTCCCAATTCACCCCCTACCCAGCAGACACAAAACTCACATTTCCAGGGAAGTAAAGCAGATATTACCATACTCTTTTTTATTCTGGTATTCGTAAGAGAATTTTACAAGCGGGCAACAACAAAATGAAACACTGAAGGTTCTTTAAACATCACAATTTATAAGGAGAATAAATAAATTAATCTTTTCACAATTAAATTTTATCTTAGGAAAAGAGTTTTGGATTTAGATATCCACTGTATTTCCATAGAAGTGAGAATATTTCATGAAAGAAGAGGCATAAATAAATTCTGTTACATTATGTAGGTAAATGAAAAGTCACAGAATTTACCAGCTTTGACATAAAATTTGTCTATGTTATAGCAGATTTTGCTCCCATCACGTACAGGTGCTTTGTTGATGCTCTAGATGTGTCTTATAGTATTCTTATCCATGTGCAATGAGCAGAGAGAGAAACTGTTCATTCTTCTATCATCTCTCTGCTGTTTTCCATATTAGAAATTAGCTGTCCTCCTCAGCGTTCAGGAGATGCGTTAGCCATTGGAAAGCTCGTAAATCCCCTGGTTGAGCCTGCTCTGTGGAGATGCTGGCATGAGAAGCCGCTCCATTGTGTCTACACCTGCATTATGCTCTTAAGACTTTCGGTTTGATGCTCATGTTCAAAGCTGTGGTGCCTTTTCCCTGTCACTGGCAGCTTCACGGGGGCGACATGTCCTCCTGATCATTCACATCATTAGCTTTGGCAAATCTTTTATCTGAACTGGCTTTTGACTCCTCTCATTTCCTGTATCACAAACACTTAAATTCGGAGAAAGTTCATCAAGTGGTTATTACAAGATGAGGGTACCAAACAGATGTAATGATGTGGTTTAGCCTGTGAGTATAACTCTAAAAAATGGAAGTCCCTATAAAGTCCACTCCATACCACTTCAGTAATTCATAGTTGTAGCAAAACGAAGAGCACACGTAGGAGGCCATGAGTCATATGAAATTCCCCCTTTGCTGACTAAAAAAATTCACCCATTTTTCTCTAACTTGAGAAATTATATCAGGATGAGTCAGTGACAGTGACTTACTTTATTATAAGGATGCCTTTGAATTTAGCCTACTATACACAATGAATACATTGTTGGCAATCTCCAGTAGCTTAAAGTGTTTTTCACATGTTGATACTTGGTGTTACCAGTAGCTTAAGTGTTTTTCACATGTTGATACTTGGTGTTAAACTTGACAGTTGACGGAAACTACCCACAGAATTGTTGTGGTTGGCAATGGGGGGGTTCCCCGCAGGAGTGTGACATGATGAAACTGTTAGATAATCTTGGGATGTGCAGGATGAACTGGGGTTGAGGCTGGAGTAGGGAGATCAGTGAGAAGATTATTTCAATAACCCAGGGGAAAAATGATGTGCACCATCTCAGCTCTTGGTAGTGGGACTTGGAAAGATGGGACATCTGAGAGAGAGAAGGTGGTAAGAAGTCTTTGGAGGAGGCCAGTAGGAGGACACATACGGCATCTGTAAGAGAGGAATATTTTCTAGTGGCATCCTGTCTCCTGAGGAAGGTAAAAAGAACAAATCGAGGCAGTAATATGCTCTGTGTGGCAGCAAATAGTCGGATTACCCTGGGGAGAAACATGAAAAACCGCTGCTTGCGGGAACTACAAGTCATTTCCATCTCCCTGGGCTGAGCGAAAGCCCCAGCTGCGTGATTTCTTAGCCAATTATGGGAAGTTGCCCGGGAAATGCAGTGCATTTAATGCAAGGCCACAAATCTGGGACAACTTTCTGCTTTGAAGATTTCCTTACTTCATCTGCAATTTCCTTTTTTTTTTTTTTACATCTTTATTGGAGTATAATTGCTTTACAATGGTGTCTTAGTTTCTGCTTTATAACAAAGTGAATCAGTTATACATATACATATGTTCCCATATCTCTTCCCTCTTGCATCTCCCTCCCTCCCACCCTCCCTATCCCACCCCTCTAGGTGGTCAAAAAGCACCGAGCTGATCTCCCTGTGCTATGCGGCTGCTTCCCAATAGCTATCTATTTTACGTTTGGTAGTGTATATATATCCATGCCACTCTCTCACTTTGTCACAGCTTACCCTTCCCCCTCCCCATATCCTCAAGTCCATTCTCTAGTAGGTCTGTGTCTTTATTCCCGTCTTACCCTAGGTCCTTCATGACATTTTTTTCCCCTTAGATTCCATATATATGTGTTAGCATATGGTATTTGTCTTTCTCTTTCTGACTTACTTCACTCTGTATGACAGACTCTAGGTCCATCCACCTCACTACAAATAACTCAATTTCATTTCTTTTTATGGCTGAGTAATATTCCACTGTATATATGTACCACATCATCTTTATCCATTCATCTGCTGATGGACACTTAGGTTGCTTCCATCTCCTGGCTATTGTAAATAGAGCTGCAATGAACATTTTGGTACATCACTCTTTTTTTATTTTTTTGCGGTACGCGGGCCTCTCACTGTGGCCTCTCCCGTTGCGGAGCATAGGCTCCAGACGTGCAGGCTCAGTGGCCATGGCTCATGGGCCTAGCCTCTCCGTGGCATGTGGAATCTTCCCAGACCAGGGCACGAACCCGTGTCCCCCTGCATCGGCAGATGGACTCTCAACCACTGTGCCACCAGGGAAGCCCACATGACTCTTTTTGAATTATGGTTTTCTCAGGGTATATGCCCAGTAGTGGGATTGCTGGGTCGTATGGTAGTTCTATTTGTAGTTTTTTAAGGAACTTCCATACTGTTCTCCATAGTGGCTGTATCAACCTACATTCCCACCAGCAGTGCAAGAGGGTTCCCTTTTCTCCACACCCTCTCCAGCGTTTATTGTTTCTAGATTTTTTGATGATGGCCATTCTGACCGCTGTGAGATGATATCTCATTGTAGTTTTGACTTGCATTTCTCTAATGATTAATGATGTTGAGCATTCTTTCATGTGTTTGTTGGCAATCTGTATATCTTCTTTGGAGAAATGTCTGTTTAGGTCTTCTGCCCATTTTTGGATTGGGTTGTTTGCTTTTTTGTTATTGAGCTGCTTGTAAATTTTGGAGATTAATCGTTTGTCAGTTGCTTCATTTGCAAATATTTTCTCCCATTCTGAGGGTTGTCTTTTGGTCCTGTTTATGGTTTCCTTTGCTGTGCAAAAGCTTTGAAGTTTCATTAGGTCCCATTTGTTTATTTTTGTTTTTATTTCCATTTCTCTAAGAGGTGGGTCAAAAAGGATCTTGCTGTGATTTATGCCATAGAGTGTTCTGCCTATGTTTTTCTCTAAGACTTTGATAGTTTCTGGCCTTACATTTAGGTCTTTAATCCATTTTGAGCTTATTTTTGTGTATGGTGTTACGAGTGTTCTAATCTCATACTTTTACATGTAGCTGTCCAGTTTTCCCAGCACCACTTATTGAATAGGATGTCTTTTCTTCACTGTATATTCTTGCCTCCTTTATCAAAAATAAGGTGACTATATGTGCATGGGTTTGTCTCTGGGCTTTGTATCCTGTTCCATTGATCTATATTTCTTTTTTTGTGCCAGTACCTTACTGTCTTGATTACTGTAGCTTTGTCGTATAGCCTGAAGTCAGGGAGCCTGATTCCTCCAGCTCTGTTTTTCGTTCTCAAGATTGCTTTGGCTATTCGGGGTCTTTTGTGTTTCTGTACAAATTATGAAAATTTTTTTCTAGTTCTGTGAAAAATGCCATTGGTAGTTTGATAGGGATTGCATTGAATCTGTAGATTGCTTTGGGTAGTAGAGTCATTTTCACAATGTTGATTCTTCCAATCCAAGAACATGGTATATCTCTCCATCTATTTGTATGATCTTTAATGCAATTTCCTTTTTCCGGTCCTCACTTACAGGGACGTATGGTAGTGTGAAGGCAGACTCAGAGGCGTTTCTGTCTCCATCCTGCTTCCTAAGAAGGCAGCTTGGTGGGTTTCTGTCAGGGCCCTGCAGCCAGGGCACTGAGCTGTGCCCTAAAATAGGTGGCAATGTGGATGCCCCATGCTGGACTTCTTAGTGGGCTACTTGTCCCATTAGGAAAGGAGCCTGGCCTGAGGTGTGGGGTCCCTTTAAGTGAAGAGCGGTTGACCATGAAGATCTGGACACATTGTAAAAAGCCACTGAAAATCTCTAAAAAAATTTGCTCCAAGGGCCTTCACCATTATTTTATTTCTAATTTTGCCCAGGGACTATTTGGCCCTCTTGCCTTGAACAATGAGGATAGTGACCCCTGCTGCTCCTGCCATGCTCCGCTAACAGACTTTGTTCTAGTTGTAATTTACCCAGATTGTCTGACATCCTGACTATCCATGGGTCTGACTTCTAATGTCTTGGGCCAGCATGAAGTTGTTTGCCCCCCTACCAGCAGGAAGGAAGGATCTCCCTCTTCATTCTCTTCTCTAAATTTTCTCCTTCTAAAATAATAATAATAGTGGTAAGAAGAATTAAAGTAACTTTCCAAAACTACCTTCAAGGAGAATAATATGACAGGAAGGATCTGTCTTCATACCCAGTTAAGAGTGGGGACAGGGGTGTTACAGTCTAGGCTGGCCGTCCTGGGTGAGCATCTCTGAATGTAGGCTAAAAAAATGGCTCCCCAAAGATATGTTCACATCCTAATTCCTGGAACCCGTAAATGTTACTTTATTTGAAAAAACAAAACAAAACTCTTTGCAGATGTTATTAAGTTAAAGATCTTGAGATGAGGATATCAACTTGGAATATATGGTTGTCCTGAAATCCAACACAAGTGTCCTTATAAAACCGAGGCAGAAGGAGATTTTATATACATGAAAGAGGAGGGGGCAAAGTGGCCACAGAGGCAGAGACTGAAATGATGGGACCACAAGCTCAGGAATGCTGACAGCCACCAGGGGCTGGAAAAGGAAAGGCATGGATACTCCCCTAGAGGTTCTGGAGGGAATGTGTCCCAGCTGACACTTGATTTCAGCTCAGTGGAACAGATTTCAGACTTCCGGCCTCTAGAACTATGAGAGAATAAATTTTTCTAATTTTAAGCCACCAAGTTTATTGTAATTTGTTACGGCAATTGCAGGAAGTGGTACAGTTACAAAGGTGTTTTTTCCTGTACTTGGCTTAGTAAGTACTAAGTACCCTGTACTCAGTAAGGGTCCTGATCTCTAATTTTGGGAAGTAACACACAGAAAATTTGGGAAGAGCAGAAGGTGCAGGAAACATCGTCCTAATGCCCTGGTCTTCAGAGAATCTGACAGATGTGGAAGCAACAGCCAGAGGTCATCTAATATCCATCCATTTTTCTACCTTTCCCTATAACAACTGAATACCTGTTATGAACTAAGCACTTTGCGAGGCCCAGACTTGTGGCCTTTTCCAAACACCTTTTTTCCATATGTCAAACCTGTCTTACCTGATTACGACCTTGAATTTATATCACATGGATGAGTCTCTTGGATAAGAAAATATAAAAAAAGGCAGGCTGATAAGAATAGCTGAATCAACTCTGTGGCCAAATTTCCATAGCTCTGAAATTGGGTCAAATCAATACAAAATAATGATTAAGTCTTGAGCCGGAATCAACATCTTGGCAGTGGAAGAGCAGGGAGACGCATAGCCTTGGGTAATGGAAACATTCCAGATTAAGCCAGAGTCAATCTGGGGCAGTGGCTATTTTTTTTTAAAGAAAGTATTTTAATTGAAAGTATATAGCCACATTGGTACAATCTAATCCAGGCCACCAAGGAGAGCTGTGAATATTCTAAAGGCAGAAGGAAATGGGAGAGGAGAGGCATGAAGGAGGCTGGGGGCTCTGCACTAGATGAGGGAAAGCCCTTTGAATCTCTAAGGATGTGTTCTACCTATCAGCAGGGGCCAGCAGAAGATTTCGTTATGTTTTATTCACCAAGTTTTCAGACTCATTCAGAAGCAAGGAGGTATGGCAGCAAGAGAGATGCATCTGCAAACACACCAGATCCACCCAAAGTCTTTTTCCAGTTGGAAAGCCCATGGAAATAGTTTGGAATGGGTGTCATTTGGACTGACTAGTGCTTTGTACTCTGTGAGTCTGAGTTTTTCCACCTGCAGAGTGAAAGAAAATTAAAAATGCCCGATCTAAAAGGGACATTATAGATCACCTTGCCCCTTCCAGCTGGTTTACAGATCAGAAGAGTAAACTCAGATTATGGAAATGACTTGTCCAAAGCAATGTGGCAAGGTGTTGGTGAAGCTGGGGTTAGAATCTAGTATCTGGGGCTTCTGGGCTAGGTTCTCCCGTATCTTATGGATTTTTGAAGGGATTGGCTCATGGATGGACTTCAAGGTTTCTTTAAACCCCCTGGATTTATATGCCACACTTTTGTGAATGTTTATATATTTTTTTAAAAGAAAGGAAACCTTTAATGTGATGTCCAGAAATGGTTAAGGACTTTTCAAAAACCCATCCATCAGTTAATTCGATGAAGATTTATTGTGTCTCTGCTGCTTGTCAGGCACTTTTCTGGGCACTTAGAACAGAGCAGGCAGAAGTCCCTGCTTTCAAGGAGCTTGTATTTTACAGGTGGGGATGAGAGACACTTAACGAGTAAAATTTATCATATGTCAGGTGGTGATAGGTGTATGGAGAAAAACAAAGCAGGGACAGTGAGTCCAGGGGACGACTTCTGCTTTTCTTGAATTGGAATTAAATTTTCCCTACGAGTGCCAAAACTCCTCGCACTGAAAATTAGGAACACAGCACGATGAAGGGACAAGGCATGCTGTGCTGTGGCCATTGTACAAGTGGGCAGCTAGAGGCAAAGACGGTGTCCTCAGAAGCCCCTGATCCTGTTCACTTGTTCGTTTTCAGGGATGCCTGTGCCAGGAAAGTGAGGAACTCATTGTCTTGAGGCCCATGAGGTTGGATGCTGGGCCATCATAACTTACCGGGGGCCCCATGCTGTCCACTGTCCAAGATAGTGATGGTTTCTGTGTCAGCATTATTTATGACCTGCTGCATCACTGCATCCCAGGGAGGAGGGGAAGACAGGGCAGCCAGGGGGGCAGCAGCAGCGGCAGTTGATGGAGGTTCTGTGTTTGGGGATAAATAAAGGATGACCTTTCAGTGGTCTGTGCTGCTTCCTTTTTAAAGCATTTTGAGCATGATTTGATCTTCACATGGTTCTTAGAGGCATGGCAAGTATGGTTAATCCCACTGTGAAGATTTATCATCCAACACTCAGAGAGGCTGTGGGGTCATATACGGCAGGTCAGAAGCAGGGCCAAGGATTAAAGCCCATATCCTCTTGTCTCCTTGCAAGAGCCTTTCCTCCTCCATCCACATCCTTGATTTCCTCCCTGTCTCGTTTCTTTTTTTGTTTTTTTTTTGCGGTACGCGGTACTGTTGTGGCCCCTTCCGTTGAGGAGCACAGGCTCCGGACGCGCAAGCTCAGCGGCCATGGCTTACGGGCCCAGCTGCTCCGCGGCATGTGGGATCTTCCCGGACCGGGGCCCGAGCTCGTGTCCCCTGCGTCGGCAGGCGGACTCTCAACCGCTGCGCCACCAGGGAAGCCCTGTCTCGTTTCTTTCTCTGATAATCCACATTGAATCCAGCAGCAAATCCTCCTTGGAAATATATCTAGAATCCAGCCGCTTCTCACCATCCCACCTGACCTCCCTAGACTAGCCCACTCTTATCTCTTGTCTGGACTGTTGCAGTAAATTGCTGACTGGCCTCCCTGCTGTGGCCTTTCCCCCCACCTACAGCTCCCAGTCCATCCTCCACTCAGCAGCCCAGGAGCCACGAGTGATTCTTTTAATATATGTCAAATCAAGTTGTTCTCTGCCTAAACATCCATCCCCCTGCCCCACTAGCTTTCCATCTCTCAGAATAAGAGCCAGAGTTCCTCCTGTGGCCCATAAGGCCCTACATTATCTCGGTTCTTGCTCCCATTCTCACTTACTTTTCCTCTCTTCTCCCTCTTGCTCCCTCTGCTTCAGCCACCTTGGCTCTGCTATCCCTGAATTTGACACATGCGTTACCATTTGGGAACCTTTGTGCTGGCTCTTCCCTCTACCTGGGAGTGGTCCCTCAGAGACTTGTCAGACCATTTAGTATAAAGTGGCAGCTCCTGGGCTTCCCTGGTAGAGCAGAGGTTAAGAATCTGCCTGCCAATGCAGGGAACATGGCTTTGAGCCCTGATCTGGGAAGATCCCACATGCCATGGAGCAGCTAAGCCCATGAACCACAACTACTGAGCTTGTGCTCTGCGAGCCACAACTACGGAGCCCGTGGGCCACAACTACTGAAGCCCACGCGCCTGGAGCCCGTGCTCCACAACAAGAGAAGCCACCGCAATGAGAAGCCCGCACACTGCAATAAAGTGTAGCCCCCGCTCACTGCAACTAGAGAAAGCCTGTGTACAGCAACGAAGACCCAACACAACTGAAAATAAAAACAAACAAATAAATAAATAAATTTATTTAAAAAAAATGGCAGCTCCTGTCACTCCCTATCCCCTGATGTTGCTTTATTTTTCTTCACTGCATTTATCAATACCTGATGATGTATGATCATTGTTCATTTAGTTATTGTCTTTTCCACTAGAACGTAGCCTTCCATGAGGGCAGTGACATTGTGTTAATCACTGTTCAAGACCCAGTGCCCCATAGAGTGTCAGGCACATAGTAGGCACATTCAGTTGCTAAACAAAAGAATGAAAAAAAAATCCCTCTAAGCAAGAACATTTATTGAAGATGTTTAGTAAGATGAAAAGGAGGATGTTAAGAGGCTGTATTTGTCTGCTCTGGCTGCCATAAAAGAATACCATAGACTGGGTGGCTTAACAACAGAAATTTATTTTCTCACAGTTCTAGAGGTTAGAAGTCCAAGATGAAGGTACCAGCATGAATGGGTTCTGGTGAGACCTCTCCTCTTGGCTTGCTGACACACTTTCTCGCTGTACCCTAACATGGCCTTTTCTCTGTGTACATGCATGGAGAAAGAGATCTCTAGGGTCTCTTTCCTCTTATAAGTACACTAGTCTTATTGGATTGGGACCCCACCCTTATGACCTCATTTAATATTATTTACCTCCTTGAAGGCTTTATCTCCAAATAAACATTGGGGTTTAGGGTTTCAACATATGAATTATTTTTTTTTTTTTTGTGGGGAGGGGACAAACAGTTCAGTCCATAATAGAGGCTAACATTTATTAATCTTCACTGTGCGTCAGCACTGTGTAAAACACTTTATACATTTCCTCATCTAATTATTAGCCTTATTTTACAGACAAAATGATGTTAGCAGAAAGGTTACCTAATTTGCCCAGGACACAAAGCTAATAAGTGGAGAAGTTGGAACTTGGACCAAGACCTGATTCTAGAGCCTGGTCTTTGATTCATTTATAGTCTACAGCCTTCCATTTCATTTGGAAGATGTGATGGGAATAGGTTCCTTGAAAAAGTTTTTAAGCTTTTTCCATTAGATTCTTCCATTTTCCTTGCCCAAGTCAAATATTTTCTTACTTTCAGAAGCATAATGGGGATTTGATTATTTTCATTCAATATCTATTCATCGAGAACTGTTGTTTCAGGAAAGTATATGAAATGCTATGGGGGATATAGAGAAAAAGTATATTAGGATAAACTAGGCTATGCTGAAGTGTAGTAACAATGACAAAATATCACTGGATTAACATACAATTTATTTCTCATTTATGGTACATGTCCAACATGGGTCAGTGACAGACTCTACTCCAGTGTTACTCAGGGCCCCAGACTATGGAGACTCTGCCATTTTATACTTGTACCATCTGGAACACATGGTCTCTGTAGTCACTATGGAAGAAGACAGAAGAGAGAGACCAATGCATTTATCTGCCAAATAGATACACCGTCAAGAGATAGAACTTTCCCATAACTTCAGAAAGTTCCCTGATGTGCTCTTCTGTTCACTTCCCCACTAGTGCACCTTCTCTCTCTCTCCAGCAGAGACAAGCACTTTCTGATTTCTGTCGCTATTAGTTTAGTTTTGCCTGTTCTAGGAAAACTGTAAATTTCTGGCTTCTTTTGCTTAACATAATGTTTTGGAGATTCATCATTGTGTGACTATGAGCAGTTTGTTTCTTTTAATTGCTCATGGATAGCATGAATTAATCTCAGCCAGATGATCCTATGCTTATCTCTAGAGGTGCCTGATATTAACCCTGGGCCAAAGCTAGAGAATGTAATAACTGGGGACAAATGATGTTTACAACCATGTGCATGTGAGTGGTTTCGGGCCATGATGTGCCAGCCTGTCATCTTTGCTTACTAATAATAATTGGACTGATGGTTTGCACCCGATTTTGGTAGAGCCTGTGGAGGGTTGACAGTAGATGTACTGTCCAGTAGATGGACAGTAGTTGGACATATGGCTGTAATGTACCTACCAGACCATTTCACTGTAAGAGACCCCTACCCCAAGCAGACCTTTGGCTTCCTGATTCTGAGATTCTTTGCATGCATACCAGTGGTGGTTTGAGAACTGGAGACAATGCAGGTCTTGGGCAACCCAACACAATCACAGAAGCAGAAAGAAGTCTGTACTTAAGATGACCTATTATTGCTGTCTTTTATCCTTTGCTTATGTTAAGGTTGTTTCCTAGGATAAACTGTTTGAGTCTCCTGCATCCTTTTAGCAATCAAACCACTGAAAGTAATTAACATGTTATTAACACAGGTGAATAGCAGTCCATTGCATGGATACACTGTAATTTGTTTATCCACTCACCTATTTCAACATACTAGTTTTAGACTATTATGAATAATGGTGCTGTGGAAATTCTTGTACAAATCATTCTGAGGACATATGTTTTAATCTCTTGGGAAAATGCCTATTAGTTAATATTATTGTTGCATAACAAATTACCACAAATTTAGTGATTTAAAACAACATATATTATCTCAGTTTCTGTGGATCCGAAACCTAGGCACTGCTTAACTAGGTCCTCTGTTTCAAAGTCTCTTACAAACCTGCAATCAAAGTGTCAGCTAGGGTTGGGATCTCATCTGAAGGCTTGATTGAGGAGTGATCCACTTACAAGCTCATGTACTTGTTGGCAGGATTCAGTTCCTGGGGGCTGTTGAACTGAGGACCTCAGTTTTAGCAGGCTGTTAGCTGGAGGCTGTCCTCAGTTCCTTGCCGTGTAGGTCAGTTTGATTTATGAAAGCATATACGCTGAGAAGGCAACAGAGAGAGCCTGTTAGCAAGATAGAAATGACAGTCTTGTCATCTAATGGAAATGGAAGGCACATTAATTAATAATGGAAGCTACATCCCCTCAGTGTTGCTGTATTCCATTGGTTAGACTCAAGTTACTCAAGGGGAGGGAATTGTACAGGCTATGCATAGCAGGAAATAGAGATTACTGGGGACTGTCTTAAAGGCTGCCTACTGCAGAGTTGAATTTCTGGGTCACGGAATAGGTGCGTAAGTAAATAATTGTATACCAAACCGCTAAGGTATTTTCTAAAGTACTTGTATCATTTGACATTCCCACCAGCAGTGTATGAGAGTTCTGGTTGCTCCACATCCTTTTCAACACTTGATATTATCAGACATTTTTCTTTTAGTCTATCTGGTGGCTAATGAAATGGTATGCCGTTTGAGATTTAATTTACATTTCTCTCATGGCTAATGATGTTGAGCATCTTTCAGTTTGCTTATTGGCCATGAGTATATAGACTTCTGTGAAGTGTCCAAGTGGTTTGCCTTTTGGGGGGTGGCTTTTCTTCCTACTACTGATTTGTAAGTGTTCTTTCTATATTTTTGGATATAAGTCCTTTCTCAAATTATTGCATTGCAAATATTATCCCCTAGTCTTTAGCCTGCATTTTAATTTTCTTAACAGTGTCTTTCAAGTTATTTATGTTGATATGTTACATAAACATATGAATACAGTTTTTGTTTTAAAGTTTTTAATGTAAACAAATTCAGTCCATCTTTTTTTATGGTTAGTGCTTCATCTACCCCAAGGTCATGAAAATATTCTTCAAATTTTTGTGTAGGAAGTTTACAGTTTTAGTTTTGTGCTTTTATGCTGAGTTGATTTTTAAAGTATGATATAAAGAGGGGAGTACAGGTTCATTTTTTTTCTCTCTCTGGATATTCATTCATTGCAGCACCACTTGTTGAAAAGACTATCTTCTCCACATTGAATTACTGTGGCATCTTTGTCAAAAATTAATGGGCCATCTATGTTTAGGTCTATTCGAGAACTCTTTCTTCTGTTCTAGTGATATTTTTTTAATCCTTGCATCAATTCCGCATTGTCTTGATTTCTTTAGTTTTATAAAATTTAATTAATTAGTTAATTTATTTTTGGCTGTGTTGGGTCTTCATTTCTGTGTGAGGGCTTTCTCTAGTTGTGGCGAGCACGGGCCACTCTTCATCACGGTGTGTGGGCCTCTCACTGTCGTGGCCTCTCTTGTTGCAGAGCACAGGCTCCAGACGCGCAGGCTCAGTAGTTGTGGCTCACGGGCCCAGTTGCTCTGTGGCATGTGGGATCTTCCCAGACCAGGGCTCGAACCCGTGTCCCCTGCACTGGCAGGCAGATTCTCAACCACTGCGCCACCAGAGAAGCCCCGATTTCTTTAGTTTTTATAGTAGGTCTTCAGAAAGTGTAAGTCCTACAACTTTTTTTCTGTATTTTTTCAAATTCTTTTGGCTAATCTAGGTCCCTCACATTTCTATACAGTATTTTAGAATCAGCTTGTCAATTTTTTAAAAAGCCTATTCATGTCACACTGAATCGGTACAGATCTATTTAAGGAGAAATTGACATCTTAACAATATTATCTCCCAAACCATGAACATGATATATCTAGCTCTTTTTTATATTTATTTTTTTAGTAATGTTTTATACTTTTCAGTATACAGATCTTCATTCTCTCAATTAAATTTACAGTCGTCCCTCAATATGTGGTATTGGGTAGCAGGGAACTGGTTCCAACACCCCTGTGCATGCTAAAATTCAGGGATGCTCAAGCCCCTATTCATGTAAAATGTCGTAGTACAATTGGTTCTTTCTACTCATAGGTTCTGCTTCTGTGGGTTCAACCAACCTAGACTGAATTCCAAGGTTGGTTGAATCTCAGGATTTGGAACCTGCAGATAGGAATATACTTGGTCCTCCCTATGTATTTCAGTTTTTTAATGCTCTTGTAAATGGTATAACTTTAATTTTTAGTTCTTTATACTAATGTATAGGAATATAATTTTTTTGCATATCATCTTTTTATTTTTGGACTTCACTAAGTTCATTTACTAGTTCAAATAGATTTTTTTTGATTCCTTGAAGTTATCTATTTAAAAAATCATATTGTTTGCGAGTAAAGACAGGTTTACTTCTTTTCATCAAGATTTTATGCCTTTTCTATCTTTTTTTTCAGCCTATTGCCGTAACTAGCCACTCCAGCACAATGTTGAATAGAAGTGTGAGAACAGACATCCTTTTTCTTTTTCTGAATCTTAGATTAAAAGAATTCAGTATTTCACCATTAAATAAGATGTTAACTGTAGTTTTTTGGATAGATGCCCTCAATTAGATTGAGGAAGTATTCTCCTATTGCTAGTTTATGGAGGGTTTTTATACTTAACTTCTCTTGAATGCTTTTTCTGCATGCATTGAGATGATATGTGGTTTCTTTTCTTTTTTTTGTTAATGTTTTTAAAAATAGAAGTATAGTTGGTTTACAGTGTTTCACATATACAGCAAAGTGGGTCTGTTATATATATTCTTTTTCAGCTTCTTTTCCATAATAGGTTACTACAAGATTTTGAATGGTTCCCTTTGCTATACAGTAGGTCCTTGTTGTTTATCTATTTTATATACAGTAGTATGTATCTGTTAATCCCAAATTCCTAATTTATCCCCCTCCCAGCCCCCCTTTCCTCTTTGGTAACCGTCAGTTTGTTTTCTATGTTTATGAGTCTGTTTCTGTTTTGTAAATAACTTCATTTGTATCATTTTTTTAGATTCCACATATAAGTGATACCATGCAGCATTTATCTTTCTGTCTGACTTGTTTCACTTAGCATAATGCTCTCCAAGTTCTTTCATGTTGTCATGAATGACAGGATCTCTTTGTTTTTTAAGGCTGAATAATATTCCATTGTGTATGTGTATCACGTCTTATTTATCCATTCATTTGTTAATGGACGTTTAGGTTGTTTCCATACTTGGCTATTGTAAATAATGCTGCACTGAACATGGGAATGCAGATGTCTCTTCTAGGTAGTGGTTTTGTTTCCTTTGGATATATACCCAGGAGTGGAATCCTGGGTCAGAAGGTAGTTAGTTCTATTTTTAATTTCTTGAGGAACCTTCATGCTGTTTTCCCTAGTGGCTGTACCAGTTCACGTTCCCACCAACAATGCACGAGGATTCCCTTTTTCCCACATCCTCGTAACTTACTTTATAGATGAGGAGACCAAGGTACATAGAGGTTAAATAACTTGCTCAAATATCACACAGCTAGGAACTGAGTAAGACAGTGATGGAGCCCAGGTCCCTTGATTTCTATCCCAGAACTCTGGTCACACCACACAAAGAAGAGAAGGAAGCCAGCCCCTGTCTCCAGGAAGCCTGCTCCTGTTGATGCCTCACTAGAAGTCAGTGGCATTATTATGTCAGTTTCTGAGATACTGGCAGTGTATATCACTGAAGGCCCCATGGGTGGTGGAAATGGCCTCACCTGGGAGGTAGTTTCCCAGCCACTACTTGTGGTGACGCTTACAGATGAGACACATTTTATTAACAAATAAGAATCTAATGGATTAGGTCTTACCTAACGATGCATTCTGCATTCAGCTGTGCCTCTCCCTGCCTGATGCTGCTGGCATAATTAAACTTAATGTACTTTTAATGATGTCTTCTTAACTCAAGCATTCACATGCAATTAGCCTCAAAGGGGGATGAGCTGTTGCAGGTCTAGGGGCTGTTCTCTACAATGCCCCCTTAAGACTCAGGTTCAGATGTAAATGAATCATCACCTTCAAGTTTTGCAAATGTTAGCTTGGGGGTAAAGGTGGCTTTTAATGCTAGTCACTCTCATTTGAGCCAGAAAAATGGCATCTTTTTCTAGTTTGCCTTAAATTCCAGGTGTCAGGTCCCAGAAACCAGTATGAGTTGTAAATTTTGTTTTGTTTTGGATCTGAGTTTTTGGCTGGCTAAGGGGTAAAGAAAAGATCAGGGAAACAATGTGTAAGGAACAGAGCATTATACTGGGAGTTAAGATATCTGGGTTCTAGCAAGTAACATCCTCTCTTTGAACTTTATCTGTAAAATGAGAGGGTTAAGCTAGATGACATTTATGATTCCCTTCAGCTCTGGGAATTATTATTTAAATATGGTCTCTCTGCTGCCAACCTCTCTCCTACCTCCAGTCCCTCCTCCTTCCGACCTCAACTAGTGACTTCCAAAACAAGATCTATGTCATTCCCCTCATCAGAAATCTCCCATCACAGTACAACTACCAGTATTTATTGAGTATTTACTGTACGATAGACATTTATATTTTCATCTTCAACAGCCCAGTGAAGTTTGGTATTTTGTCATTTTTACTGATGAGGGGACTGATTCAGAGAAAGTTTGCCAGCTCAAACAGTGGGAAAGTGGTGAAGAGCAGTCTGTAATTGTACACAGTGCCATGCCGCTTCTCACATGTTCTCTGTGGCCGACAGACGAAAGTGGAGGCTGAGGCAGGCATACGTAGCCCGCAGGATCTCATCCCAATTTAGTACTTCTAGCCTCTTCTCTCCTCTTATACACTGTTTCTTGCCTCCCCTACCCCGCTCAATGCCAGTCCCTTCACAGATCTTCACATGTACCCTGATATTCAACCCCTGTATTTTCACTCAGGCTTTCCCCTGATTGTTTTACCCTCCTGTCCTGTATCATCCCATCATAGCTTCAAGTACCTGTTCAGGTGTCCCCTCTGCCAAGATTCCTTTCCCAGTTCTTCATGTTTCCTTCCCCTTGTTTTTATTTTTATTTATTTTTAATTTTTTTTCTTCCCCTTGTTTTTAAAGCGCTCTCTCTCTATCGCGAACACAGGAAAGGCTTTGATGTGTCATAATTGAGTTATTCCTGTATGTCTCTATTACCTAACTTGACTGTGGACTGTAGATGATAAGGGATGTCTATTATGCCTCTCTTCTTCCTCCCCTGCACTTGATAGATAATTCTGTGCTTCTCACATAGTTGCCTCTGATGCAAGGGTGATATTCACAATACTTAACAACTGGTATGGCGTGTGCACCGACGCATGACGGTGGACTCTGGCTGTAGTGGTGAGTCCATGTGGAACATCACCCCTCCCCTGATGTTTGTATAGGGAATTGAAACCGTCAAAGGAAGGACTGCTAAATGGATTCTTTCTTAGTTCCCTTCCACTTTACCATACTGCCTCTAAAATGATCTCCTGCACTGCTCTCCCAAGGTGGTCTCCCTTCCGGGTCCTCTCCCTCTGGTCTCAGCTCCATTGTACTTACCCTGCTCTAGACCTCTGTTTCCATTCTCAGACCCTCCAGCTCACTCCAGCCTTAGGAAGTACGTTCTCCCGTTGCCCTCTGGCACATATGGCTCTTCCCCCACCTCTTCCCATGGCTGGCTACCTCACGTTGGTCAGCTCTCTGCGCAAACATCATCTTAGGGGGCTCCCCAATAATTCTACTGAAAAGCCTCCCCACCGCCTCCACCCAGTTTCTCACAACACTCTGATTGTGTCTTTCAGAGTACCTGTTAAACTCTTTGTTTGCTTATTGCTTATTAATGTTCTCTTCCTTATTAAAATGTAAGTTCTGAGTATAGACCTCTGCTGTTGTATTCACAGCTGTATCTCCAGTTGGTATACAGTAGGTACTCAAACATTTAAATTATTTGTTGAATAAACGAATGAATATCAAAGGAAACCTATTTTATTTGAAAGTCATTAGTACTGCTCTACATAGGCTAGGCATTCTGCTGGGTACTGGGGCATATAGGAATGAACCAGAAAGCTAATCCGGAGAGGTACTTTGGTTGCAAGCAAACCCTTCCAAGTTGTATTAGTGCTGGGTGGGGTTTTCCTTGGAGGAGGCACAGGTACTGTAGCTTAAAGTGGGGATTTTGGGGGACCTTAGACTGGGCCTCTTTTTTTTTTTTTTTTTTTTTTTGGTGGTACGCGGGCCTCTCACTGCTGTGGCCTCTCCCGTTGCGGAGCACAGGCTACGGATGCGCAGGCTCAGTGGCCGTGGCTCATGGGCCCAGCCACTCTGCGGCATGTGGGATCTTCCCGGACCGGGGCACGAACCCGTGTCCCCTGCATCGGCAGGCGGACTCTCAACCACTGCGCCACCAGGGAAGCCCAGACTGGGCCTCTTAATCAGCTTGTGTTCTCATGTTTACTCTCTGTAGGCTCTACATCCTTCTGTGAAACTGCTTCATTCTTCTCTCTTCCAAGGGCAGCTCCTCCTCACCCTCTGTGCTCTTCTGATTCCTCCATAAATTAATCTTGCACCTGGCTTGGCCTCATTGTGGTCCTGACTCAGCTCTGATGCCTCCTTTCATGGTCTTGTTCTGCTAGCAGTTCTCTCATTTTCTTACATCCCCTCTTCCTCCTTTCCTAGAGACAGATATGGGTTGGTCCAGTCCCTCTCTTGATGCCAGGCCACAGGAGGTTGCCAGCTAGCCTAGAGCTTGGTTTTACTTGTGTTAGGTTCAGCTTCTTGGGCAGCAGAGGTGGTGAGTGGGACAGTTAGTTTAGTAGTAGTGGGGCAGATGGTGCCTGACATCCCCGGATGAGCATTCATTAAGAAGAGAAGATAGGCACAAAATAACTAGATTACACAGTAAATCAGAAGGATTCCATATGAATGATACAGTGGCCCTGGAAATCAGAAAAGGGAAAGATGACTTCTGGCCAAAATGGGGTCATTGAGTCATCTTCCCTCTTTAGCAGTTTTCATGAATCAAAAATAAGAAGCTTCTTGCAAGTATCAAAGAGAAGACAGAAAAAATGGGTTGTCAGATACATACACAGGGACCACATCTAAGTCCAAAGTTCTATTTCTCTTTTATCAGGAGTTCACATTTTGATGGATAAGCTGGGTCATTATTTAAATGCATTTTGTAAGGTCGGATCTTAACAAACGGCACCGCGAAACAGAGGAAAGCTTCAAGTGAGCTTTATTAGGGAGCGCTCCTAGGCGAGGTTCACTGGTCCGAGAGAAAGGGGCCAGAGAAGTCGCACCCGGGCGAGGGTTGGGCAAGATTTTATAGGGGAAGAAGGGAAAGGAGTGTGGTGAATCTGGGAGGGCGCAGGGTATTCCTTATTTGGTGGTCTTTTCGGGTATCCTGGGGGACCGCTAGTCCTGCCCCTCAAAAGGCGGGAAGGCTGGGCTGGGTTCAAAGTCCCCAGGTCAGTTCCTGGAACTGGGTGGTCCGGAATGTCTCCAGGGTAGTTTCTGGAACTGGGTGGTCCGGAGAATTTCGGTCTGATGCAACCTGTGAATCTGATTGTGTTCCCCTGCCTCGGGCCAGTTGGCCTTACACATTTGTCCTACATATTTTTAAAAGGCAGCTGTGACTATTGCATAGACTATTTAGCTTCAGGGATTTTTAAGAAAATGCTGTATTAAAGACTGATTTTCCATTGTGTATTCTAAAAGAAGCTGGATTTGAGTTTTGGGGTTGTATTAGTTAGCGCACACCAAATCATAGTAACAAATAGATTAAAACGTGTATGGCACAGCAAAATAGAAGTTGATTTCTGGCTCACATACAGTCAAAAGAAGTTCTAATGAGTGGGATGTGGTAAGGTAGCTATTCCATGCTGCCATCCAGTCCTTAGCTGTATAAGGAAAAAAGCATGGAGTACTATTCATGGAGCTTTTTAATGGGTCAGCCTGGAAGTGGCATACATCTTTCTGCTTATCTTTCATTGGCTAAGCTCAGTCACATGGCTACATGCAAGGGATGGTGGGAAATGTAGTCTGCATGTGTACCTAGGAAGAAGAGAAAATGGATTTTGGTTAGCAGCTTTTAGTCACTACCATTTTTTTTTGAAAAAAGAAATATAGAAATTAAGCAGTCTAAAAGGCTTTTCTGTTTTCTAAAATAGGAGAAACACTATTGCAAAATGTAACCATTTATTTTGTATACCTTCACATAGCCCATTTCCTTTTTCTCTTTCAAGTTTAAATCTAAGAATTTGAAAGGGTGAAGGACCCTAAAATTCACTTGCCCTTAATTTACACATGAGGTCCAGGGAGGTTTTCCCTGGTCTTCTGAGAAACCAGAAATTGGTCTTCTGAGTCCAATTTCTTGTTGGACTCTGTCTTCTCACCTTCAATGCAGAGGAAACATCTAGTTGGGGAAACACTGGGATCTATGTTTGGAAGTTAGGAAGACACAAATTCAATAACTGTTGAGAACCGTAGGCTGTTGGCATTGGAAGTGGGTGCAAACTTCACTTCAGAGTTTCTTTCATAGCATCTTGAGTAGTCATCTAAGTTCTATTCTTTGGGGACATTCAAAACAAGTCTGTTCTCTTTTTTATCTAACGCCCCTAGGGCAGTGTTGTGGTTCTCAAGCAATGTGCTGTGGAGTTCTAGGGTCCCACAAAAGGTCATCTCCTTGGGCTGGGACGAGGGCTAAGCCAGGGTCATGTTATGACTTCCATGGGCCCCTTCTTCCATAAAAAATATTAAAAATTACATTTTATGTCTGTATTGGTATACAATGTATAATTATATATTAAAACATTTTATTTGACCTAAAAGTACATTCTTTCTTCCAATTTTAGAAGAAATTAAACATTTTTGTGAGTTCCTAAAAGAATAGTGGGCCCTGCACAGTGCATCCCCTGTCCTCACAGTGCATCCACTAAGCTGACCCTGAGCTGAGCTTGCTCACTGCCCCCATCGGAGATGTTAAAAGTGAAAAATGTGTGTCTTAGAATTAATGGTGGAATATCTCTGGATCATAGATGAGGGAGCTTAGGATGAGAGAGGGTGACTTACAAGGACATTTGGTAGGTAAGTGACGGAGCCTGGGCCACTGTTTCCATATCCTGTGCCTTTTCCACTCACCCATCCACTCCTTTACTCACACATTCCGTGTTTGGTAAGGCATCTGCTGCATCAGGCGCACTGCACCCCAGCATCCCAGACCACATTTGGTCCTTAGGGGAGGGCAAGATGTGTTATGTTCATTTCACAGATGCACCATCTTGGACTCAGAAGCCAGGTGTGGGGTTTCTCTATACTCCTCTTGGTACAGAGAACAAGAATGCAGGGCCTGTTATGCCACTTCCTGGTCCCAGCATCTCTTTGAGCCTGGTATAATGAACAACTTCTATCTTTTAAAGATCTTGAATATTTATGATCCATGACAAAGTCTAATTATTGTCTCACCTGATCAATCAAATATAACAGAGAAGGATCTGGGGCACAGTCAATGCCACCTCTTCACTTTACAAATGACTCCTCTGTTGGGGTGGTATATACGTATCAGGTTCCATGCCACTAGAACTGCTGTTACCCCACTTTACAGATGGGAAAATTGAGGCTCAGTGAGGCCTCAAGGTTTGAGTCCAGCCTTACTCCAGCTTTCTCTTCTTAATTGGTAAACTCCTCTCCCTCCCTTTTTATGGCTCCCCTCCACTACTTTCCTTTTGTAACCGTTTTTTTCCCCCTTCTTCTAGTTTTGACTCCTACAATCGAAGGTATAGGAGGTTTTTGAGATGAATCAATTCCTATAAATCGTTCAGTGTTTAGTCACCAGGAAAGTTTAGAATTTCACTCAGCACCCAAATCAGCCAGATCTGAGTAGTTGAAGAGAGCAAAGTTCATTTGTTCCCTGGCTCCTGTGTGGTCAATCCCCTAGAGTCCTTTCAGCCAGCCACCTGCCCGGAGGTCTTCCCTCTGTCACTGGAGAGCACAGAATGGAATCCCTTTCCTTGAAACTTCTGTGGTTGCTGGTATTAAAAAAAAATACATTCATAAAGAAACCTTTTTATTTCTAAGTCTAAACTAATTTGCAAGATAGGCAAGTGTTATGGTGAAGCTGTAGACATATCAATACGCACATATATGTATTTATAAGTACACGCAAAGACTTCTGGGAGGATTCTCTCCAAAGCAGAAATAGCAGTCTCCCTTGGAGAAGAGAGTGGAAATACAGGAGCTCCAATCTTTATGAGACAAATTTCTGTATAGTTTTCATTTTTTTCAATGGACAATTGCTTATTTAATTATAGAAATTAAACACCAAGAAATACTGTATTATGAAGAAATGGATATGGTCTTGGGTAAAATCCTGTGACCTCTCTGGGTTCCAGTTTTCTCATTTCCAAAGTGAGAAATTAAATGATCTCTGAGGACACTGCCAAAGCACTAATAGTCTCCAATTCTTTCCGAACTATCTGATCAGGTGCAGCCTCTGTCGACCAGATCACCGGCAAGTGTAGGGAATCACTGTAATTTGCTTTTTAAGAGTAAATAAAGTTATAGGCTTAATTTCTTCTGCTCCCAGAAGAAATGAAGCATTGCATCTGGCTCATTCATTTCACAGACACTTATTGAGCACACACTGTGGGTCCAGAGAGGATTCTAGGTACAGAGGGCAGAGCAGTGAACACGAGTGACAAGGGCCCCTGCACCTGTGAGAAACAATACAGAAAAAAAAAAGTATAAAAACATCACAGTCATCACGGGTTAGAATAACTGGTATGTCAGGACCATAGGTGCTGCTCAAGTAGCCTTTCTTAGGAAACATTCAAGCTGACATCTGAAGGGTAAGAATGAGCAGGTGTGCCAATATCTGCAGTGCAACAAGTTGCATTCTGAGAAGCAGGGCAAGTACAAAGGTCTGGAGGTGGGAAGGGCTTAGTGCATCGGAGGAGGCTGGAGCACAGTGAGTGGGAGTGGAAAAAAGCTGAGTGAGGTCAGAGGGGTCGGCATGGGCCAGGGCCTGCAGACTACCCATCCTGTGGTTCTAAGAGCGTTAAATGTCGGTGAAAGATTTTTAGCTGGGGAATTGTGCTCCGATGTCATCAGTGGAGGTGGGGACTTCTGATATATCTTGAAGTAGAACTGTGACAGGTCTCAGCAATGGAGTAGGTGAGGAAAGTGGGGCAAGAAAGGGAGGAAGGATAGTATACAACTAAGAGCCAGCCCTGACCAGAGCCCTGCCAGGAACCCACAGTCACAGGTTGGGGCTTGGATCAGTGTTAATTTCAATATCAGTAGCACAGGGAGCTCTACTCAATGCTCCAAAAAAGGGCGGATATATGTATACGTATTGCTTATTCAATTTGCTGTAACAGTAGAAGCTGACATAATATTTTAAGGTAACTATACTCCAATAAAAATTTTTAAAAATGTTAATTTCATTTAAGCATAGAGTCCCTGCTTCAGCTTAGGGTTGAGGAGAAGGGAAGTGTAAGATATGGCCCTGACCTCGAGAAGCTTAAGGTTGTTTTTAGGCTGGTGAGGTGCCCACACAATGGCAGCTGTGCGTTAAAAAAAAAAGCTTGCAAATTCTCGGATACTCCTTCCATTGAGATGTAGCATCTTCATCCCTTCCCGTTGGCTCTGGGTAAGCTTGTGACTGCTTTGATTGAGAGAGTATAATGGGAGAGATGCCACGTGATTTCCGAGGGAAGATTATAAAGGGAAATGCCTCGTTCACCATCACGCTTACGCTTGGAGCCTGAACCTCATGACTATCTGGGAACCACCACACTGTGAGGGAGCGCAAGCCATGTGGAGAGGCCACATGTAAACTCTACAAGTGGCAGACCTAATCTTTGAGTCATCCCAGTGCAGGTGCCAGATGTGAGGCTAAAGGAACCTGTAGATGATTCCAGCCCCCTGGCTGTGAGCCACGCTTAGCCTTTGAGGCTTCCCACCTAAGGTCCCAGACATCATGGATCAGAGAGGAGCTGTGCCCTGTTCAAATCCGTGCCCCACAGAATCTGATTATTTGAAGTGACTACATTTTGGTGCAGTTTGTTACACAGCAGTAAAACTAGAGTAGCCAAAGTCATTCTGCAGAGGCTATGCCCTGTATGATTACAACTGTATGACATTCTGGGAAAAGTGAAACTGTGAAGACAGTAAAAAGATGAGTGTTTGCCAGGAGTGGGGAAGGAGGGAAGAATGAATAGGCAGAACACAGGAGTTTTAGGGTAGTGTAACTATTCTGTATGATACTGTAATGGTGGATACCTTTATCCAAACCCACAGAATGTACAGCACCAACAGTGAACCCTAATGTAAACTATGGGCTGGGGGTGATGGTGATGTGTCATCATAGGTTCATTGATTATAACAAATGTACCGCTCTTGTGGGGTTGATGATAACGCGGGAAGCTGTGTCTGTGTGAGGGGCACAGTGTATGGGAATCTCTGTACCTTCCTCTCAGTTTTGCTGAGTCGAAAATTGCTCTAAAAATAAAGTCTTAATAAAAAATCAAAACAGGGCAGCAGTCTAGGTTGGTCAATTTCTTGAGCGAAATATTTAGGAGATCTCAATTTTAGTCCTGGCTTTGCCACAAAATCACTCATTTTAGGTTTTGATTCTAAGCACAGCTTATTTACACCCTTTGGGGATTTGATGCTAACTTCCTTAATGCCAGTCTGAGAGGCCCAGGAGGAGAGAGAGCAGTTCAGCACCCTGAATCCCCTCTTTGGGGCATTCTGTCAGATGCAGAAGCAGCCCATGTTATCAGCTCAGATGGCCTCAATGGTCACAGGGTGGCGGATTTCCCACCTCCCTTTCCTCTCCTAATTCCCCTCAAGGATCTTGGGCCTCGGAAACCAATGTCAGGGAAGACTGTGGGAGTTCTACACTCTGTGCCACTCACTTGTTCTGTGGCAACTGGTCAAGTCCTGTTCCTCCTATGGGACGCAGTTCCTTATATGTGAAACAGAGATTTGGACAAAACAAGAGATAAGAGGTGTGTTTGTCTTTGTTTTTTTGCATGAGAGCCAACTGAGGAAAAGCAAAATGATGACAAGGTTTGGAAAATGTTTCTTCTTTCTCTAATTCAAAATGAAAATGACACTCAGAGAACCAAAAGCTGCACGGAAGTTGCTTAACTTCTTCTCCTTGGTCGTCGTAACTAACATTTATTATCTGTGAGGACTAGATTGTGCCCAGTATTGTGCAAAGTGCTTCACATGCTTGAGGTGGTTTAGTGAAGCCTTTGTGGAAGGCATCTTTATCCCCGTTTTAGGGATGAGAGCACAGAGGCTTGGAGAGATTAATTGCCCGATGTTATCCAGCTGCCAGGATTTGAGCACAACACCCCACATTCCTGACTCTTAGCTACCATGCCGTCCTTGCTTTCAGCCCGTCCCCAAACATTAAGATCCCTTCCAGAGCTTATGTTTTGAGATTTTGAGATTCTGTGGACTCCTCTTCCCCACAATTAACTCCTTCAGTGGTCTTGGAGAAGAGCTGGGTCTCTGTGAGAGTGGAGGCCAGGTCTTCGTACTTTCACTGATGACCAATTTTTCCTCCCTCCAAAAAACATCTGGGCCACGTGCAGAGGTGGGGCTTCTTCAGCGCTCTGTGTCCAGGCTGAACTCCAGCTGCCGAGGATGACAGTGACAGAGGTACCCCGGACCACCTGCTGCCCTCCCCAGTGGTCCCCAGACCACTTCCTCCTTAGGGATAGGAAACTTTTTCAAAGTTCTCAACTCCTAATGAATGAACAGAACAGAACAGAACGATGGCTTCTGACATCGGATAACTTCTGAAACCTGCTAGCCTCATGGTTAGATGGTTAGGCTCTGGGGTCCCACAGGCGTGGACCCTAATTTTGATTCTGCCCTTTATAACTTTCAGTCTTGGCCAGATGACTTACTTTCTCTTGACCTCAGTTTCCTCATTTATAATAGGACACTCTCAGTCTCTTACAGCCCAGGTTCTTGTGAGGATTAAGTGGGTAATGATGAAAATGTTTATTTAACATTGTGCTAATGAAATCTGAGCTAGTATCTTCCTTTTCATCCTGAGGCTGAGGGAGTTGGTGATACTGAGCTGTCTGGGGCTACACTTTAGGGGTAGAGTGATGAGTTAGGGCATCACTAGAATGCAGAGGAGGGATGCAAACCATGGAAGTAATAGTAATGCTCCCTTACAACTGGTGTAACCCACTGCATTTTGCAAAATGCACGTATATGCATATATGCATACATAGACACATATA
Source organism: Phocoena phocoena (assembly GCF_963924675.1). Lineage (NCBI taxonomy): Eukaryota > Metazoa > Chordata > Mammalia > Artiodactyla > Phocoenidae > Phocoena > Phocoena phocoena. The sequence goes on along the minus strand of NC_089221.1, from coordinate 130,458,547 downwards.
TAGCCTTAGTTGATCCTTCACATGACCCTGGAGAGTAAGGAGACTGTATCACACGATATATTATTGAGACCATGGCCATGTTTACCCAGATGGGTACAGTATAGGAGGAGGTGAGAACTACTTTCACATCTCTGGGAAGAGGGGGGACACTTGGGAGGGCAAACCAAGAACCAGTGCCTAGGGACCATCTCTAGTTCATATACTGCATTTTTAAAGTCAGAGCAGGCTAAGTGTGGATACAGCTACTTGGAGGAGGTGGTGAGTTTCCACGCTCCTGGAAGTATGCACGCAAGAGGCATGTGTTAGATGGTGACCATTCCGCCCAGCTCTCTAGCTGGCTTTATGGTGAGAGTCCAGGAATCTGGGAAATTGTGTATGGTTAACTCGACAGGTAGAAAATGATAATCCTATGAGTCCTAGACATCCGTGCTCTCTCTGCACCTTCTGCTTCTTGGCACGGGCACGGCTGCACCTTCGTAATAAGATTAGCACAGTAACAATGTCATTTCTGTGGGACTGCGGCTGCCAATCTGGTCTGCCTGCAGCCTTCTGACTTGAATTCCACAGACGCTTCTTTTTTTTTAACATCTTTATTGGAGTATAATTGCTTTACAATGGTGTGTTAGTTGCTGCTGTATCACAAAGTGAATCAGCTATATGTATACATATATCCCCATATCCCCTCCCTCTTGTGTCTCCCTGCCACCCTCCCTATCCCACCCCTCTAGGTGGTCACAAAGCACCGAGCTGATCTCCCTGTGCTATGCGGCTGCTTCCCACTAGCTATCTATTTTACATTTGGTAGTGTATATATGCCCATGCCACTCTCACTTCGTGTCCCAGCTTACCCTTCCCCCTCCCCATATCCTCAAGTCTATTCTCTACATCTGCGTCTTTATTCCTGTCCTGCCCTTAGGTTCTTCAGAACGATTTTTGTTTTTTTTTTAGATTCCATATATATGTGTTAGCATACGGTATTTGTTTTTATCTTTCTGACTTCCTTTGCTCTGTAGGACAGACTCTAGGTCCATCCACCTCACTACAAATAACTCAATTTCGTTTCTTTTCCACGTATGCTTCTTGCCACTTTGCTCTTGCTGTGCCGGACTGGGAGAGGGATGGGTAGAGATGGCTCTGTGTGCCAGTGTCAAGGTGGGGGTGGGGATGGGAAGTGTAGGCATTGACAGAGTGCCGGCCAGTGGAAGGGAGCAAGTGGTAAGACAGATGGGAAGAGAGCAAATGGAATCACACCTGCGGGTGGGATGGTGGCGCTCTGTGGGGATGGGGAATGCCGAGTCAAAAGGCAAAGGCACTGCTGCCGCCTGCCTTGGGGGGTCCACTGGAGGAGGGGCTTCTGCAGATCTGACCATTTAATGAGTCTTGGTTTTCTGTGGCAAGGAGACAGGCAGACTGCATGTTGAGAATTTGAAAGCACAGTCCTTCTGAGATGCAGTCCTTGAATTGAGTCATCCATTTTTAATTCATTAATTCATGGAGTATTAAACATGTGCTAGGCTTGGTGAGATAGTAGAGTGGAAAGATTTCTGGAGTTGTAGTTAAATGTTCTGGTTTGACTTTGGGTCACCCATTAAATCCCTCTGAGCCTCTGTTTGCTCATCTGTAAAATGGGGATATGAGTGCTTGCCCTGTGCCCCTCACAGTGTTATTTTGAGGCTGGAATCAGGCCATGTGTGTGGCCCTGCAGCAATCCTTTCTTTAGTGGGTATGAGAGAAAAGAGGGCATGATAAAGAACTGATTTTCATTGTAAATCCCCATCTCCAAAAAAGGAAACATGAGCCAGTTTACAAGGTTATGATTCTGGGTTCTTAGTAAAGATTGAGCATTTATCTTTCTGCCAGGCTTGGATAAAGGCAAGTTTGGAGCCAGACAACTCTGAAATGCAAACTGGCTCCACCAACTGGCAGTTCTGTGATGCTGGCCAAGTGAAAACAGAGGCAGGCTTTGTGGCTGCCTCTCTGACCACTTTCATGGGCATGGAAAGAGAGAGTATATGTAACGCCATCAGACAGGGGCTGGCTTCTAGAAAGTTATATGACTGAGAAGCCGACACTCTTCTGATCGAATGTCTTTAAATATTTTTCATCACTATATAGAGGACAGAGGCTGTGCTATTAGGGAAGATGGCAGCACCGTCTCTGGTTGCCTATCCCAGAGAGGAATTCAAAAGGCTCTTGGTTCACTCCTAGAAGGCATTCATTGCAACCATCTGGAGGCCTCCCCTTGAGGCATTCTGGTGGCAAGCAGAATCTTCGCCACTTCCTTAAATTTCTGGTGATGGCAACAGAAACATCTGTCAGACCATCCCAGTCTGGCTCTGCCTGCAAAACAATATCAGTTTTCTTCTTTTCATTCTTTTGTTTGTAGGGCCAGCCCTGAGCCAAACACATCCTCAAGTTAGCTGATGCATACTTTTGCTTTTTCCCTCCACAGTAGGGGTATCCCATCACCAGCAGCTGTCTGGGGTTATCATTTGATATAGAGGACAGAAATGATGAGTCAGGGGTTCATGTGCCAGTCCCCGCTGACCCACTTTTGCTTCTTCTGTGAACCTGGACAAGTCTCTTGACCTTCCTAAGTCTTGGGTTGTAGTTTAGAAAATGGGTATCATTATCTCTACTCTGCCCACAGTTCAGGACATTGCTGTGGATCAAGACAGACCATAGCTATGAAAGAGCTTTGTGGCTGCAGAATTCTGTGCCAATGTGAAAGATTGTTATTCCAGAACAACCATCACTTTAAGGAAAAGGTTCAAACAGAGTGAGTGGAATTTTGTGTGTGTGTAAGCCAACAGAGTGGGAAGAGATTTTTCAGGGACTTCCGAAAGCATTCAGCTGCTGCGTGGCCTTGCTGGCCTGTGTATCAGTACAGTTTGCCTCTATCATTTTCTCTTTATATACGCTCATTTATCTCTGCAATCGCCCTCAAATCCTCACGGAATTTAAGCATTTGGCCTGTTTCTTTCCATCAAAGGCAACACATTTAAGGCAAAGTTGATCGCCAACGGTAGGTGTCCAGTCTCTGCTGCAGAACAGAAATAAACATGAACAATAAAAGCTCCCCTTCTCTCTCTGAAAGAATTCAAAGAGAGAGCCGGGTAGAGACAGAGACAGAGGAGTGGGGGAAGAGAAAGTAGAGAGAGACCCTCTGCTAATATGCCCTTCCCCAAAGGGTGAAGAAAATAGAATTTTATGGGCAGAAAGGAACCCATTTGAGGCTTTATTGCTTCCTTAACACCATATCTTTTCAGAGAACTTTCCCTTATTTGTGAGTGAACCATCACAGCATCCCCCAGAAGACAGGTTAGCAGGACGGTCTACTTTTCCCTGACAGCAGAGAACAAAATGGAGGCACATAGAATCTGGGATGGTGACATTGGTGCCTGCAAATGGGTTTGGACAGGAAAAATTTGGATTCAGTCAAACCTGTCTGAAGCCAGTTGCTACCATAGAAACAACTGGTTTGAGCTCAGTTACTGACTTCCTTAATTAGTTATTATGTGGTTCCTAGCTGGTCACTGATAGATGAATCAGAATTCCTCTTGTTGTCAGAGATGGAAATATAACTCAAAATAGCTTAGGCAAAAGAGACCATTGATGAACTCCCACCACTGAGAAGTCCTGGTGAGGGCTAGCCTCTGGAACGCCTGGGTTCGGGGGCTCAAAGGCCGACAGAACTCTTTCCCTCCAGCCTGCATCTTGGCTTGTCTGAGTTGGCTTTTTTCTCTTCTCCTGCAGAGGAGTCTCAATCTCTATGATTCAGAAGATAACCCTTGGATAGTTTTAGCTTGGACTCAAAATGTAGGCCCACTGCTCATTCAAACTGCAGATTAAAAATGTCCCAGGGAAGGATTTTAATGGGCCAGACTTGGGTCACGAGATCATGTCTAGTCCAATCATTGTGGCTGAGGCAAAAAAGGGACTATAATTGCCTGGTCCAGGAATGTGGGGAAGGGCAGGGTACTAAGACTGGCAGCATGACCAGGACCACATGATTACAGGGTAACAGGAGCAGTTCCCCAAAGGAAGGGATGCCAGGTTGCCGAAACCCACAGGTGTTTACTTTCAGTATTACACTGGTTTCTTTCTGATGGTTTTCCCATGGCTGAGAAGTTAGTTTTTATATCATTGCTAAATGGTTTCTAAGCAGTTCATTAGGCTGATCGCTCCATCAAATTAAATTAACAGCTTCTTTCTTTTCTTCCTAAGTGAGTCTGTGTGTGAAGACAGAACCTCTAGGTCACAACCCATTTTTTTGAAAGAAAAACCAAAATGATTGTTTTTTATGATCATAGTTGCAAGGCAAGATGAAGAAAGGGCTAATGGCTATTTTATTTTTTAATATAGATAATTAAATGAAAAAAATCATTTTTTCCTCCCAGAATTGTTTAGATAACTGCTTAAATTTCCACTTCAAACGCCATGTACGTCCAAGCTCAGGCTTTTGCGCTGAATGATCAATTTCTGCTGTCTCTTCATGATTGCTTTTTTGGATAACTGCATTAAAACAAGGGCTTTCTAAATGTAAAAACATGACATTTGCCTTCAGTAACCGTTTAAAAAACTTTTTTAATTAAAAAAATTTTTTGATCCCAATCTCCCAATTCACCCCCCCCATTTTCCCCCTTAGTGTCCATACATTTGTTCTCTACATCTCTGTCTCTATTTCTGCCCCGCAAACCGGTTCATCTGTACCATTGTTCTAGATTCCACATATATGCGTTAATACGCGATACTTGATTTTCTCTTCCTGCCTTCAGTAACCTTTAGCTTTCCATTTGGAATTCTTTGCTCGCCTCCCTGTGCCTGTCCTGTCCTTCAAGTGCCTCTTTGCTATTCCTATCAAAAGGTACTATTAAGAAAAAACCTTGTAACAGGCATTTAAGCACAGTTTGAATTTGCCAGATATTTTTGCCTACCAAGAGCACTTGCAAAGAAACTTAACTTTGTGGAATAAAGGGCTTTGTCCTGGATAAGGAATTTTGGGAACACAGTAAACACCAAGGAAATGTTTTTGGTTGGGGGAGATTTTTATCACAATCCTGAAGTCCCGCCATCTAGGTATTTGCCTGCTTTATTTAGATTTGAGACTAGTCTTGATTATAATTTTAGCTGCCTTAAACCAAACAAACAGACAAAAAGCAAAAAACAACCCCAAAACAAACAAACCCCCACCTTCCTCAGATCATGGTCCACTTTATCCAGATACACTTAACTAGCCCTACCTACAGGGCTCGAAAAAAAAGCCAGACATTGAGTTGTAGGGTTGTTTGAACGTGAGAAGATCTCTTTGCTGCATGCAAAGTACCCTGGACTTTGAGCCAGGACAGCTAGCTTCTAGCTAGTCTTGGTCTAACCAGGAACTTATTTGACCCTGGGCAAGTCACTCTCCAGGGCCTCAAGTTTACTTGTTTATAAAATATGGTTGGATAAAATAATGATTAGATGGTTTCTAAGGTCCCTTCCAACTCTTATTAACTGTTCTGACTCTCATTAATTTATGTAAAACACTCATCCAATGGAAATGCAAGTCTCTCTCCCCCAAGGACATGTGAGCATGAAATCAGACAGTGCATGTAAAATGCCCAGCCCAGAGCAGATGTTCAACAAACCACCACTAATTACTGTACCACATGGTTCCTGTATCTTGGTGTTTATGGACTGATGTTGTGTCCTGTTTGCTTTGTTGGTAATAGCAGCCTTATTGTGACAGTAGTCCAAACACACATACATAGAATTCTTACCTAGAGCCAAGGATCCCCTGCCATGTGATGCATATAAGATACTATTGTCAACATTTCCCATGGGTCAAAAACCCTAGTCCTTTAAGAATTGAGGAGAATGTTTTGCTGAGGCAGGAATGGTGAACACGTTGCAAAGCAGCTGTCCTTCCTCATCTTGTGTTCATGGCTTGCTTTATGAATCCATCATCATTCCCTTTTACTGAGTACAGACAGGGCCCAGAGCCCCTCTCATCACAGTGTCTTTGGTGGCACGATCCCTCTTGGTGCCCTAGAAGTCACTGGCTCCTTCTCTGGTAGCTGCATGTGTAGTCAAATGCCACCCATGGGTGGTGGGTCTCTTTCCTTCTGGTAGTGTCCTTCTGGGGCTTTTTATTGGACTCTGTCATGAGGACAGATGGCTTCCTATGATTTGTTCCTGTGTTGTAGGAATTACCGGAATTCTAGGTGGTTGAATTTCTCCTTCTGCCTCTGGGCCTCAGTTGGCTCAGGTATGGAATTGGGGTGGTCATTCTGCCTCACAGGCTTCCTGCCGTGGAGATTAAGTGAGAGGTGTGGCGTGAAATGCCTACACTGTGCCTGGCATATAGTAGATGCCTAAAATATGTTTCTTGCTGAACTCAGTACCTGATACCTGAGTGAATTTCTTTCCCAGCCCAGAAAACTTCAATTCCCTACTTCAGGATGAGTTAAGTAACAGCTCCCCGCACGCAGTCCAGCCTTCTCTTTGCTTGCCCTGGCTGTGTGGTACCAGCTGCATTAGGAACTTGTCCTTTTTCCCAAACAGGCCCTGCCTAATCCTGCCTTCATGCCCTGGCTTGTTCTGTTTCCCCTTCTTTGAAGGTCTTCTCTTTTCTCTATGGCTGTGTAAGGTCTACAGGCACTCAAGGCCACACACACATGGCGTCACCTCCTTCCCTGATTTCCCCAAAGAGCATTTCAGCTATACGTCTCCCATTCATCAAGTCGTTCAACAAATGTTGATTGAGGATCACTTATGTACCAGGCGTTGTGCTGAGGCAGACAAGGTCCCTGGTCTTATGAATGCATCATCTAGATGGGAAGAGATAGCCTTCAGAGTTCCCTTTCTAGAAGCTGGAAAGGCACTTTGCCTTTTTATCCATCTACCTTCGACCTCATGTTATACTTAATGTGTTTATGAGTCTTATTTTTCCTTTCTGTCAACTCTGCAAGAGACCGGACTATCTCTTATTTGCTTCTGTAGTCCCCATGACATCTGACATCTACCTGTGGATATGGGTGCTTGTTGCCTGTGTTTGTTAGAAGCAAGCATGTATATTCTGGGATTAAAAATTAAGCTTTGGGGGAATAGATAAGGCTCACCCGTAGGTCCCTCAACAAGTCCTGGCTGTAGAGTCGCTTGTAAAAAGAGACTGGCCAGGGTGTGAGCCACTTCTGCAGGCAGAGACCTCTGCTCTCTCCTCAGTCACAACTGTCAGCTCTGTCTAGATGCCTGATGGACTCACCAGCCTTGGCTTCTCGGCCCTGTCTAGATTTACACTGTGGGCTAATCTCCTCTGGCCTCAGCCTGTTTCCCTAAAAATCAGTTTCTTCCTTGTCTAAATTGATGTAACTGTTCATCTTCTCTGATGGTTCACCTGACTTAGAATCCTTGATCTTTTTCTATTCAGGCTTGTCTCACTATCATCCGTATCCTGACATGCTACTGAGATGCTATAATTACAGAAGACAGAGTTTCTTAACCACAGCACTATTGACATTTTGGGCTGGATAATTCTTTGTTGTGGGAGGCTTCCCTGTGTGTTGTCGGATGTTTAGCAGCATCCCTGGGCCTCTACCCACTAAATTCCAGTAGCAACATCTATCCCCAGTTATGGTAACCAAAAATATCTCCAGACATTGCCAAATGTCCCAGGGGGCATGGCATTGCATCTGGTTGAGAACCACTGACCTAAGGCTATACCCAGGGATCTTTGAGGTCAGTTAGATTAATCCCCCTTCTCTCATTTCACAAAGTCACTGAGGCCTAGAGGAGGGAAATGAGTTGCCCAAGATCGAACCACAGATTGGCAGTGATGGAGGCCATAGACTTTGTATCTTTTCTATCTTAGTCCAGCTTAGTCCACCTTAGCATGGTGAAATCTCCTTAAGAGACAGTGAAGTAAAGTGAAAAGGTAGTGACTTTGGAGAGAGACAAACTGGGATTAGAATGGAGATCAAGTCATTGGTTGGCTGCATGACCTTGGGTTCTGAACCACTCTGAGCTTCCATTTCCTCACATGCAAAGGAGGGGTGATAAATTCCCACCTCACAGAATTGTGTTGAGGACTAAACGAGATGTTTGTAAAGCTCTAAAATCTTAGCTGGTATGCAGTTAATCTAAGTAAATGCTGGTTCCCTCCTCCCTTGTATGTAGTGCTATAAAAGTGGCAAGCATACCATTGAGAAGTAGAGTTGTTGCCAGCAGGACTCAGTGCCCGTGGAAGATAGGGCTGATAGGCAGTGCTTTCCAGTGGACAGTGTTAAAAATGCAGGTAGTGGAATTTGGTGTCTATAATGGAAACAGCCAAGTAGTTTTCCAGTTTGGAAAATAACTGGCTGTGTTGAAAGCTGACTCATTTGACAGAGCGGTTTCCTCTCCCCCTCTTTCCTGAGGGTGCTCCTCTGATGATTATATCTTATCTCTTAACATCCTGTGTCTCTTTCTTCCCCCAGAAGAATGTTATTATTACAGACATGCCTAAAGGGTAAAAAGGAGCATTTAGAGCCCAAGTTGAGGACTATATCCTAGCCTTCCCTTGTATCAGATGAATATAATGGTATTTTCTCTCCTGGAGATTTGACTGCTATCGGGTAACCTGGGTTCTGGTGTTAGTCTGGCCACAGACAACCCTAATATGATGCTTTGAAATTTTCACAGTTTTCATGATGAGCATTTTTTTATCCCCAGGGTGGCCTGATTGTAGTGGTTCTCAATCCTGGCTGCACATTTTAATCACCTGAAAGTTCAAAACAAAACAACAGCAATGAAAGGGTGACAACCGTGCGTGCACGGTTGTGTATTTGGAGATGCATCTTGGGCATTGGTGATTTTGTTTAAAGTTCCCTACGTGACTCCAGTGTGCAGTTAGGGTCAAGAGTCACTGCCTATTTTGACACCAGATGTCCCATATCTTTGATAGGAAGATGAGGCTCAGGTAGTTAATTTTCTTATCCTAGGTTGAAAAGGCAGGAGGAGGAGAAGCCAGGTATTGTGAATCCTGATCTCATCTACTGGCCTTTCCACTTTCCACTCTAGTACATTACTTCTCTGCTCAGGGTGTGATCTGGAAACTTCAAGAAACAAAACTTGTTTGAAAATTATAAAGCACTATATTAGGGTTATTTGTCAGTGGCCAGACTCACACTAGAACCCGAGTTACCAGATGGCAGTCAAATCTCCATGATCCCAAGGGAGAAAATGTTATTCTAGTCGTCTGATAGGAGCAAAGAAAGTGGCTTCTTACTCAAGAACCTCAGTTTTCTTATCTGTAGTGTAGGATAGGATTGGACCTCCGTAGATGTGCTTTCCTAGAGGGAACATTAGCATTTGGTAAGGAAGGAACTTGCCATCTTGTCTCTCGATGAGGACAAGTTGATTTTTGACACTATTTTAGTGATATTCATGCCCACTTGCGTAGGGCCTTGTTGACCCCCTTTTAGCGTGTATCAGAGTGTAACTCAGCAGATAACCTGAACAGGGCTGTAAAAAGTGCAAAGATAAAAAGTAAGGAACATTAGAGCCTATATATTTCAACTTTCACACCAGTGGCATCTCCTCAACCGGGGTTTGTTCTGACTCCAGGGGCAGCCTAATCCTACCATGGGGATACTTTGAGCATTGAGAACTCCTTGTTTAGTCCCAGAACTGATCCTGGTCTTGTCCGCACAGAAAGCTAGCTCCACTTCCCGGAACAGCCATGAGGATCCTTCTCCAGGCTGACCCAACTGTTTTGCAGGGGACCTGCTTTTCAGTCCGCTTTCCAACCTGCTTCCTGCTCTTTAGCCTGGATCTATTTTAAAGGAGCCCAAAGTGACTCTTCCTCCCCTTCTCCTTTTGGGCTAATCCTGTCTGGATTAGTGATCACTCATGCCCCAAGAGGATAGATCGGCTTTCCCAAAGGTGTGGCAGGTGTAGCTTGAATCATTCTATTTTCGGTAGCTCTGGTATTACAGAAAGGCAGAGAACTGTTTGCTTGTGATTTTCCTGTCCACCACGTATCGTAACCTGGTTAACAGGGAGATGAGCAACGTAAAGCCTTTGGATTCCAGGCAGAATCTCGGCTCTGTTACTTACAAGACTGTGAGGAGGTTGTGATATCCCTTTAAGTGTGAGATTCCTCATTTCTTAGCAGGCCACTGTCATGATATAGAAGATATGAAGTGTGCTTAACATAGTAAGTGCTCAATGCATGGTAACCTGTGCTTGTAGCCATTATGATCATTATACCAACTATTTGATGGTAAGGTGACAGAGATCAGTTTTCTCCACGTGGCAGCTGGTGCTAAGGGCTTCTTCATTCAGAAGCACCCTAGATGCTGGAGGTGACTGCAGGTGGGTCTGAACAGTGACTGGAGCTTCACACAAGTCTGCTAGCTTCTTTCCCTTCCCCCAGCCCTTTTAAACCATGGCAGTCGCTGCCTGAAATGCCACTGTTATTTGAGACCTCTGACCCCTGCTAATGTGCAGAGTCCTCTGGGAAAGAAAGCACTTGAAGCCGTTCTTAATCACTGGTATTTAAGTGTCAACAAATGAGTGGAAGAATAGATTTCAGGCAGGAAAGGGGGGTCATGTGGTCTGAGGGCCAAGATTATCTATTTATAAGGCTGGTCTAGATTTGGTTTGGTTGTGACCTGCACATCACAAATATACCTGGACTCCAACTTGGGATGTCTGGAAGACATCCCCTGTGAGCCATCCAGTTCCCTAGGGGTACCGTGACCACTGCAAGTCGAACCCTGTTCCTTATGCAATTGGAACCATGGCCCTTGAAAACCAATACCATTCTGTCTTTTTGTTGCTGTTACCTTACTTGGAGATGAATAACTCACAATGATCTAGTTCATCTGAAATGACTTGTTTGAAGAGCTGTTTGTGAGTCAGGAGTACTGGTCACCACTAAAAATGCACTGAACTTAGGCTTAGCAAGAAGAAAATAACAGTTTAGAGCTCTGGCTTCAGAAATGGCACAAAAATGGAATGGACAAATATGAAAAGTAGATAATGGATCCACAGTGATTTAATTCTTGGTGATATTTTCATTTTATGCAAATACCAAAGAAAAAAAACCTGGTTATTTGAAAGAAAAACAGGAACCAAGAAAAATATTTAGTGTTTGATCAGCAAAAATCCTTTCACACATCTGCCAAGAGAGTTAAAACAAATACAGATGGTAAATAAAAGGCCCAGGTACCAAAGAGCAAAATTTAATGAAAGCCAGAACTGTTAAGTATGGATTCCTGTTGAGAAAATGTCAGTCTCTTTCAGAGTTTTCCCGTTGCTCTATTTTTAAGAAAAGTGTAGTAAAAATACATAATACAAGTTAACTTTTTTCTTACTTTTGTTTTCCCCATCACCCCTCCATCGATGAAAAACATCTTCTGCTGGAGTCTTGGACCCCCACATAGCATAGACCCTCATTTCTAGCATTGGTGGTCTCTTCCTATCAGATCATGTTACTGGCGAGCTCACTGGCTGAAGAGGCATCTTACCAGGCCAAAGGCAAAAGGTCTTTGAAGCAAGTTGATGGTAGAGGGTTATTTCCAACTCCTCCCAAACGCAGACTCCCTAATGGTGGCTCATATCAGATTCTGCAGTGGTAGGTTAAGGGTTGGGAAGGATCTGGTGAGAGGTCAAGGGATGGGGAGGACACCAGCTGGCAGTAGCAAAAAGTGACAATCCATCTTGAGGGTCCTGCTTCACGTACCATGCCCACATTGACACGTGAGAGACTGAACAACAACACTTGAGTTGAAAGGGCAAAGAGTTTGATGGTTCTTTGCTATGGCTGATGAAAGGAGGATGGAAGAGACATAGAGATGGTGGGTGTCACAGAGAGAATCCACAGATGAAGCCAGTCATGCTGCCTCCACTTGTAGGTAGGCACCAAACCTTTAGTTTGTCAATTGCTAATGATAACCCGTAGCAGAGAGACTGGATAGAAGTAGGGAGTAAGGGAAAAAGCCAGAATATGGTGATCAATGAGAGCTGATGACACATGGCTACGCACTGAATCATGCACCTAGGAGAGTGGCTGCTGGAGAGCTGGAAGCCGATTGCACCAAGAATGAGAGTTGGGATCTCCAAGATAGCTATGTGCCTGGACACACCTCCCCAAGACCCCAGCCATAGTTGTAGTCAGCCTGGATTTCTCTCCATAAACCCTGTCACTTCTCCAATCTTGTTTTCATTCAGGTTGTAGTCACAAACCATGGGCCTGTTGATTCTGGTCATTGGAATACAACGTCCTCATTCTTTCTTAGCCAGGGGGAAGGTTGGCCTCCTTGGGTGAGAAGTTGGGGTCAGGAATCTTAAGGTCCCCCAGTGTTATTATCAATGTATTCCATCTCCCTATCCTCCTTTGAATCATTCAGCCTGGGGCATTTTACTTTCTAAAGATGACAGGAGGTCATCTGGCTACCTGCTAAAACACCACTTTTATATGGACCTAAAAACTCAAGTTTCCTAGGTCACCAAAACTCTAAGATTCATACTTGGTCTCTCAGTCGTAGGACAGGGCACACCGTGGAAGGTTCTATTGCTTGTGGGCTTTGATGAAGCTTCCTCTTCCAAAGTTCTTCCATCAGCTTTCTTTTGCATTTAGCTTGTATAACATTTCCCCCCCACATCAGATGCTCTGAAGAGAGGGTCTATTCTACAATGGGGTTCCTGCTCAGATGTCAAGCAAATGACAGGTGAGAATCAGGGGTGCTATCTCCTGGATGTCAGCTCTTCTCAAGGCTCTACGTGGTTCAGGAGGCCAGTTGCCCTTCAGCCACCAGAGTGCCTTTAGGCTTGAGCGTAGCAGAAGGACACAGTCCGCATGGCTGAGCTTGACTCTGTGAAGAAGCACACCATTCCACCGAAGGCCTATGAGATGGCTGTTACACATTCAAAGAAGCTTTATCTGAGCCTCTGGCAGTAACTTCACGAGTCTCTTCTGACTGCACACCTGCCTTTACCTTCTCCGCCACCCTGGGTCTGAGTTGCTTCATACGTGTTCTCAACTAAATCAGTGCCTAGGCAGTGCCCTGTGTGTGGGAGGCAGCCCACTCCTGCAACAGCATCGGTCTCCACCCCACGGCTTGGGGCCGAGGTGTGGAGGGGAATCTGGGAGAGCTCCCATGATGAATTCGTTTGAAAATTGCTTTTTCCTTTTGCTTGCTTGTCAGGTGGAACGAATCTTGAATCTCCAACCTGAAAACTAAACTAAAAACTAAACTAAAGTGGGATGGGTAGGGAGTTGGGAGTAAGAAGGAAAAGGAAGGGGCCTAACAGAACCTGCAAACCATGGATATTAATACGAAAAAATATATAGTGCACACACTAAGACGCATGAATAACCAAATTCAAAGAAAACAGGACAGCTTTCTCATTAGTGCGCCAGTGACTCCACGTTCAGAGACACAGGCTCTATGTAACAGAGTTATTCTCCCCTTATTGCAGTACAGTGTTATTTGTCATCCTCACTTAGCAAAAGGAAAAGGGTGAAAGAACATCAGAAAAGGAAAAGGGGCCGCAAAATGTTTTCTCAATTCTTCAGGAAAATCTGTTGAATCATCCTCCTTGTGGTCATGGTGGTTGGTGGCGGTGGCATTTCATTTTGTTGTTTTTGGCACTGAGGGGTTTGGGATGGAACTGGGGGAGCCTGGGCATACTCCGCAAGGGGTCTCCGTCTGCTCCAGTTACAATCCGGTGGCTCCCAAGGGCATCCCTGAACTGTGGCTCATGCAGGGGATCGATTGCATGGACTTGGGGAAGTCATGGCTGACCACCCGGCCGTTCTCTCCACTACCGCCACCACTGGCTCCTGCCCCGCTGTTTCGGGGGAGTGTCGATGTCCGTATGGCTTCGTTGATGGATTGCTGTGGGATCAAACAGAAACCCTTTTCAGGAGGACCGGGGGTTCTTCCCCAGGTCCTTGGCAGTGATTGGCAAGGAGAATGAGTCAACACTGGACTTAAAATGTCACCCCACTCTCCTCCCCGTCCAACTTTTTTCCAAATGTGTAATGCTAGTCTTGACTTCCCTCGAACCCGCAAAACTGTTTTGTGGCTCTGGACAAGTCTGATCCCCTCTCTGGACCTCACATGCTCTTGGTTTAGTGAGGTGTGCTGGATTGGGTGATCTCTAAGATCCTTTCCTGTTCTTATATTCTGTGATTTCTAAAGGTACAACAGATCCATGGTAGTATTGATGATAATAAACATAGCAACACGACCAAGTAGAAGACTCTAGAAATGGGGTTTAGGAAACTTGGGTTTTAGCCCTGGTTCTGACATCAGCTAGTTGTGTGACCTTGTGCTTGTTTCCTTATCTCTCTAGACCTTTTAAATCTCCATGTTTGTCAAAATGTAATTATCTATGTACCTACTGATTCTATTAGCAAGAATGGTACTATACTGCATGAAAAATGAGTTGAAATGTTAACAGAAAATTGAGGGTGTATCACTGTTAGCTGAAAATTTAAAACTACCTCTGATCAGAGAAAAATGCTATCCTACCTCTAGCAGTATGTGTTAAGGGAATGTTGGACTTGTTTGAATAATACAGTCAGCATAATGTAATTGGAAAGAAGCGTGTGCTAAAGAAAGTGAGAATGAATTCCAAAGATCAATATCTGCACGTCATCTGCTTCCCATCAGCACATGTCATGTAACCTGTACTTCTAAACCGACACATCAGATCAGTGCTACTGATTTGTGAAGGCTTGTGACTTCTAGAACGTTGGAATTCTAGACGTGAAAAGAACTCCAGTGATCACCCCAGGATCAGATGAGTTAGAGAGAATGGTTAAGACTGCAGTCTGTAATTAGAAGCATATCCTATTAGACAAGAGGAAGTGTTCTGTTCCAAGATCCTTTCGAGAAAGAAACTTCATGACATGAAATTTAAACCCTCTTCCTATCACTTCCAACTTCCCGTTGAAAGATACCTATAGAAATTTTGAGGTAGGGCTTAGTTTCTTGGTGGGAATCAACACAGAGGAGAATGAGTTGAGGGGTATATGAGTTGAGAGGTTTCTAAGATCAACCTACCCATCCTTCAAGACTCAGTTTGTTCCTACCTCCTTGAAGTTGTCTTAGACTGCCCCAGCAAGTCCTGCCCCCGACCCCTGCCAGTACTCATGCATTATATATTTGCTCGCAGTGATTCTGCTTCAGGTATGTAACTTCCGTCTTCTTTAAGAGAACTAAATGTCTGGAGAAGGGCAAGGGCTGTGTCTTCTCAATCCTTAGCTACCTGCCAGCGTGTCTAGCATGTTGTTAGAGGCCCCACAGATATCCTTGAATTTGTCTAAGAAAAGCCAAACACATAGGGCCATTCTCAAAAAGTTGATGGCTTCCTCTTTTGCACATCGGCATGATTCTAGTGATCAGAGAAATCAGTCAACCTGCTGTGGCCTCACGGATGTAATCAGGGCAGTTTTGACCCAATTGTTACTCTTTCTGCTATACTATGCTGGGAGGATCCTCTTATTACTGGCAGTTCTGACAGTGTTTTAAAATATTCTTTCTTTTAAAAAAATCCATGATTCAGACAGATCTGCCCCATATGATGCTCCACCCACATGGGTTCTGTCTCCTCTTCAGACTCCTGGATGTGATTTATTTACATTCTGCCTGGTTGTCCTTCACTGAAGAGGAAGTGTGACCTGGATAGCATTCTTCTAAGTCAAGGTCACATAAACACCACTGTGATGCTCTATGGGGGAAATGTGAAAAGAAAACATGATGAATCCATGGTTACTTATTCTCACTTTTAAAATGTTGAAAAGAAAATAACTTTTTATTTTTGTGTGTGGGCAGTGTGGAACCTTCTATGGATTAGCTTGGAATGTCTATCTTCTGATTTTCCTTTGCCACACCCCTTCAATTAAAAAAAAAAGTTTAAAGTTCATACAGATCACCCTGGGCTTTGTTTCTCAAAAGGTCTCACCTATTTCCGTAATATTCCATGGAATTTGGTGGTACTTGACAAATTCACCTTAAAGGAGAAGGCTGGTGTCATAATCTATTGGTGCCTATCGAAATCTGAGATAATTTAGCCAGGCATGTAGCTAAAACCCTCCAAGTTCATGTCATTGAGAATTTGTTTTCAAGGAAGGTGAAGGATTCTCAGAGGTCACTGACTCCATACTGACATTGATGGTGGGGATTACCTACTTACTGGTTTTCTTTCTAATCTCAGGAGAAGGGAGGAATAGAGTCAAAACTTTGGCGTGGGAAGCACTGCTAAAAATGGCTATTTCACTAGTTCTCAAACTTGGCCACATGTTGGTATCATCTGGGGAGTTCTGGGGAAAAAAAGCACTGATGCCTGAGACCTACCCCAGGGATGCTGACTTAATAGGTATGGTGTGTGGCCTGGACATGTGGAGTTTTAAAAACTCCCCAGGTGATTTTAATACACAAGCAAGGTGGAAATACACTGATAGAGCTGATTTCACTTTATAGAGAAACTGAGGACTTGTTACTGACTTGTTTCAAGTTACAGTTATCTGTGACCTAGGGTCAAAGTGGATGACCTCCTGACTGTGTGTCCTTCTCCCCCCCTGTAGCTAACCAGTCGTAAGCTGATGTCATTTCTCCCCTTGCCTCTAGGAACTGAGGTTCTCTCCTGTCCATCCTTGACATACCAGCCATTCTTTAAGTTCATCCTTATAAGTTGTTTTTGAAACCGATACTCAGGGAGAAAAGGGTGAGTGAAAGGTCCAACCTCAAAGTCCCCCAAGTTGGTGCTTCAGAGACTCATTTCTCCAACAGTGATTATATCCTAACTTCTCAGCTACTTGCTTTTCTAAGAAAAGTCTGCCCAGCCTCTGCATGTCATAGAACAGCCTAATAAAAGCTCAGCCCTGGGTGATGACCTCATCCTAGCGTGTGGTGTGTGCTGAGAGCCAGAGGGACCGCCTGCTGTGGAGGTTGGCCCCCCCCTCCACCTGACCAAGTCACTCAGCTGTGCGTTAATTGCAGGGAAATGTGCAAAGCCTCAATGTGTGGTTTCCACACAGCCCATGTCAGCACAGCCACTACAATTATGAAAAGTCAGTAGGCTCTCCTGGGGGTGGGAGTGGCTGGGGATTATTTCTTTGGGGGAGCAAGGTGGTGAATAATAAACACCCTGGTTGTCCTTAATATCAACTAAGGGCTCAGGTTCCTGTCTGTTTTCCTGGGCAGAGGGGAGGGACAGGACATCTGAGACTTTATTCAATTTGGAGTATGTATTGGGTTTTATATTTCTGCTACTGTATGACAGTTTCAATTATACTGAAATGTTGTGGTCACCTGAAGTCCCTCTCTGAGTCCCCAACTCTCCCATGCTCTCCTTTTCCCTCAGTCTTCCTGTGCCCAGTCTCCCTGGCTTTCCACTCATTTCTGGGCAAGAGTTCTGGTCTTTGGCTCTGTGATACTTGTGCATCCTTTGGTAGCAGTTATCTTCCCCTGGTTAATTCTTTTCCTGTTTCAAGTCTGTTAAACATCAGTTTCTCAGGGAAACCTGTCTGTCCTGCCCCACACTCCATTCCCCGATCAGGACTTGAGAGCATGGACCTTTTTCTTCGAACACTCATTGAACATAAACGTATTTGCTTGTTTCTCTCTTCCAATTAAATTCTCAGCTTCCTGAAATCAGAAGTTGTGCCTGGTTTGTTCCTGACTGTATCCCCAGCGCTGAGCAATGCCTAGCAGGCAGTGGTGCTCCGTATGTCTCTGTGGAAGGACTGCCTGCAGGGTGCCCTCCCACCATCCATCCCTGTGACACTTGTTCTGTGTCCTGCTCATATGACATCGAAGGGGAAAGGGTCTCAATAATGCACAAGCAAAGGATCATATCCCATGGATGGCCTCAACAGCTAGATCAGGCAAACCTAAGGATAAGGGCTGCATCTTATGTCTCTGCACTGTGGGTGGGGTTTTGACGGGAGGTAGTAGGTGATAAAAATTATCTGTTGCCATGTGGTTGGGGAGGAGAGAGAAATTTATGAGAAGTAGCTTGGCTGGTACCAAGAGCCCAGGCTATGCAGGGGCTGTGCTGGAGGTCTAATTCCTGTTCTTCCAGCTCCGAGCTTATGTGACCTTGTTGGAAAAACTATTTAGCTTCTCTGAACCCATATTTCTTCATCTGTTGAATTGCAAGAACAGGGTTAATGAAAGTGTATATAAAGTGCTTTGAACATGGAAGTTACTGAAAAGATATCTTTCCTTTATTCCTTCCTTTCTTCTCTCGCCTTCCTTCCCTTCTTTCTCTTTTCCACCCCCTCTTCCTCTTTCTTCTCTTTTTCATGCAGAGCGGGGGAGGGCTCCTTATACACTCTTGAGAAGTAGGAGGCTGATCATGAACTAGGTTTAGGGGCTCCAGGTCTTAAGAGTTGGCCACATACTGTGACTAAGGAAAGAAACAAGAGGGAAGATTCTTGCCAAAGGCCCTGGACACTGTCATTATGGTCCACTGTGTGAGGCTGGAGGCTGCACTTCTGGAAAGAGTTAATCTGCCTTTGGAGAAGGCAAAGTACAGAATAATAACGAGAACTGCAAACCTGGAAAGTCTGAGAGGCAAGCAGAATGTGATCACTTATCTCCTTTGGCTAAGAGAGAAGTTGATGGAGCTTTGAAAATTAAGGGTTGGGTTAACTAATAAGGACCGTAGAGGCATCTTTTCTGCAGGTGGAAGATTAATAATTCTATTAGGAGCCTCGGTGAGTTGGACAGAAGTTATGCCAACCAATGGAATCAGCTATAGAAGATTGTGATGAAAGACCTTGCATTAATGATTCTAAGAGATCCTGATGTTGGCTCCTGAGGAATTCGATATTTTCTTTGGAAAGGGAAGGGTGAGAATGTCTCCCAGAAGTTGTGACGTGATTCAGTGGCCTCTTAGAAGGATTCTTGTCTTTACCTGAATGTTGTGACTTCAGCAGTGAAGGTCAACATTGTACAGGTTTAAGAGAGGATCTTAGTCATTAGCCACCCTGGTACCACCACCTGGCACTGACTATGATTAGTGGGACATGGTCATCCCATAGTAAGGGCCGGAAGTCCAGCTTTTCTGCTTGGGGATGCCTGGTCTCATCAGATCTTGGGAGTACAAACAGATGGGAACAAAAGCACTTTGGATGGTGTTGTGTGTGCTTCCAGGCTGGGCGGTTTTGATGGTTGTGTTTGCTTAACCTAACAGCAGCTCCTTCCAATGCCTCACTTCATCCTCCAAGAGATTTTCTCTAGATACAATTCCATGTTAATTTTTACTAATACCCTATGTATGTGGGATGTCCAAAGAGAAATCAGACACACCTTCTTACCTTAAGGAACTGACAATCTCTGTAGCTTAAAAAAGCCTAGGACATATAAGTAGGGGCTATAAAAGGGAAGTCTTAAGGAAGCTGTAGCTGGCCACTAATAATAATATATTATTATTATAAATTCTAGTTATTATTATTTATTGAGGGCTTACTATGGCCCAAGCATTTTGCAGAGCCCTTTATATCAGTTTTTTCATACAAACCACAACAGTTTTATCAGGTCTATAGTACCACTAGCTCCATTTTATAGAAAAGGAGGATCAGAGAGCTACTGAAACTTGTTCAAGATGACACAGTTAACATGAGGAACAGGCAAGATTTGTGGTCAGACATTCAGTCGCCAGAGCCTTGCTTTAGACCCTACACTGCAGTATGTTCTAGGGGAGTTCCTACGATGGGTACTGGGCCAATCCTGCGACACTGGTTTGTGTCATGGCCCATGGGGAAGGTTTTGGAGGGTTGTAAAAGTTGTGCTCACCCAGTTCGTCTCCTGTTCCCCTTGCTGCCTCTGGAGTAAACTTTCCTCACTTTGGAGGGTAAGATAGGAAAGTCTTTAGGCTTATGTTTTGGATGGAGTAGGCAAAGAAAGCTTTTTAGGTTCTAGGAGACTTTGCTGTGTCCAGCCAAGCTCCTTGGAGGTCTGCACTGCCTTTAGGATCTGAGGCCCATGCTTTTGCTGTGCTTTGTCCTTTCTGAGAGGACCTGGATTTGAATGACCTGGTCAAGGGTAGGATGGAGGTGCTCCTAGGTTCCCTGGCTGAATACCATCACATTACCATCCCTTAATTATTTCTTGTTATTATATCTTGGGAAGTTGCCTTTTAAATGGGTCCTATGGGACAGAAGACAGGGAGAGGGATTGACCTGCATAAAGGCGCATGGGTGGAAAGCATGAGATTCTAGGAGAGCAAATCCTACCGATGAGTCCTCTTAGTCTAGTCAAGCGAAGGTAACAGCCTAGGGTTCATTGTTCAGAATGACTGTGCTTCTTTCCACTTCTGTTGGTTTGAATCCCACTTGTCCTTCTTCTTAATTTCTGGTTCTTCCTAGAAGCCTCCTCTATTTCCTCCCTCCCGGATATCCCTATAGGCCTTCCTCCCTATGTCACAGTTTGGTTCCCTGGGTAGTTTTTCTGTGTCACTCTTTGTTAAAAATGCTGAAGGTTACAGATTGTGTCTTAGTGCTCTCTTCCTCCTCATGATGTCTTGCTTATGTGTTGCTCACATGAAGAACACTTCCTTCCAAAAATATTTTCTTACTGAAACTAAGTGATGACATGTGAGGGGCCTTCAAGGCCATGTAATCCAAACTCCCTTTGGATACTTGAATCTATAGCCTTGTCAAGAATTACTCAGCCTCTGTGTGTACCTCCAGTGATGAGCTGCTGGCTGCTTATTGGGATAATCCATCCCATTTTGGGGTAGGTAGCTCTGAAAGAAAAGTAGATCTCACTTACTGTGTTCATATCTGTTCTCCATAGCTTTTCGTCCTTAGTTCTTGTTGTATACTTTGGGACCCCACAGAACTAATATGTTTTCTTTCCCCCCTGAAAAATCTTCATGTTTTTACAGACAGCTCTCATATTGTCCATAATTCTTCTCTTTTCCAGTTAGTTGCCTTCAGCTATATTTGATGTAGTTTGGGGTCATCAAATTAATGTGCTTACCATTCTGGGGGGCATGATCCTCTTTGCCAAAGTCCACCTTACCATATGGTGGCTAAGGAAAGACCTCCCTCACCGAGCATGGCAAGATCATCCACCTTGTAGAGGGAGGATACCAACCCGCCCCCACCCCACCCCATCTTGGGAGCTACACTTCAGTTAACGTGACCTCAGGGAGAATCTACCTTTGTAGCAATCACTCTTGCCTCACACTATCTTGAATGCCCACTTAACCGCTAACTTTTCATCTCAGCCCCCCATCTCTGGCTGATGCATTTGTTTTCTCAGGCCTTATGTTTACCCTGACACGTGCCATCTTCTTTCTTCTCTCACTGCTGTGTCTTTCCCTGTCACCTTCCTCAAAACAGCTTCCTGTCATCCCATGCCTCGGATTGACCTCAACCTCCTGCCACTCCCCACCCTTTTTAGTAAAAGAACTCCCAGAAAACCCAGCTGTATCACAGAACAAGTTAGGAAAAAGGCCCGGGAAGACGATGCCACCTTCATCCGCTTGGATTCGCTACGCGATTTGTAGCAGAACTCGATTAAGGCAACCAGCATGGCTAGTCCAAGTCCTCCGATCAGGATGTAGAACACGCCGGCCACATTGCTGAGGCTCAGAGCGCTTGTCTTGTCCTAGGAAGAGGAGGGGGTGGGGGGAGAGTCAAGTGAGCCATGGGGCTAGAGACCATCCAAGAAACAGCATTTTAACACACATACACTCAACCCCATCACCCTCTTTAACATTCACAATAGTTGGAAAGGCTTTGTATTTATTGACAGTGTGTTAAACATTTCCCAGGAAAAAATGTATGCGTGTGCGAGCATATGTGTGTATAACAATTTTCGAGCATCCCTGTTTACATTTAATGTATAGTTAGATTTCCCCTCCTCCCCAATGCACGTTTGAGGGTGGGAGATGACACAAGAAGTCAGGGCGGCTTCTACCAAGATCTGCACGCTTGCGCTTACTCCATTCTTTCAGGAAACTGTGTCCCTTCCTTTTCAGCTCAGTTCCTGCCCCCCAACCCCGTGGCTGCTCAGCAACGCATTGGCCTTGCTTATTGTTTATGCCTGTGAGTGTTTTTCTGCGAGTTGGTACTTAAAATGAACTTTCTCCTAGATGTGCATTTGAATTCAATTTAATAAGACAGTTATTGTATGTATAATAAAGATCAACAAATGTATACCTTTAACTTACTGTGCTGAGTCCCAATTGAGGGAAAAAGGAAACTGTGGGGCTTGTAATAGAAAAAAGGCACTGAGATAGAAAAATGGCTCTGTTAAATCCTAATAATTATGCTTAATTGGAGTCATTTTTCTCGTTGAGGTGCTTGCTGAAAAACACTGTAGGCAGACTTGGGTAGCTGAATTTAGAAAGCTCTGTTGCCTGGGCTAAAAGATCTCGCACTGGTTCCGGATGAATAGGATCGTGGAACAGGGTACTTAATTCCTAGAGTCCTGGGGACAAGTGTCCATGTTCAGTAGGAGGTGGACAGAGCTCATTTCGTGGAGCCTGAGAAAGGTCATCGGTTAGTGAGACCATCCCTGAGTTCTGTCACCTCTAGTGGGGTTCAAAAGTGGGGGACTGAGGGACAACATCTCCCCAGGTGGTGAGAACAACCAAACAAAACTGCTGGTCATGGGAGAAGGTCATGGCTTGGGGAGAGGGGGATCAATCAAACTCTTGACACAGGCAAGAGAACATCTTTAAATCTTAGAAGCATACTCATCCCCAGATGTCACAGTGGCTCGAACACCTTTGTTTATATTGTTTGCTCAGGTACAAATTTCTCATCAAATCAAAACGAAATGCACGCCTCAGCTGGCACAGGCACATGGCATGGTTGGGAGGTTGGTTGGTGGCACTGGGTGGGATAAAGCTTTTACATCTCTCCATGTGTTCTTTTTCAGGTGGGGTTGTAGGCGAGCCACGCAAAAGGTGAAATGTCATGTCCTAGGGACTCCTCTGACATCTGCCTATTGGAATCTGGGCGTGGGGAAAGGGGCCAGTAATTGACCAAGTCAGTGGCCTCTGCCCTAGTTCTACTCGGTGCATTGTACAGGATTCAGCAGGGCTGAGCTTGGGGACTGCAGCTGGCAGATAGCAGCATCCCTTCCCTCCCCAGAAGCAGCCTGGGCCAGCAGAGCTGTAGGATTATCTAAAGCATACCCCTCTGGTGGCTTCCTGTATTGCTAAAACAGATGGTTCTTGAATATGGGTTACGCTTGGCAAGGCATAGTCTGGCTTTGGAAGCAGTGGAAATGATTATTCAAAGGGGTAGAATTTCTCCTCCTCTGGTATCACGGCCTGATAAAGGAAATGTGCAAAAATGAGTTGGGTGCTTGGTTCAAGAGTTGGCTGAACAAATTAATTCCCACTTGGCCTGATTTTTCAGAATGCTCAAAATGTCTCCCTCTTCGTTGTTTGTGAGTTCTGTAATTCTGCTGGAAAGTAAGTCTTTAGAGTTCTTGGAGGACTTACGGTTTATAGAAGTTCCTATAAAACTCTTCTGTGTGGTGGGGAGGCATGTTAATATCTTATCAGCTCACACCTTAGAGAAGAGTGGTTGACAGTGAAGCTCAGAGAGAATGGATGGGGAGCAGGCCTGGGGGAAGGTGGTAGACAAGAAGGCTGGGAGGAAAGGCTTGAGTCCCGCTGACTTTACCAGCTGATTAGCCTTTCAGTAGCTGAAGTGCATCTTGCCTCCTGGTCACCAAAGTGGTTTCTGTTTCCTTCCTCATGGTCTTTGCAAGTTCGCTTTGGTTGTGGATTGTCTTCAAGGATAAGGGAGTGGTGGGCATCCTTTTCTTTTGTTACTGTCTTCAAAAAACCTTAAGAGGCCATCTGCCTCCCTGAATGTAAAAGGTGGAATGTCCATTTCTAATATATCTTGGAAGGAAGTATGGTCAGATCTTCATAGGGAAGTGAGAGTAGGAGGCATATTCTATGTATCTGCAGAAGGAGGAAGATCCAATGACTGAGAATTTGATTGTATCTGGAGGTGGAGAGCATCCGTCACTTCTGAAGGAGGTCTCTCTGGTCCATGGGGATGGCAGTGTATGTTGGTGAGTGGACATATGCCACACAAAGAGGGCAGCCAGATGGTATGGGCACTGCCACCTCTTGCAGGACACAGTGCTACTGATCCTTCTTTATGTTCACACAGTCCTGGGAAGACCTCTAGAATCAAGGGAGCACCTGGGCCCTATCACCACCAGTGTCAGAAAGCAAACTTAGATGAAGCCCTACTGTCTAAATTTGGCATAATTTGATAGGATTAGAATGAAGGGCTGATCTTGGTGTCTTCTTAGCTCACATAGTTGAGGAGTTTACATTTAGGCAAGGTTTCTAATTTCCCTTATGTGCGCCGTTGGCTTTTTTTTTTTTTTAAACATCTTTATTGGAGTATAATTGCTTTACAATGTTGTGTTAGCTTCTGCTGTATAACAAAGTGAATCAGCTATACGTATACATATATCCCCATATCCCCTCCCTCTTGCATCTCCCTCCCACCCTCCTGGAAGCCCAAGGCCATAGCCTTCCATTGAGCTGCCGTTAATGACTCTCTTCGACTACCTCTGTTGGAATACGATGGGTGTCCTGGGGCAGGAACAAAAATTCCTTTTATTTAAAGGACCAGAGCTCTGATTCCTCTGTATCCATATAAGAGGGGACTTTCTGACACATTTGTGTACAAACAGCCATGTTCATGTTTCATGAGGAAGCTACATGCTTCCCAGCTTTGACCAGGGAGACGAAAGACAGAATCCTAGTCTCCCTGAGCACCCTCTGGGAGACCCCATTCTCTTCCCCTCCCTTAGCAGCTGCACTCCCCAGAGCCAGGCAGCTTGTTGGTGGGTGTGAAAAACTCACAACTTATCTTCTGCCAGGAGTGGGGAGAGTGACAGTACTGAGAAGAATGGCAGGTGCAAAGAAAAACAAAAATCCCATCTTGTAGAATTGTTGGGCTTGTTGTTATGGTGACGAGGCCCCTCCCTTCATCTGTTCCCCTTAACCTGTTGTCTTGTTTTGTCACCTTCCCCATGTGCAAAAGAGATTTTTTTCTTTTTCATATTTTTCCTTGCTCTTCCCACATAATGGGGGACTGTCCCATACTCCCTATGTGTTTCTGAGCTAACATCCCTTCCAAGAATGCAGAGATGGCTTAAATCGTCATGGGCAGGGTTGAGCCAGGTCTGAGGCAGAGAGACTTGATGCTTTTTAATGGCGTAAGTAGGAAGTTCTAAGGAGAAGCCAAGGTCTTTGGCCATAAGACCAGTCCCTCCTATGGAGACTGGTGTTGCCCATCACGTGAGGTCTACTAAATCTGGACCAAGCTTCAGCTTTCTCCAAATGCTTCCGTTCCTTCTTTTCTTCCTGGTGTGAGAGTTTGAACCCCCAAGAAGTAAAGGCTGCAGCTTCTGTTTTCCTCTGCCTTCCACAGATTTTCTGATGTGTGTACAGCTGAAGTTTTAGGGGCTCTTGCAATCCATCCCATGCTGAATCTGTAACCTGACTTTGCCTTTCAGGGCCATGAGAATAGTCCAACCTTCTTCTACCTGTTAGCCTTTCTGCTCCAGTAGGCTTTCTTTTGTGCTTTTCCAAACCTTATAGTTTTGGCTTAGGTGCCATTTTCCTGAGTGGTTGGTTATTTCCTGGGAGTGGAGACTCAGTGGTTGGCCAAGCTCACTCACAAGCGAGGACCAAAGTGGAGGAGTTATGGGAAGGTGGATTTGATTGAATTAAAGGAAGACCTTTCAAATCAATAGAGCCGTCCAAATGTGGAATGCCCTGCTATGGAGAGTGGTGAGTTCCTCAAACATGGATGCATTCAGGAAGTAGCTGACGAGTTCATCTAAGGGATTCAAGCACTGGACAGAGAGTTAGACCAAGTGACTTTTGACATTCGTCCCAACCCCCAGAGATGCGAGGCAGCTAAGGAGTTCCTAGAGGGCCTGGGATCATGTCTTTTATAAGTTCTCCCTAGAGACTAACCTCTTTAGGGGATGCAAAAAAAGAACTCATGTTAATTGGCAGCTTCTGCTGTTCCATTTCCAATCTAGGCCAGTTCCCCAGCCTGCATAATTTCCCCAAGAGCAACACAGGATGAGAATTGGCCCATTGTACTAATAATTGGCAAGGCAAATTCTGCGAAAGTGAGGGCCGTGAGGGCAGCTCTTCTCAGCAGTGTGTGCTCAGGGACCGGCTCCTGTACAGTGCACCGCAGAACCTCCTGACTTGAAACCAAACTGCAACAGAGAGCTCAAGGAGTCCATGTGGGTTGTGGAAGGGAACCCAACTGCTGGCGGAGGCCTCTTCCCGAGTGGGAGGAATTTTCTAAAACAGAGGCACCAGTCTGAGGGTCAAGTGGGCGTCTGCATAGGGGGCCTTTACCCCCTGTGAACTATCTGCTGGACTGTGCATTGGAGAGCTGGGGTCTTGTGTGTCCGAGGAAACTAGCGGAGCTTCTGGCTCATGACCCCAGAGACAGTGTTTGAAAGGAAAAAATCTTTGTTTCTGTCTAGTTCCTCATCCTGGGGCAGTGATGGGAGATTTAGGATGTGTGGCTTAGGGACACTGGGCAGGGCCTAGTCTCTGATCTGGGTCACTGCTGTATGTTGGACGTGTCATCTTGGAGCACACATAACTCCCAGGAGATGGATCCTGAAGTCACCGGTTCTCTCTAGGCCATCGCCTGGCTGCCTTACAGAGACTGGGAGCCCTGACCCTGTGCAGGATGCTTGGCTGGAGCCAAAAGTCTCCGTGGTTTGGGGGAGATGGACTGCCTCCTGCATCTCTTTGTCTCAAGGATTTTCCTCCCATCCTTGTCGCTCTGACATTGCCTCTTGGGGGTGTCTTTAGTGCAGGAGTCTGCAGCGGGT